>NC_071544.1:11754611-12127111 GCF_026979565.1 Vidua chalybeata
CGAGGAGCGGGCCGTGCCGGGGCTGTCCCTGCGTACGTGGTGCTGCCTTTATCTCCCGTGTCCTCCCCGTCTCCCAGCGCCCCGGGGGCTGGAGCCGTCCGTCTCCGCTGTCAGGCGAGGAGCCGCGGGGAGCTGGCGGTGGCTGAGGGGGCTGTGAGCCTTCCTGCTCGTTCAGCCTCCGGCCCGGCTCGCGTAGCGTGGCCGTGATGTGACACCTTGTAGCCACACAGCTACAGCCGCAGAGCGTGCGGCTCCCTCTGGGTCACCAGAGTTACCTGAGAGTTGCCCGTGCCATCGCAGCTCTGGAAATGCAGATGCAGTGTACTGCATCCGCAGTGAACTGATGGTATTGGGGTTATAGAAACAGAAGTTTCCTTCTAAAAGTAGAAAAATAGAGAACTCTTAGTTATCTTGATTTAATTAGAATTGTTGCATCCCACCAGAGCGCCGCATAGAGTCAAACTTAAATGCCTCCAGTGCTGTTAGTTTACTGAAGTGATGAAAAGTGCTATTTGTTGGGAGAAACATTGTATAATTTGGCACGAGCTAACACAGAATATGTGTTTTAGCCATGGAGGCTCCCTATGATGGCGCTGAGGTAACTGTGGTGATGGAGGAGATAGAGAGCACTTACACTTACACGTCACCAGTGCCATCCAAGAAGAAGAAGAAACATAAAAGTACTGGTGATCATGGAGAAAAAGCCAAGAAGCCTCGGTAAGTTCTTTCTGCCTTCATCATTTAGTTCCTTTGTAGGGTGTGGGAGCAGTTTTCCTTGTTTCTGACATAAGTGGACTTTGCAGTGCACTTGGAGCACTTCATAGTGTAAAACATTGTATATAAAATATCAGCTTGACACTTTGGGCCTGCTCAGACGTTCTTTACAGGTGCCACTGTTGCTCAGTTTAGAGTTTGTTTATCCCAGAATAATTTGCCTTAGGCTGTTCCTCAGAGGTTCTCTTTTTTTCTTCTGAGGTTCTCCTCAGAAAAGGAGTTTCCGTTTGGTTAAAAAATGCATTTGCAAATAAAATCAAATATAACTTGCTTGTCACATGACCTTGACACAAACCTAAACCGTGTGGATTTTATTTAGGAAGGAATTTATGTAGAACGACCTTAATATTTCAATTTCTGGTTGTGTTTCAGATCTGCTTACCTTCTCTACTATTATGATATTTACTTGAAAGTACAACAAGAGCTTCCACACCTCCCTCAATCTGAAATAAACAAAAAGATCAGTGAGAGCTGGAGGTTGCTCAGTGTGGCTGAAAAGAGCTACTACTTGGAGAAAGCCAAGCTAGAGAAAGAGGGACTGGACCCGGTGAGTTGTCTTCCTGGGAGTTCTTTGGCTCTGAGGAGAGAGGCAGTTACCTGCTTACGTAGCACTGTGTGGGAGAGTCATTGCACTGCAGATTCCAGTTTGTATCCTTGCTCAGGGCAGCCTTTAGAGAAGCAGTGTGAGGCCACTGCCTTTTTCCTTTTGCCTTCTGTTCAGTTGAGGGAGGATGGTTTGTAATCCAGGATGGATATGTCTGGTACCTGCTCATGGCATTTATTTTTGTGTCCTTTCATCAGAGTGAGTGTTGGTAAAGTGGTGATAAAACCAGGACTGAGAGGGATTCTGCAGGCTCTGTCATGTGGAGAAATTCCCAGCAAACTACAGGAAACCATTTGAACCTTAGGCACTAAAATAGCAGGATTGAGAACTTAATCTCTTCCTTTTCTCATATTAATTCATTCCATCCTCTGGTTTTGCCCACAGAACTCCAAGGCATCCACTCGAACTGCAGTAGTCCCTGACGTTCCAGGCTTCCGTAAGATTCTTCCTCGCTCCGATTATATAATTATTCCCAAAACCACTCTTCAAGAAGACGGGAGCAGGCAGTCTCTGGAGCTGTGTGTGACACAGAGCCCGGCAGCATCCGAAGGCTTGGCAGCTCCCAGGAATGTCACCAGTGTGCCCCGTGACACCGTGCAGAACGTCCTTCCCGTGGACTCGCGCCAGGCCGGCGTCTCGGAGCAGCGCATTGCCATCGAGGGGCTGGCAGAGGACACGGCAGCCTTTGCCCAGCCCGAGGCTGCGGATGAACCAGTTACCTCAGAGGTTCTCTCTCATTATGTTGGGCCTGTGACAGAGAAAGTGGCTGGAGAGATCCTCTTGGATGAGGCTTCTTTGGAAGTAGAAGGACAGCCGTACCAGACAGCCCGAGTGGTTATTGAGGAGACCCTGGTTAGCAGCTCCACAGACATCTCCAACGGGGGCATCGCTGTGGCCCGTCCCCAGGTGCCCGATGGGGTGTCTGTGCTGACCGTGGTGACTGGGAGGGTAAGTTTTTCCAGTGACACTCAGGCTCCTGCCAGATCTCACCTGAAACATCTGAGTGCTCTTTCCCCCATTCTACTTGAGATCCTCAGTGGGTGCAGGAGATCCTCTGATTGCCCAACTTGCTGATGCTCAATGCTGAGAGAAACAGAAACTTTTGTAATTAATGATACAAAAGTAACTCCTGGACTGAGTTGTCTCTGCTTGCAGATTGACTCAGCGCTGTACTGATACCAAATGTGTCTTAACATGACTTGAGTTCTTTTAATTGTTTTGTTATAACAATATTTGAGGTATTGCAGTGCCAGTAATTGGGTTCTGCAGTTGCACTGCAAGATTTTGGTGAGAAAAAATGCTACTTCTGTGCTCCTGATAGCTGTTTTCCTGGTTGCAGAGAGGTAGAAGGGAGTCCTTTTAAGCTGAAGTTTTAGGGATCAGTCATAGAAACTTTAGTCTGTGAAGAGTTGGATTCTCTGTTTTGTTTGAGGAGTTTGGTAATTTCCAGAGTACATCTGGTAAGGCCGTTGCTTTTGAAATGATTGCTACTCTACCCTGTATTCTGGTCTCAGCAGTCCTTAAGACACATTAATGTTCATGAGAGGGAGGGATATGGGTCACCATGTCATGTTTTCTGCATGTATTTTCCCTTTGGCTTCATTTTAGGATACTGAAGAGAGTAACCCCTCCACACCAGCAACACAGTATATCATGTTACCTTTGCAAGCTCATTCTGTTGTGGAGAACCCAGCATCAATTAAATTGGTAAGAAATTCAGAGTCTTGTATGTTATGTTAATGTTTGGCTGTATTGTCATAGATTTGTCTTAAAGACGTTAGAGGGAGGGATTTGCTCGTGATTCAGTTTTTAAAGATAATCCAACTTGGAGTCGTCTTATTACTTGATGTATTACTTGTCCCTTGTCTTATGTCTTGCATAGGCTGAGAGGGTCTCTGACTTCCTACAGTGTCTTACAGGGCCCATTTCTTCTGCCTTCTTCCTCAGGGAATTATTGGAAACAGGTGGAGTAGTTAAAGCTATCACAACGCATCTGGCCAACAGCAGTTTCTGTGTAGCCATCTACATCCACTAGTTGGATGCATATTTGTCTTCATAAAAAGCAGTGTCCATCCCTTTAAGGGCAGGGATCTGCTCTTATGGCAGGAAAATATGAACTCCAAAGCTCTTTGGCAGGAGGGAGCAATGACCTGAGGTTTTGAGAAGCCATATTAAAGGCTGTGTGGCCTATTGCATGAGGAAGAATAGTATTATTTCACTAATCTAACTCCAGCCACCTGGAATGTTTTTGTAGCCATTTTGGGAGTTCATTGTACAGTCAGTACTGCAGCTTCTTCAGTTATATAAGCTAGCATCAAATCCTGTTCTCCAGGTTCTCTATGCTTCCAGCTGGTGGAACACTGCAGATATTTATAGTGGTGCATAGTGTGATGCTCTTCCAGTTGTCTCGGGGAGAACGGAAATACCTCAGGTCTTTGTTCCAGAGAATGATCTGGTTAAAATTGACTCATTTCTTTGACAGTAGCACTTGCATTTCTAGAAAAAAAATCTGTACCTAGTTAGGGAGTTACAGTACAACAGCTCCCTCAGGAGTGTTGAGAACAGGATATTGGGAAGTGCTGTGCTGACGAAAACTCAAATGTGTCAGTGCAGTTGTCCTGGCAAAGATGACACATTCTGCTTTAGTTGTCTGTACAAATAGTGCCTGGTGATGCTGCTCGTGTTTCAGTAGTTCATAGCAAGTTACAGTGAAGGACCAGGGAACACTTGACCATCCCATACAGCAACAAATTACTGGCAAAACTACCTTTGCATCATGAGTACTTGTCTTCAAGCTGTTGTGTAGACTGAGCATTTAGACTCGCAGTACTTATGGTGCTGACTCACCCTGACCCAGCTGTGTGGTGTTTGTTCAGTAAAATGAATAATAGTGGAAGGTTGGTGATTTGCCAAATAACATTTGTAAGGTGCTTATGAGGGAAAAGAAGTGATCAGCACAGCTTTGTGGTTTGCAGGTCTGTAGACAAATTCTTGACAATTCTTGTTTCAGACAACCACCTATACTCGCAGGGGACATGGAAATTGCACCAATCCTGGCTGTTCCTTCACTTATGTCACCAGGCATAAGCCACCAAAATGCCCAACGTGTGGGAACTTCCTGGGAGGGAAATGGATCCCAAAGGTAGATTTGTCTTTCCTTTCCTGACTTTGAGACAAAAAGTGCTGGTTTTATGAATGCCTGTGATACTTCTAGACCTGTAGATCTAGCACAGGAGGTCAGATACACCAGAAATTATCCCTGCACTTGTGTTCCAGTGCATGTGCTGGAGCAGGTCGCTGTTACAGAGGACACTTAGCCAAGATGAGACCTGAAATCACCATACCAGGGTAAAGATGCTGCTCATATCTGTTAGAATAGATGGGGCTGCATTTGCTAGCTCTCTCATTGAGAGGTTACACATTCTTCTGGCCCTCTGCCTGCACAGTTCCTGACTGGAATGCCTGACTGGAAGGCATTGCCTGTTCTTCCTGCTACAGCCCCACCTAAG
The DNA here is from genome assembly GCF_026979565.1 of Vidua chalybeata. NCBI lineage: Eukaryota > Metazoa > Chordata > Aves > Passeriformes > Viduidae > Vidua > Vidua chalybeata. The sequence goes on from NC_071544.1 coordinate 11,759,499, forward strand.
CTCGGGAAATTGTTTTGTGGTAATTAATATCAGCATTTGAAGTTTTTCCACAAATTTAGTTTTCTGTGGTCTTTCAACGTTGTTTTATTAACAGAGAGGAGGAACAAATCTCAGTTAACAATCCTTTAGGAACTGGTTAATAAAATTGATCTAGTGGAAGCTGAAGTGCTGTTGGGTATTGTTGTCTCATGGCCATGTGTCTGATCATGATATTCTGACCTCTGGAAGAAAGTTTCCAGGTGTTGGTAGAGTTGTGAAGCTTGTCTGAGTGGAAGAGTTCCTCCACATGATGCCTACTCTGCTTAAGTTATTGGCATCTCTGCTAGCTGTGTACAGAAAAACACACTTGATCCTTAAACCTTGGCACTATCCTGGTAATTAGTCAGCTCTGAACAGATGTGCATTTCTGTCTGAAGCAAGACTCCTCAGGCACAATTTAAAGAATGTTCTCAGTGTGAAAATTGGCATTGGCATTCAGTGGCTTTGTGTGGATTTGATTTGAACCTCCTTTGTTTTGTGTCTGGATCCATTAAACATTCAGGGATGAGAACTTTTGGGCAGCTTGCAAACTCTGTGGTGTCTGAGCTGAAGGCTGAGCTTCCTGTGTGGTAGGGTACAAATAGTGATGGTGACATCTTCACTTTTGTTTGATAAACTTGCTGAGGTAGGGAGATGGCTGAATGCAAAAAGTATTTCTGGATTCTGCCTGAGCAGGGCATGTCTGCTGCTGTTCAATCCTACCCTGGTTAGAACTGAAAGGTTTTAGAGGGAGTTTTCCTTTTTGTCTTTCAGACTTACTCTGATCTGCTGGATTCCAGTCCTGATATCTTTTTCCATATTCCAGTTCAGTGTTCATTGTGCCTTTGTTGACTCCAGTACAATGATTTCTGTAGCCTTAGTCTTGGAACTGTCATTTTTCTTAAAGTTAGAAAATCCTCCTAAGTAATTCTGTTTTCTGGTTGGCTCACATGCTTGCTTTTCTGAAAGCATGTATCCAAAAGATGCAAATTCTCTGTCTTAACTCCCTTTGCTCAATAATGTGGAAGAACAGGCATTATCAGAGAACTGAAGCCATGAAAGAGGAGTGTAGGAGGTGGGCCCTTGCTACAGAGGTGGTGGGTGACTTTGTGGTGTTGATGCTAATGGTGATATTTAAGGGAGTTTAAGAAAGATTGATTCGTCAAAGTAAACAGTGTCTAAAAATAATACATGAAGGGCCAAGAGGCTAGATACAATGTTATCAGGGCCTTTGCTTTTGTAGGAGATGTCTGTCTACTCCCTTACTGCTTAAATATTTAGAATTTTGCTGTTTTGATCCAACATTAAATAGGCCACGGGAAACATGGCATATGTGCAGGGGACTTGCTTGTCTGTGAAAGCTGAAAGCTCTGAAATGTGACTCTCTCCTTGTTTCCAGGAAAAGCAACCAAAAAGCAAATCTGAGCCAAATTCAGGCACCTCTCTTAAAACTCCAGCAGCTAAAAGAGGTCAGCAGTCAGCCCTCACAGAACCCACGGCCGTTAGTGAGAGCTCCTCCAAGTCTGCCTTGGAGAGCTCCGAAGCTGTCAGCCAGCTGCTGAATGCTGTGCCTGTCGGAGGGCAGATGCCTGAGATAGAGTGGGAGGAAGTGATCATCTCTGAGGGCCACTTTCTCCCAAATAACGTGCTTGCTGAAGACAGGAGGAGTGCTGTTGGAGTGGAGCTGGGCCAAGAGAGCCAGCGGCAAGCAGACACCTCTTCGGAGCAGGCAGAGAAAGGAAGTGTAGGGCTGGGGATGTCGACGTCTTCTGAGGTTTTGAGTCCAAATGCCTCTGTGAAAAAGCCAGTGGTGGGGTGAGTCAGTTTTCCATGTGTTATGGGAGCATATGATGTCTATTGTGTTCTCATGGGACTAGTCCAAGAAGTTGAAGGCTGTTGGCAGTGCGTCCTGTAAGATTTACTGTGTTTGCTGTCTGTTTTGTGCCAGTTCAGGATTATTCCTTGAGTCTTTGTCCATCAGAACTATTTTTTTTAAGTGACAGATTGTAGTCACAGGGCAGATGCAGCCTTAGCACTGTCTCTCTTTCTACTGCAATAGCTATGATTAGTGTGCTAACAAAGCACAATTCAGGGAAAAGAGGAAAGCTGAAGCTGAAGGGAAATAGATGGAATATTTTTCCACTTGTAGCTCTTGTTTTTCAGAACTGATGCAACAGCTGCTACACACAAGGGACAAGAAGTAAAGAGTAAACCAAGACCCAAGCCCTCCTTGCTGGCTGCAGCCAGACCCATGCGAGCCATTCTGCCCGCTCCATTCAGCGTGAGGAGAGAAGCCCGCACGGACCAGCTGAGCAGCAGGCAGGCCTTTGCAAGTACTGGTAAAAGCAGCATTCTCTGTGTGCTTTGGGAGCTGTTGTTTTTCCTCCCCTTGCTGAAGTGGTGTCTACCAATAATAAGATAGATTTCAGGGGAGGTGGTTACCAATGCTAGGAAGAGAACAGTTTGTCTCTGCCTGAGTGGAGTAAATGGGTCATGAAACACCTGCTTGGGTTATTTCAAGCTCAGAGGAAAGATCTCACATGACTATAGTGGCATTTAACAAAGTTGTCAGAAAGAAATAAAACCTGTTTTCTCACATTTTACCTAGTGCATCTCTTTCCTCCTTCTAGACAAGCATTCCCCTGTGAGAACATCAGGCTTGAAGCCCAGTACACTGAAACAATTGGGCCAGTCAGTTCTGCAGCCACCAACTGCTGAGGAGCAAAAGGTTGTTTGTTCTTCAAATGCAAACTATTTTCCTGGATTTTTTGGGGGAGGGTTTTGTTTGTGGTTTTTGTTTGTTGTTTTTTTTTTCTTCTCCCAGGTGAGTGATATGACCTGAGTGAGAAATAGAACAAAAAATGTAGCAGCCTTATGATGATGATATCTGTGAGTGGCTGTTTTTATTATATGGCTGGATAGTAGAATGACTGCTTGGTGGCTGAGTGTGGGAGCTGAGCTGAGAGATGCTATTGGGCAATCCTGCTGTTGGTTACTTTGGGAACCTCCCAGCTACTTCCAGAAGATGTTTTAAAGATCTGCTGGTGCTTTGATAATCGGACATGCAATATTGAGTACTGAGCTTTTCATGTGTAAAATATGGCTGAGTATGCCAAGGTGCTGAAATGAATCTGTAAATTGTAATTCCTTTGCATGCAAAATAGTGTCTTATGGTATTATGAATATTAAATGAACATTAATTAATCTCTTGGGGGCAAGAATGCTAATAGATATTGATATTGGTGCATGTATGTATTTAGTAGTGGATGTCTGATGGTTTTTTTTTTCTGATTTCAATCTCTAGCTCCACAGTTCTGTGACAAGCAGGGCATCTCAGGTTAAAGTTGAAGAGGTCAAACCAGACATATTCCCTTCCTACAAGTACAGTTGCACTGTAACTTTGGTGAGAATTTTTCAACTAGTGTGACTTATGCCACGGGGAGTGTCCTCTCTGGGATGAGAATGATAAGGGGCTTCTGTTTTGCTGACTTGCACAAATACATCTTGTTTTTAACATGAAATAATCTGTTCTTTGTGTCATCTCTAGACCTAGTCCAGGATGACTGTGTTCTGTTTTGCAGTTATGTTTGGGGCCTTGTTAAGAGATTGATTTTTACTCCTGTCCCAATGCATAATCCCCATTCCCTCCTTGAGTTCAGCAGGGAGGATCAGGGGTTTCTGAATGAATTTAATGTGCTTCTGCTTTGGAGAACTGGCCCTAGAATGTTTAAGTGCTACTTAAAGGGTTCTGTGCAAAGTGACAGGGCTTGCTATTGATGTTTAAACAAGATGTTAGAAAGTGGAGATAAAACATATAATAATCTTTTTTAGAATCTTGTTGGCTTAGAATCATAGAGTCATTCAGGCTGGAAAAGACCTTTAACATCATGGAGTCCACCTATTAAAAGTTAAGGTCAGCAAACATCCCTTTTATGTCATTCAGGATTTGGGATTAGCAACATCACGTGGCAGAGGGAAATGCAAGAACCCCTCCTGCAGCTATGTGTATACGAACAGGCACAAGCCACGCATCTGCCCAAGCTGTGGATACAACCTTGCCAAAGACAGGACTGAGAAAACAGCAAAATCCCTGGTAAGTTTCAAGCTGGCTTGTTTTATCACATGTCTGTTGTGAGCTGGGCAGAGTTTAGTTTTCAAGTCCCTGTGGAAGCGTGGTTTGGGCTTTTTTATTTTTTCATTATGATAAACTTTTCTGGCAGAATGGTTCCTATTTAAAATATTTGTGATGATGTTTGTCGAACTCCTGTAGCAGTGGTGCTTCAGGCTGAGAGAGTCTGAGCACACCCAGTGCTACCACTGGGTGTCTCCTCAACTTAAAAATGGTTCTGTTGTGTCAGTACTTGCTGGGAAAATTGACCCTGAAGTCACCGCATTGCTGTGTCAGCTTTGTTGAACTTCAAACTTCATCAAGAGACTCCCAAGTATTCTCTGCTTTGTGAGCAGTTTGGGGCTAGTGTCAGTTAAGTTAGTACATCTTGTATTAGAGCTTCCTGTTTTTAAGGGTTTGTATTAGCAATCTTATTTCCAACCTGTTCTTATTTCTGGATGTAGGGTTTATTTCCTGGTGTATAAATATGCTTTCAGTTGTCTGCTGTTCTGTGTGGATGTAATTAATTCTAGGGTTATTTTTTGCCTTTGCAGTCTCACAGGTTAGCTTTTCTCATACTGAATTGTCATGTTTTTAAAACAATAAATGAAAGAAAGGAGCTTTCCTGCTCTTAGCTGAAATGCCTACTCAGTAAATAAGACAGAATTTTAGTCTGTGTAGTAATGACTCATCCACTTGCCAGTTTTTTTTTTTATTTTGAAGAACATAACTTTGTTTAATGGTTTTGGTTTTTTCTTTAAAAACACAAACAAACTGAGATGGCCTGTGTGAAACTTAGACACAAACAGCTGTGTAAGGAACAGCGGTATGCTTAGCTCAGCTTCCATTCTGAGAGGCATGTGGCTTGTCTCTTCCTCATTTAGTTTTTTTTCTGGTTATAGATCTGTTTAACATTCCTGTCACACAGTTCATCGTTGTCTCTGGGCTTTTGATTGATCATTTATCTCACTGCTAGACTAGTCAGAAATCCAGGTTGAAATGTTGACAGAAGAGTTTCAGGGATTAATCAGATCAGCCTGTTTAGGTTCTCTTTGTTCTCCTGGCACAGCCTGGAGTTTGGTTCTCCTGTGTTTGTGCACTTTGTTATGATGGTATGTGTTGGAGAAGGGTAGACGGTAGCTGATCAATTGTTATTGATTAGTGTATTCTGTGTATCACAGCCCCCAGTTCTCTATTAGTACTTGGTTCCTCCAGCTTCTGGAGAGCTGTGCAGGCTGCCCTGAGCCTGTGCCTGATAACCTGTGGAGAAAGATAGTGATAACTGGGGGTTCAAGTGGTGAGGGTTATTGAAGTGTTTATATACCTGTTGGTGGTTATCCTCACCTTCTGAATCCCCAGTCCCTGCACTTAACATTTTAATGGCCAATCTGTGATGCTTTGGCAGTGCAGGAGTTCCAGAAGGGCTGGGCTGTAATAAACTATTTTTGTTAAAGTAATTTGAGCTTGAAGTGGAGTCAATGATTCAGCAGTAGAGTAGAAGTCAAGTTTCCTGAGTGCAAAGGCTACTGTGTTTCTGCTGCCTTTTATGACTTCTTTGGGCTTAATATTTCATCCCCATGCTTGCCTAGTTGGATATGTTGCTTTCTAGGAGGTCAGTCCAGGTCAGTCGGACGTGCTGAACACCAGCGAGCCCCTAACGCCGTCCCAGAAGGAAACCCAGCGTCAGTCCACGCTGCAGCTGCTGCGCAAGGTGATGCAGATCCCCGAGAACGAGTCGGAGCTGGCAGAGATCTTCACCCTCATCCACGAGCTCAACAGCTCCCGGCTCATCCTGTCCAACGTGAGTGAGGAGACAGTGACCATCGAGCAGACCTCCTGGTCCAACTACTACGAGTCTCCGTGTGTGCAGTGCCTCCTCTGTAACAGCCCCTTGTTCAAAGGGGGACAGAAGTAAGATTCTGCTTTGGATTTTGATTCTTTCAAACTCATGCTGATTTTCTTTGTTCTGAGTCTGCCTGAAATAATATTTGCTTTGGCCCCTGGTAGTGAAGCTGGTGAAAGTGACACTGAGTAAGCTCCATATGTGTGGAAAGGGTTTAGCAGGATCAAAGAGTGACTGCAAAGTCTAGATGTAACTTTTTTCTTATTGAAACAGTATTTTCATTAGTCATCCCCTCTTTGTTTTCCATTCTGATACTTTGAGGCTGAGAGAGGAAAACTTGTGTGTTTACAGATGTACATTGGGTGATTTCCTTTTTTTCCTCTCTCTCCCTGGTCTGAATAATTCCTGTGTGTGTCTTTTTGCTTATGATATTTTCATTCCTTTCATTTCTAAGTGTGTGCTTGAGTGAATGCTTTTTTGGAACAAATACCCAAATTGATACCTGAAGGACTTTCAGAAACTTTTAGTACGTAGGCTAGATTGCCTTAAGTAGGTTCGTATGAAAGCCTGTAGGATATCTTTTCCCTGAGTCTACCAGATATCCTTCTGTTTCTGAAAACATCATCTAAAATTTTTCCTACAGCAAAATGTCAGGGAGTTTAATGTTGTTTCTTTCTTGCACAAAAAAAAATTCTTAATACAAATTATGGATATTTGCTTTGGTCAGGCTAGGACTAATTGAGATCTTTCCAGAAGAGATGCTTTTTATGCTCTGTATTTTTTTCAGAACAGAGCAATCTCACACCCTGTCCCTCGCCATGGGACTTACCAACCTGTGCATTGTAAATCCTTGCCTGTGCCTGGCTGCTTTGCAGTGCTCTGCATGTGGGACTCTCCCATGTGCCTGCACAGTGGGAAGAAGGTGACTTTGGCTTTGATTCCTGCTTTCTCAGGTGGACAGCAGTATTTCAGCCACTAGCACTCTACTGTCTGAACTTCCCCCTTGTCAGTTACACTGTAGAGGAGCAGACCTTTCTGGATCTCTGTGTGCAGGACAGGCTGGTGGGTGGAATGTGTTAGTGATCACCACAGCAATGGTACAGACAATTCTCCCAGGGCAGCTGGGGCCATAGGTTTTCTCTACCTCTCCCAAGAGCAGGTTCCCAGTGTATGGAGCTGAAGGCATGCTCTAGTGCTGTTTAAAATAACGTGAGCAGTGACCTGACTGTGCCTGGGAAATGTGTTTTAAAATATAGCTTTTTCTGGTGTGACATGATGTGGTGAGCTGGATTATGTCAACTGGAGTGTCTGAAGTTACTTCAGGGCTGGATTAAAAAACCCATTGGCTTCACTCAGAGTGGTTTGTTTGTTGTGTGTTGCAGTTCCCTTGCTGGTCCTCAGGAGTGCTGGCTGCTGACAGCCAATCGGTTACAGGTGGTTACAGCTCAGGTCAAAGTGTGCTTGAACCTGCAGTGTCTGGCCCTCCATAGCTTCACTGACATTTACACAGGTAGGAAAAATGTGAGCATACAGCATGACTACAGTCTGAACCCTTTGGAAGCCTTGGGATAGTATCAGGGCATTGTCCAGGCACAGAAAAGCTTGTTCATTTCCCCAGTCCACTACATTTGAATTATTTTTTTAATTGCTTCTGCTTATTCTGCAAGTAAATCTATATTTGTGAGTGAAAACACATGAATGTTCTAGTGAGGAAGATGTTGCCTTGATTCGCTGGTGTAGGTCTGTGTGAATGATGAGTTCTGCAAGGCAGCCCCTGAGATCATAGTCAGAGACATCTCTGGAGAGTGCTGTTTCATGGCATTGGCTAGTGAGATGGATTGACAGCTGTTCCTTGTAGCTTTTAAATCAACAGACAAGTAAGTCTGTGAAAGGAGCTGATCTTTCAGCAGGGAACTCTGCATTTCAGAGGTGCAGAAGCACTGTTTGTGTTTCCATTATCCTCTAAACTGTACTTGTGAGTGTGTTGTGTATCAGTAAGGAATAGATTTCTTTGTGAGGGAGATCTGGAACCCTACAGACAATAACTGTCTTGTTTTAACTGCAGGCCTTTTCAATGTGGGTAACAAATTGTTAGTGAGCTTGGATCTTCTGTTTGCAATCCGAAACCATATTAAACTTGGAGAGGATCCCAGAGTGGCTGTTGGCAATATCCTTGACTCTGTTCAGGAGCAAACTGGTGGGTTTTCCTTCTTGCTTTTTACCGTAACATACCAATCTGTGACCTGATGATGATTGTTAGGTTATAAAAAGGCAAACCTCACCTATTTTAGTGTGGTGTGTTTCTATTAAATCACTTCCTAAACCAAACAGTGCCTCTATGACCAGTTCTTTGTAACAATTCTCTGAAGGGCAAGTTTGGTTTTATCCTGTGTAGGAGAGCCTCTTCACTGGCTTCAGGACATGAAAATTGTGACAGTGGCATCTTCTCTTTTCAGACAAAAACCTGAGCCCTGATGAGCAGGGTCAGCTCCAGGAACTGCTGTGCAATGGCTACTGGGCTTTTGAATGCCTGACAGTCCGGGATTACAATGATATGATCTGTGGAATCTGTGGCATAACCCCCAAGGTGGAAATAGCCCAGAGGAATATGGAAAATGTCCTAGCACTGAAAAACATAGAGGTAGGTTTTTCCCACAGCTCACATCCTGTTCGTGTTCAAAGCAGATCATAATGATTTTTTGCTGACTCTGTTCTTCATGATGCACAATAAATACAGGAGACCTTTGTGAGTGGTTTTCTGCTGATGTGTGACAAGAGGATGTGGCTGGAGCAGCAATGCCTGTGCTTCCTCTTAGAGGTGTTGATGTGTAGTTCAGGGAAAACAAGATCCTTTGTCCCTGGGCCACAGCTTTTGTCCAGCAGCCTTGGGCAGTAGGAACCTTGGATGGGAGTTGTTGAATTTGGTCTTCTTCCTTTGATATGAACACATTCCTTTTTTCCTCAAGTTTCCCCGAGGTGCTGTCTTCTCTAATGAGGAAAAAGCCCTAGTAGGAAAATGTAGCATGTCTTACTTTTATGTCAAATATGTCAAATATTGAGCCTTGCCTGATGCAAAGTGGTTGTGGGAAGCTTTAGGAGAATGAAACCACCTTGTTATATTTGAGCTAAGCACTCTCCTGGATAGTCCTCATGCCATGAGTGAGACTGGCACAAAACTGTCAAATGAGCTGTGGTTATTTGTATTTGACCACTCTTTCTTTCTCTCTATAGTTTACTTGGCCAGAATACTTGCCATCAAGTGAAGTGAATGTAGAAGACTTTTGGTCCACGATGGAGACAGAGGTGATTGAGCAGGTGGCTTTTCCTTCTAGCATCCCCATCACAAAGTTTGATGCCTCTATTGTTGCTCCTTTCTTCCCTCCGCTGATGAGAGGAGCAGTGGTGATCAATACAGAGAAGGACAAGAACCTGCATGCACAGCCAGTGCCAGGTAATGGCTCAGGTTGTGCTTATTAAGGGAGTGCTTGATGTGTTGGTGACATCAGTCTTGGTGATGTTTAACATTAAGAATTGCTGATTGCATGACACTTTAAAAGTTAAGTGTGCTGAGAAAAGACAGGAACACTGAGGTGATTTCAGGTGTTCTCAGGCTACTTTGCTACTTGAGGCTTGGCTTTTCCTGTGAAGTTTGGATGCACTGGTGGGCCCTGATGCATTTGAGACACTGGGGTCATGAGAGCATTGCACCCCAGGTGAGATAGAGTCTGATTGCAGAGGGATGCACGCACATCTTGAATGCCAGTCAGCGTTTGTTTCATGTTAGACTGATACTTGCAGTGTGGAAGTTACTGGTAGTGCTTGGCATCTCTGTTACAATCTCAATAAAGGGTGAATAAGTTTTTACAGAACTTGAGGAAAAACTAGGAGAGTGATGTGCTAGTCCCGATCAGAGTTGTCAACATTCAGTACATCCATTGCATATTGATTGCATGGAACAAGAAACAGTGAGAGGAATAATCTCAGATCTCAGAGCTAAGATCAGTTAGCACCTGGTTCCCTTAAGAATTTAGGTGTTGTGTATAGGAAGGAAAACTGGCTTTGCAAGCTTAACAAGTGTGTGAGTTGGCTTTGCAGACAGGGCTGCAGCTGCTTCAGAGTTGGGCTGCAGAAGAGCTGTGTGGGCTTTTGTGGAAGTGGCGCTCCAGAGAAAGAATCAGGGAGATGTGAAGGCTGAGCCTGAAGCTGTTCAGTCCAAAGGCTGCAGTAACATTTATCTCTGCTCTTCTTCACTTGGTTGTCCTCACATCAGTCATTTAAAGGTTACAATGACAGGATAGATAAGTGTTTATGGAGTCTGCAGCTATGCTGGGCTCAGTCTGGTGACCTCAGCAGTGAAGGGCTCAAGACAAGTGGTCTGTGACGTGCTTTGCAAGTAGGACTGTTCACAGCTTTCTCTTGCTGGCTGTGGGTTGTGCAATCTCTGCTTCTGTAGTCTTCGTAAGAAATTATTTTAGGAAGTTCCCTTCCTGAGAATGAGTGCTGAGATCTGTTTCCTGCCTTTGCAGGTAATGGGAGTGCCTTGGTGAGGCTCCTTCAGGAAGAAGTCTTCAGGCCTGAGCTGATAAACTTTTACAGTGAGGAAGAGCTGCAGAGTTTTCTGACACAGTGTGGCATCCCCTGGGAAGCATCACATACAAAGGTAATGGCTTGTTTGCCCACATACAAGCCTGCAGGAGTGGAGCTGTTCTTCACTGTCTTTCCCTCATCTACTCTTGCCATCCTAGACAATTAATTTCTCATCTGCCTGCACTAAGGGCAGGGATGGGTGCCAGCAGGTTATAGGATAATTTACACATGGTGAAATAAATTGAACCTTTGTAGGCTAGAAGAAAGGAAGCCTGTAATTACCTTGTCACTGGCTCAGCATTGTGTAATTGCTTGTCATCCTCACAGTACTGGGTGTGAGATTAGGAAGTTACTGGATGAAGTGTAAATTAGGATTTGGGAGACCTTGCATGCTGCCTTTTCCCCCTCTGCAGGAGTCTGTTAATTTTAGTCACTTTCTCTGGGGTCTGTCTTTTCTAGGACGAGCTCTGCTACTCCCTCCTTGCTCTCTATGAGTTTGTACAGAATGGGACAAGCATTACACCATCTTCTGCTCATCACACAGGAGGGAAAATCTACAAAGTGTGTCCACATCAGGTAGGGAAGACTGGAGCCACAATGGTTTTTTTCTTTCTTGGCTATTCATTATTTGACTTAACAACATGGAACTTCCTTATTGTATAAAAACAATGGAATGGGATTCTCTGAGCCTTGGGAATGAAGCATGTTCCTCAGGGCTTGGAAAATTCCCCAAGACAAGGTGAATATGTATGAGAAGGAAACAGAGTACCTGTAGAGAAAGTAGCTGTCTGGCTACTGAAAGAAAGCTGAAATTTTTTAAGATTAGATTTTTTTCTGTAAGTTTTTAGTTTTATTGTGCTGCTGATGTCAATCCTTTCTCTTTTCTAGGTTGTGTGTGGCTCAAAGTACATAGTTAGAGGAGAAAACGCTCGGGATCACGTGGACTTGTTGGTATCCTCACGTCACTGGCCTCCAGTGTATGTTGTTGATTCAGCCTCTTCAGTGGCACTATGTGCAGACCTCTGCTGGCCTGGCCTGACTTCCCAGATGTGGGGGAAGAACCAGGGCTGCTTCTCTGACCCCATGGAACCTCCAACGGTTAGTTACATCTTTGCTGTCTGCTGTGCCAGTCCAGTACGGAAAAGTGGCAAGGGAGATTGAAATTAACACCCTCCCATCCCCCCCATATGTAACCTGCATTGTGGCTCGAGATAATTTCGTAGAATCATAGAATGGTTCGGGTTGGAAGGGCCCTTAAAGCTCATCCATTTCACCCTCCTGTCACAGGCAGGGTCACCTTCTACTAGGCCAGGTCTCCTACAGCCCCATCCAACCTGGTCTTGAACACTGCCAAGGGTGAATTTGACCTGATAAGTATCTCCTGATTTAAGCTTTGCCAGTGCATCATTCCTAAGCTTAGCAGAATGTATTAGGTGTTGCCTGGGGTTTGTGTTTGATTAATTGTCCTTAAGAGGAAGAGCTGTGCTGGGAGTGCATTGTAACAGTTCAGATCATGAACTTTGGAGCACTTCACTTATTTTGACACAGCAACTCACTTCTTTCAGACTACTGCTGTTCCTTGAGAAGTGAGAGAGAAAGATTGTTCCTGATGCCTTAGGATTATCTGAGGGCATACAAGTGAGGAGGGAGTGTACACACCATCTTTGTGGCATGCAGGGGAAGCCTGGATCATTTAGCCCTCCCTCTGATCTGGGTCACAGTGTTGGTTGGAGTTCGGCCAGCCAGTAGTTTTGTCTTCTCAGCTGTGTGGAAGTTACTTGTTGTTCCACCTGGTGTGCGTGTGTCTCTCCCCCAGTACGTGTCCTGCCCTGAACTGCTGGACCAGCACTACAGTGTAGACGTGATGGTGGCTGAGCACTCCCTTCAGCACCCCATCACCAAGTCCTCGGCGCGCCGAATCGTGCACACGGGCTCGGAGCAGAGCAGCCCCTGGGACCCCACGGCTCGGCACCGCTGCATCTCCCTGTGCCGCGAGCTGGAGCCGTACGGCGCCATCGCCGCCGCCATCAACGACAGCAAAACCAGCAACGTGCGCCAACGGCCCATCACCTTCGAGAACCCCACGCACTATTACCTCTACAACCGCCTCATGGACTTCCTCACCAGCAGGGAAATCGTGAACAGGCAGATCCAGGAGATCGTGCAGAGCTGCCAGCCCGGGGAGGTGGTGATCCGTGATGCGCTCTACCGGCTCGGGGTGGCCCAGATCAAAACAGAAACGGAAGAGGACGAAGAGGGGAAGCAGGAGGAGGATAGAGGTTGCTGAGTAACAAAACAGCTTGTTGGTTTCTCTCTCTGGTCGTGTGGATGGGTGGGCTGAGCCAGCTTTTGCAGCTGTCTGGCTCGAGAGTTTATTTTTTATTTTATCAACCTCCACAGGTTGGAGATGTGATGCTGGTGGCTTTGACTGCTGTTATTGACCAAAGAGCTCTGTGCTTCCATAGCATCGTGATAGCTGCTGCGAGCATGGGTCTGTCACCCCCTTGCAGAAGGCTGCAACTGCCTCCAAGGCATGTGATGGACCTGCTGTTCAGGGCTGTGGGATGTTGCCCTCCCTGCAGCTGGAGAGGGGAGAGGAGTTGCTGGTAGCAGGGAGTGTGCGTGGTCATGCACACACAGGTTTTTTAATTCTGAATCTTGCTTGCTGACTTCTTTGTGCTTATTGGTGGCAGGGCTGGGGGTGTGGGACCAGGCATAAATGGTAGATGGCTACAACGATTTCCCCCAAAACATTCTGAATAGGTGAATTTTAGGATACTGACTCCTGCTTGGTAAACTTGCAGAGCTCGCAGGCACTGGCTGCAAGGAGTCTTGAGGAGGAGGAGCTGCTTTAACATGCTGTATCTGGGGAGCCTCCCTGGAGGCTGCACTCCTGGTCCAGGATTGTGGGTGCTTTGGCTACAGGGAGTTTCTAGAATTCTTTGTCCCTTTATGTGAGCACTAATAACTTAGAAGCCAAAAGGTACAGTGAGAGGAGAGTGTACTGTATGGTAAGGTAAGAACTGACCCCCAGGGCAGCTGAGGGGTTTGAGGATGGTCTAAGTGCTGTGCAAGGGGTGGCTGTGGAGAGGGGAGGGACACTCAAACACTGTCTGTGGGATCAAGGAGGAATGATGACTGCAGTGTCACCAGAGTGAGCAGGGTTCTGTATTCCACCCTCATGGACATGCTGGGAGAGCTGCACCCACTCGTGCAATCTCATCACTTTGTCAGGTGTCACACCTGCCCTGCCCATGTTCTCACAGCTCTCTGGGGGTTAGAGAAGTCTCCTGCTGCCTAGGTTGCTTTGTCAGCCCCTTGAGAGGAGTCAGGATGAGACCTCTGCCTCTGCAGCACACCTGAAGAACACTTGGGGCTGTGGGTGCAAAGCTGAGCTGTCATTGCTGCAGCTCCCTTTGGCCATGGCTGGTGGTGAAGGTGTTTGGTGTTTGCTGTGACCTGCAGAGGAGACAAGCAGGATGCCAGGCTGCTAAGTTGCCATCTTGGGAGTTTATTTTGTCTGAGTGAGCAGTGGGGAAGATTCTAAGGCTTGCGGTGTGGTTGAAAACTCCCTTCTGTGAAGGGGAACCTATTGAGTACCGTACTGTTAAAGTAAATGTATTAAGTCTGAGCAAATGCAGTAATCATGGCTTGGGGTTTTTCTGTTAAGAACATTAACTTATTATAAGAGACATTAGTGACTTTTTTCAGTCAGTGATAAAGTTTAATAAATTATCTCCAATTTTGGGGGTGAAACTGTGGTCAAGTGACTTGGGTTGTTTTTTTTTCTTTTTGTGTACAAGACCTGGATGGCTTCAGGAGAAAAGGCACAAATGCTGCTGAATCTCTTCTGCATTTGCCCTGCCTTTGGCATTGCACGTGTCCCAGAGACTGCTGCCATGTGCCACATGGTGGCTTGTCAGATGTCCCATCATCACAACTGAAATTACATTCCATTATATCCATGCACAGGGACTACTTCAGAGCTTTAAAACCTTGCTTTTAATAAGTTTTTGTGTTACACAAGAATGAGTGGTTTTGGGAATTAGTACTGAGGAACAGAGTTGCAGGGTGATTGGGTAGGCCAGTGCATCACCCATGCTGAGAGTTGTTCCCCTGTGAGAACAGTCCTTAGAGCCCTAGGAGAGACTCATTTTGTTAAACATATTTTATTTTTTATAATGCTGACAGAGTTACATTAGCTTTTCATTTAGTAAGGAGGAATGAATCACTTGGTGTTAGCATAAAACCAGGTTTAATAGAATCAGAAATGGCCTACAATGAAATTGTTCAGAGTGTGACAAAGGCCACCTGCAGTGCAGCTGTAGTTTCCCTGAGCCCTGTCACTTGCAGTTTGCCTGTACCTGGAATAGAGATCCTTTACCCACCGAGTCAGGTGAAGCTGAGAAGGTTCTTTAGCTACTTCTGGTAGGTACACAGGACTGGGTGGCCAGGGCAGTAGTAACCCTGAGCAAGAGCTAGCTGAGAAATAGGTTGAAGTGTATTAGGACCTAGCTTATGAAAAAAATCACGTCAGCTGTACTATTAAAAGTACATTAAGGAAATTTAGTACAAGTCTGTAATAGTGACAAAGGGCAGTGATTGCTACATGCTCAGTAACTCAGAAGTTCTGTAGGATATGTGTAATGTTGATAATTTCTAGACCTCATTAAGCTGCCATTCTTTCCTGGATTGGGATTGTGTTCAGTGCTCTCATGGAAGAGCACTATTTTCTGCTGTATTTTACCTGAGAAAGAACTGTCCTTCTGTCCTGTTAGTGAGGCACAAGTTCACATAACCCTGGGGTTGGCTCTGTGGCTCACTTCATCCAAACACTCCCTGCAGAAGCATCAGCTGCAGAGAGGTGGATTGCACGAGGAGGTGTAGGGGTTAATCCATATTTAATGCTATGTAGAAGCTTTATCTATTTCTAAACACACTGCAATGTCCAGGGTCATACTGGACAAAGGGAAGAGAGCAGAACCATCAAAAAAGGGCGTGTGTGGAGTAGTTACAGTGCCAAGACATTTCAAGATGTGCTTATAAAACTCAAGGGTTTAGTAATGTGAGTGACACTTGGAAATGCCTTACTTGGCTGTGACTGGTGTTTTTTAAAAAACTACAAAATCCAAACTCCCACAGCCTTCTCTGGGGCACGGGGAGGCAGCTGCTGGGGACCTCTGTACCTTGTAGAGATGGAGCCTGTTACCATCCTAACAGCTCTATGCTATGTGTGAGAGAAGACTTCAGGGACTCCAAGGTGACTCCTTCGTTCTCCTTTTGGTGAGAGAGTCCGTAACACTCCCACTTGAGAAAGCACAGAGAAGGCCAAAGCAGAAGGTGTCTGTGTCCTAGGGTGAGCTCTCTGGAGCCAGGACAAGGACCAGCCCCAGGGTGAAGGTCCCACCTAACAGAACTGGTAGTTGTTGCCCTTGAGAAGCGGCTGCCCACTCTCCTCTTGCTCGCAGGACTCCTCACAGCAGCCAGAGGTGTCGCAGCCACTGTCTTCCTCAGCACTAGAGGGGAGGTTGGTGTAGTCCTTGAAAGAAAAGGAAGAAACACCCTGAGTGTGTTTTGGTCCTTTGATGTATGACACCTGTTCCTGTGCAGGTGACCAGCTGGGGATGTGCTCCCTCCACACTGCCACCCTTTGCTGTGCCACAGGGCATGGCTAACAGGTAGGGCAGGCCTGTGCTTTTGTGGACAGCTAGTCCTGAGAGAACGCACAGCAAGCCCAGGGGAATGGGGCAGGGTGCTGTGCTGGTAGTGCATGACTGCCTGTCACACTGAGGTTTCTGACAAGAAGCTGTGCTTCCCTGTCCAGCCCTCTTTGGCCGTGGTGACTTAACCCTTCAGCTGGATGCCTCTCTGCACTTCCCACCAACACTACACTGCTCCATCAGCTAATGGTAAGGGATATCACAGAAAACATGTCCAGAAGGTGTGTTCATACATGGGGAAAGACATCCTCCCCCTTCCCCTCTCCAGAGGGCCTCACCTGCTCCTTATGCACCTCCAGCTCTTTCTGGATGAAGCAGCCAATCTGGTCGAAGGTGGGTCTCCGTGTGGGCTCCAGGCTCCAGCATGCCTGCATGATGCTGTACCTGCAGGGCCAGACAGGGACAGGGAGGTTGCATGGTGCTGGGCTCTTCCCTGCAGCACTCTGTATGTCAGGGACACAGTACTGAGCAGTCCCTTGTCTTCTTCCAAAAACCCATGGTGAGTGCAGTGCTCCAGGGAATGGTGAGCACTGGAGTGGATGGAGCAAACTAATCAACAAGAAGCTTTATACCATCAAGACTTCAGGCTCACACTCATTACATCCTGTAACCTACTTAGGCTTGTCTTCTCATAATCATAGAGTCAAAAGAAGCCAACTAAAAAAAAGAAGAAAACCCCACCAAGTTCAGGAATGTAGACATGTAATGTGAGTGTTCTCATCTCCTGTCCCTAAACAGGGGATGCTGGATAGACTGCCCCAGGCCTTGTTTTCCTAAAGGAGCAAGGAGCAGCTTGGTAGGATCCATTCTTAACCTCAAGGCAGACACCTGGGAGCAGCAGGCAGAGCTGTGGGCAAGGTGCCTGTGCCATGTCCCTGCCTGTTGCCATGAGGCAGCTCCAGCCCCGCTGTCGCTGCTGTGTGAATCTCAGTGCATCCACTCACATTTCCAAGGGAGCAAAGTCAGGCCTGGCCATCTGGTATCCCTGCTTCACCATGCTGTAGAACTTGCTGTTCACCACCATGCCAGGATAGGGGCTCTTCCCTGTGACAGTAAAAGGAGCAGAGGTGGCTTTCAGGCCACAGTGTTCAACACTCCAGCCTTGAGGGGTGGGAAGAGGCAGCCGGGAGCATCACCAGGGAGGTCTGAGTTAGAGAAAATGATGTTGAATTCTTTGTTTTGAATGGTCCCTCTGGAAACAACACACTGTTTTACAGCCCTGATAAGCCTAGATTTTTTTCAACCTTCCTCCTTCCTTGGAAATTTTTCTGCAGATACATTAGGGCAGTAGTGAGCCACGAAAACAAAAGAGGTTTGCAAGCTCGCTTCTTTCTTACCAAGGGAGAAGATCTCCCAGAGCAGGATGCCGTAAGACCACACATCACTCTGCACTGTGTAAATGCAGTCAAAGATGCTCTCTGGGGCCATCCATTTCACGGGCAGGCGGGCCTGGAAGAGCAGAGAGTCCTGCAGACTGGGACAAGCTGGCAGCTTATGCTACACCCTGTCTGTCCTTCCTGCTCCAGCCCCTCCTACCCTTGTACCTTTTCTTGTGCCCATTTTAATTACTTACATTGCCTTTTACAACATAATTGGAGTCATTCATGATGTCCCGGGCCAGGCCAAAGTCACAGATCTTGGCTACCCGTCCATCTGATATGAGCACATTCCTGGCTGCTAGGTCACGGTGGATGCACTGGGGAGAAGAGACCACAACTGAGACCCAGTCACTGGTCCCCAGCAGTTCCAAAAAACTCCCTACAGCCTAGGCCTGCCACCAAAACATTGCTTATAGGGGCAAGGGGAACATGAACTACTTGAAGAGCCCCTGTCTGAGGCACCATGTCATGTACAAACTCTGTGTTTGTAGCTCTCTTTCAAGCACTTCATTTGCAGTGTTAAGACACTGTGACATGTCATGCTCTGTTCTTTAATCACTCATGGGGCTGTCATCTTCCCCATAGCGGGAGTGTCAGAACCAGGGGCTGTTGACACTGTCCTCATCCCTGAAACAGTCACAGGGTGACTGTCACACTCTGAGCCAGCTCTGGCAGTCAGCTCAACAGCCACTTTCAGTTCCTTGTCCCTGGCGCAGCAGGGACACTGCCAAAGCGAGAAAGCTTCACAATAAAGTTCCTGACCTCGTGTAAAAGCAGGGGAGAAAATGGTGAGACCAGCATGATGCACAGCCCTGAGTTCCCCCTGTAACACTGCCCTCCCATGATGGCCATGGGAGACAAGGGCTCTGCAGGGGACACCAGACACCAGGGCCCAGCCTTCTGCACCACCAGACAGAGCAGGGAGGCCCATGTCCATCAGCAGTTTGCTTGAGCTTGGCCATCCCATCCAAAGACATCCCAAGCCTTCTGCAGCCAGGATGGGTGGCTCCTGCTTGGCTGGACTGGTGTTGCCCACCCGGTGTGCTGGGGGCAGAGCTCCTCTTGGCACTCACGTTCTTTGATGCGAGGAATGCCATGCCCTGGGCCACCTGGCTGGAGAACTGTAGCAGGTCAGAGAGATTGAGGGGACGGAGATCCTCCCTGCCTTCATCTTCCTCCAAGCTTCTCCCTGAAATTCAAAGCAGAGATTTAGATTTGCTGCAAAGCTGGTCAGTAACGCAAACTGTGGCGTGTTGTGGTTCCCAGAGCTAAACCAGACAGGATGGCCAAAAGAAAGAAATCATGAAATCACAGAAATGAGCCTTTGACTCACCCCTGGCTTGCGCAGAATCTGATGCTGCTGACGATGATGACGACACAGGCCTCATTTCAACATATGTTTCCAAACCCTGGCTTGAAAAGCCACTGTCACTGAGCAAGAAGCAACAGAGAGGGGGGCAGGCTGTTAGAACCCTCCAGCAGTACCTTCTGTCCTGCTCCATGCCCACCAAGAGGAGAAACCACATGCCTGCCTGCAGAAGGTGACTTAGGGGCTTGAGGGCAAAGGCAAACTCGAAGCTGATTCAGAAAGGGGACCTGGGCCCTCTGTGTTATGGGGCTGGACCGTTCCCCCTTTTTAAGGGTGATGGGGAGCAGTCAGCTCCATCCTACCAAATGCATGTGCCCAATAGTGCAGAAAGCCAAAAGGTTTTGTTTCTGAATTGTGGATGGACAGAGAGGGCTGAAACCTGCATTTATTGTGGGATATTCAGTGACTGCTGTCAAAGTCCTTGAAAAACTTGGAATTATAACCAGGTCTGAACACATGCAACCCCAGTGGCTTTTACATCCTGGTATATTGATCTATGACCTTGATCTCTCCCCAGCACAGTGCTCTTCACACTTCTCCCAGTGAGTATCCAGACCCTGCATTGCTCAGCCCTGCAGCCACCCGAGCTCTGCTCCTACCTGTGGATGTATTTTTTCTCTAGCTCAATGTTTTTGTAATCAGCAGCGCTGTCTAAAGAGGTGTCCAGGGCAGAATCCTGAATAATTATGGATTCAGTCTTCTTCCTTAGGAAATTCAAGAGATCTCCATAGCGACAGTACTCGGTGATGACAAGGATTGGGCCTGGGAGAGCAGCAGAAAGGGTTCATTAAGGAATGCTGTTACTGTGACCTGTCCTGAGGATTGCTTTCCCTGGGAGCGCAGCAGAATCCACACTGTGCCTCAGAGGAGGAGCCCTGTCAGGGGTCTGTGGGGACAGAAGGGCTGGGGGATCCTACCTCCACAGGTGCATGCCCCCAGCAGGTTAACAATGTTCTCGTGGTGTCCCAAGTGACTCATGATCTTCAGCTCAGACATGAGAGCCTCCTGCTCATCCCTGTCTGCTGATGCTGTGGGGTGAGAGAAGGACTGTGTGAAGGAGTGAGGGAGGGACAAAGGGGAGATTAAGGGAGAGGACAGAAAAAGGTGTAGACAGAGTTATGGGAGAAAAGGAGGAAACAGACTTAGAGTGAAAACTATGTCCTCTAACTGTGCCTCTGGCCTCCCCTGTCCACAAAAAAGGCAGTAGTGTGATTCCAGCATCTGGTAATTGGCACAGAAACAACTTTAAAAAGTAGCTGTTGCAGCCTGTGAGCACCAACATGTGGTGAACACACTCTACATCCCGCCCAGAGGAGCTTGGAGGATTTCAGCCCTTGCAAGTTGCTCTGTGCTCACACTTTAGCATCTTCACAGCCACTTTGAGCACCGTATCTTCTTTGCCCAGCCCAAAAGCTGTGGCTTCTACCACTTTTCCAAAGGCTCCTGCTCCAAGAGTTTTTCCTGCAGAGAGAAAAAAAAAAAAAAAAAAAGTACTTTTAAGACATTTGATAGAGAACGATTGAGCAGCTGTCCTGCACACAGCCTTGAGGAGGATGTCTGGTGGATGGGGATGCCTGCTGGGCTCACACAAGATGACACATCCCTTAGTCAAGAGCTGGCAAACATCTGCGGGGAACTCTACTGTGAGCAAAGGTGGTGCAAAAGAGGCCATCTCCAAACTTTGCCTCACCAAGTCTGTGCCTTAGGAATGACCCCACATGCAAGAGGAGGGACTCCTGCAGCCTTCCTTGGAGCAAAGGAGGAGGGAGGCTGGCTACACCCTATCACTTGCCATCTTATGTGGAAGAGAGCAGCAAGGGCTGGTTAAGGATGCTGCTGGAATGTCTGGATTAGCAGCTTAGGATATCATCCAGAGCTTTGGCTCTTGAAGCATTTCAGCTCTCTGATGAGCTTCGTGCCACCAGACAAGCAGCAGGGAAGGTTTCTTACCAAACTGGAGGTTGTTCCTTGGAAACTCCCATTTTTCATTATATGGCAGTTGAGTGGGATCAATAAAGATGTAATTATTGCCTTCACAGGCCTCAATGATCTTCCAGCGCACCTGGTACTTGGGTTTCTGCAAGGAAGAGACTCCAGTTACTCAGTGTTTCCCAAGCTGGGAGGCTTCCCCAGCCCCAGCATCCACTCAAGCTCACTCTGCAGATGCAGGGGGAAGATACAGATTTCAGCCCATCAAATATCTTTTGAATCTGGACTGAGTGAGAGAGGGTTTTTCTGGACAGCCTGGACTCTTTGCAGTCATGAAGTCCCCCCAAGTCATCACCTATGACTGAGGGAGGCTCTCTTGCCACTGGCAGCAGCCTGTTGCCATCACTTGGGAGGGCAGAGCTGGGAGTTCCAGCACGTCCCACCAGAGCAGTGGCTGACAGTGCCCAGCTGGTGCTGGAGGGAGATGTCTCCACTGTGTCTCCTTCCTTGGACCCCTGGTTGCTGAGCACAGCAGAACAGTGGAGCTGGCCCACCCCCACTTCCCTTACAGGGGTAAAATAAAAAAGGAGAAAGAGAAGTAAGAATTTCTCTTTTCCAAGAATGTCATGGCAGAAGTAACCAGGCAAGGCAGAGAAGCAGCGCTGGACTCCTTGAGCAGAGAAGGCTGGTACTTGTCTGAGATAGGTAACCCTGTTATTTATAGACATGTCCTGCTTCTCTTGGGCTTGCAAGCCCTTCCAAAAAGCTATTTATTTCAGATCTGTGCTTACACATTGATTTCTCTGTCTCTGAACCACTGTCCAAAGGCAGCTCTGCCTGCTAAGCTGCAGGTGCTTGTCTGAGAGAGGGCTCTGATGGATCATCTGACAACCAGCATCAGAACTTTGCTGCAAAATGTTCAGCCTTGATAGGCTGTCAAAGGAAGGGTGCCAAAAGGGAGAGATGAAAAACAGGTGATTTTCACCCACTGATGAAGCAGAGCTGGCTACTGATTGGTTCAGTTTGTGGAAAAACAGAGAAGGAATCCAAATGCTAGAAATGAGCCTTGCAGAGAAAATGGGGCAAGTTCTTATATAAAAATAGTGACCAAGTCTTCCTGGAAACAAACTTCTAACACCATCCTGTTTCTCCATAAAACAGTTTTTTATAAAGCAGTGAGCAGAATAAAAAGTAGATGCAAACTGCAAAGCACTTTTTTTTTTTCTCCCTTAATTCAGTCCATGGATTTGTGGGGACCAGAGCAAAACCAGCTGCAAGTGGCAGCACAGAGTGAGGATCTCTGTCTGACACCAAACAATAACCACACTGACCTGTGGGCTACAAGGCTGAAGGACCAGGGCAGGGGAGGTATTAATACACTGGGTTGGGTGCATGAGCTTTGCCCTGCAGCAGAAAACTCCAGATGGAATCTGGGAGGCAGGGGAAGTGAAGGAGGCAGCTTCATGGCACCTCCAAGCTGAATGGTCCCTGGCCTGGCTGCCAGCAGAGGCTGTGTGGCCCCTGAGGCTGGGCAGCCCTCTCAGCCCTTGCCCTGAGCAGGGAATCTGACCTGGTTGTACTTGTAGAGCAGGAAGAGGAGCAGGAGGAGCAGCAGCACCAATGCGCCTATGCAGGTGGAGAGAACAGGGCTGAAGACCTTGTTTGGAAGGGCCATGACACTCCCTGGAAGAGGAAGAAAGGAGAATGAGTAAACACTTAGTTCAATCCCAACTCTTGGGAGCATTTTGCCCAGCTATTCCCTTTGGATTTCTCTGTATGCCACACACCCCAGCACTGCCCTCAGCACACCCTTTTGGGAGCTGAGGGAAGGTCTTGATGCCAAACTCTAGGCTGGAATGGTTCTCCTCGTACCCTATTTCTGCATAAACAGCACCAGGTGCAGGTCAGACTGACTGGGGACCAAAATCTGTGCAGCAAACAGCCCCACCAAAAGATGCAGCCCCTGTATTTTTGTGGGCTGTGAAACTGCTGGATGCACCATGCCCTGGAGCTGAGTCCTGCAGTTATAAGATGCTCATGCTGTGGCTCAGCCTTTGGCTCCAGACTATAACCCAGCCAGGAATTCCCACATGCCTCTCAGGACTGGCAAATGCCAAAGCCTCACACCTGTGAAGGTAAAAGGCTTGTGGAATCTGCTCCAGCTCTCTTGCAAGACAGTGGGGATATACATAAAGGATGTAATCTCAAAACCCCCAGATTCTCCCCCACTCTGCCAAGCTGATGGTTTGTATCTTACTGGTGATGGTGAGTGAGTGAAACATGTCAGAGGCGTTCCCTTCCCCGTTAATGGCCACGCAGCAGAAGGTGAAATTGTCACCCAGCTCCTCAAAGGGGATGATGCTCTCCACCTCCACCTCTTGGAAGGGCAACATATTCACCACCTGGGCTCTGGAGTCATTCCGTATCAGCCTGTAATCCTCGCTGTACCTGCAGGGATGGCAAGAGGAGACAGTGAGTGCTGCTCTGCAGCACAGCAGCTCACAGCTGAGGGGAGGCCTGTGCCAGACTAGAGAGGAGACACTGGGAATTAGGGTTGTAGTTCTGTGAGATGTGTTTCTCTATGCCAAATTAAAGATCTCACCCTGAACACCACAGCCATGTATAGACAGAGCCACGACTGCCTTTATGTGGCTCAGCACTCATAATTAACACTTTTATGTGTTCTGCCATCAGTCCCTTCAGTGGGGCTGGTCCTGAGACACAACAACCCTGTCCAGGCAGCTGCAGTTACTTCCCATGACTCTGTAGCTCAAGTAAACTCATGCTCTGTAGCTCAAGTAAATTAATGCTCTGCAGAGCCTCAGACCTGCGGAAGTCCCAAAAAGGTGACTGGGCCAGCCAGGATGTACCTCTACAGCAACATACACCAGGGCACCTCTCCAAAGGATCCTTATGTTCCTTGGAAAAGCATGGGGAGAACATGAATCACAGGTGGACAATCTCTTCAAGCTCAGGACTTTGGGAATAGAAAGTGCCCCCTCTTCTCAGGCAGACCCCAAGAACCTCTTTTTCCAGCAGAGGAACATCCCTGTTGCTGTTACTGGGCAGGCTGTGCTGTATTGCCCAGGAGCACACGTGGTGCTGCTCAGTGAACGCCAGCCTGGCAAGGGCAGGGGCACAGCTTGGAGGTGCTCAGGCCCCTGGGCAGCTCTCACCTGTCCGAGTGGACGGGGCACTGGTACCACTCGATGCGTGGGGCAGGGTACCCGATGGCCACGCACTGAAGGGTGCTGGAGTCATCGGCTGGCACCTTGATTTTGCACACCCTTGGAGAAGCTGTTGGGGAAGTCATAAAAACAGTGAATGCTGTGACCAGAGGAAGAGCACATCCCCCATGCTATGGTTTCCTTTCCATGTGTGCAACAATAAACCAGAAGGAACCCCTGTTTTGTTTGGGCTGGGTCTGTGTGCCCTGTGGGTGCTGAGCTTGAAGCAGCCTGGTACCCCAACCAACTATTTTTTCCAACTGGGAAGCATCCCAGGGGCAAGCAGGGTGAAAGAATGGACAAGCACTTACATTTCAGAGAGATGCTGAAGGTAACTGATTCATTGGTCTCACTGTGGAAGGCATAAAATGTGTAGAACCCTCCCTCTCCTTCCTTCAGGCGGTTCAGGGAGAGTGTGGTGTTGTACCTGCTCACAGAGAGAAACACTGTGAAGAGCACACAAGCCTTGCTCAGTGAGATGCTGCTTCCTGTGCTCTGGAGCAGTGAACACTTCCAGCACTAATCCCAGCCCATCAGGGAGCCTGCCACTTGCTTCTTCGGGGGAAGTAGGGAGGAACTGATCTTCTTTAGGGGAAATACTTTTTGCCACTAAGTGCACTTCAGCACTTCTGAAAGGCTACAAGTGGGTGAACGCTCAGAAATAATTTAACATTTAAATCATTGCCTTTCAAGGGTCAGGGGACACTGGTCCTCCTGCCTTTGGCAGAATGAGTTTCTCCATGAAGTCGTGCTCCCTAGTGCCGACTCCCCTCTGCCCCAGCCCATTTCTCAGCCCCCAGTGCAAGAAAGAGTTCACCCTAAAGCCATAATTTTTGCCAAGTGGCACAGCTCCTCTTGTGGATTGTTTTTTGTTTCTACGAAAATGAAAGGGAAATTGTCCAAAACCCCAACAAATGGAATGATTTTCTTTCAGTGTCCCCTCAGTCTCAGTTGGCTGTAGGCTTTGGAAGAGCAGACCTGTACCCTCTGTTAGCTCATATCACATAACAATGTTTGTGACATGGGGCTCTCAGTACCTCTCAGTGCACACTCTTTCAACATCAGAGCAGGGGATGGCTCCAAGGACCAGTGAGGGAATTAAGCTTTTTGTACTATTCATCCACTCCTGAAATTTCTTGTGGCAAGGAGAGTGCAGAATTGAATAAGCAGATCACAAATGCGATACTGACTTCCACTAGGCTTTTTAAAGAGAAGGCCACCAGTTTAGAGAAGGGTGGTGTCCTTCTTGATTTGATCATGCTGTGGTTTGCTAATAATACTGGAAAGAGAAAACAGAAATGCAGAACAGTTTCCCTCTTTTAAACCAGAGAGTTTTCTGCAGAATGGGGCCTGCCTGTCTCAAGGAAAGCTCTCTTGGAAACATGCCATAGCCAGTGTAGAAGACAAAGAGCACGTACCAGTTTCTTCCAGAGATCATTTCACCCTTGAATATGGTGGGTTTAGAGTCCTTCAAGGGATTCCTGTGTTCCCAAGCCCACTGGAGAAGTTTTGGGTAAGCCTTAATGTGGACCTGCAGCTCCACACTCTCTCCCAGAGCAACCTCCAGGCTGGTGGCTTGCCCTGGGGTCAGGTGCACATAACCTCTCTCTGCAGGGTGGAGGAGAGCATGACCGTCAGCAGGCATGTCCAGAGACCTGGAATAACCTTACACCAGCTCCACAAATGGATCATTATTGGAAAGAGCAGCCTCAGCTGGGAGACTGCAGGAGGGAATGAAACATTACACAAGTATGTTCCCAAAGGAGTACTCTTAAATTACTTCTTTGTTATGGCACCTTAGATTACACTGCCTGAGGAGAGCTAGAAAATCTTAGTGAAGTCTTGTAAGGAAAGAAGTTATACATGCTATATCCTAAGAAGTGATGAGGCTAAAACAGTATCTCCTAATTCTTTAGAAAAGAAAGGCCCTTTAGCTAAAATCCTGGCTTCTCACTAGGAGATAACTCAGACTGAGCCTTCTTTCTGAGCTGTGGTGTGCAGCAGCTTTGGATCATCAGCAAACTCCAGCCTGTGAGCTGTAGGGATGAATTTTCCATCTTGAGATCCAAACAAGTGTGTAATAGACCTGAATCCCCATGTGTGGATCTGTGGCTGGAAGAGACCAGATCCATACTCTGCTCATGTGGCTCGCCCTTCCTTCTAACCAGCCTTTCCTGGTCTTCCAACACAACCTTGCCCATTCCATTTTTACTGTTTCAAAGCTGTTTATAAATGCACAGAGACTGAGAATAGCACTCTAATTTTTCATCCAGAGCCCAAAACATGTCCTCTGGCTCCTCCAGATACGAAGAGAACACCAGTTCCTTTCCTAGCAGCTCCACAGTTATCATGTAAGCCCTCAGGCACAAGTGAGAATTATGTTTTCAACAACAAATCTTGGAAGAGAATGGAGGCAGAAGCAGCAAATACTCATGGCTACACATGATTCAGCCCTACTAGGCTTTTTGGGAAGTACTCACCTACTACCTGAAGCATTGTTGAGGCATTCCTGAATCCTACTGAATTGTTAGCTATACAGACGTACTTCCCACTGTCTTCCATGGTCACAGCTGCAATGGACAGGGTGTCATTGATGAAGTAGTTATCATTTTCAAAGCCATACGTTTTAGTTCTCATGACCTGTCAGGCAGAGAACAGGGAACAGCACAAATTGGAAGGGCAGAGCAAACACATCTGGCCTGCTCTGGGCTAGAGAG
Organism: Vidua chalybeata; assembly: GCF_026979565.1. Lineage (NCBI taxonomy): Eukaryota > Metazoa > Chordata > Aves > Passeriformes > Viduidae > Vidua > Vidua chalybeata. The sequence goes on from NC_071544.1 coordinate 11,786,396, forward strand.
CTCATCGCTGAGAGCAACCTGTGTGGAGACCCAGAGGAACATTAAACCCAAGGAGCCAGGGCAGATATTCCACAATAATTAGGTTATAGCTATTGTCAGCCTTCTGACTGCAGCTTGGCCTTACACTGTGTGATCCAAACATACCTTGTGTGTGGTTTCATCTCCTTAGCAAAGGCATCAGTTATAATACAGACTTCTAGCAAAACTGATCTAACCATCTTGCAGTTAGAAGTCAGCATCATAGAGATTTTGAAATGTATTCCTTTTCTTCAGACGTATCTTTTCTCTGGAGAACTCTGTCCTGAAATGTTTGCTGCTTTATAAGCCCTGGCAGGGCTGGGTGAAGAAATGTTGCTTTAATAGGTACTGTGGTTCCTGTCCAATAAACTCAGCTGAAACAATACATTCTCATACCTTGCAGAACTGTTCTGACAACAGGCAGGTGTTTCTTTATCCTGTGTCATCCCAAAGAAAGGATATTCAAATTTCTACAGCTTGAATAGCTGCTTTGGTTGGGTAGTTCAAGATTTTGCTGTGGGTCTGAGCAGTTCTTACCAGCCTGTGTCCCTCATTTTCCAGGAAAGCCCCACACCTCAACTTACTGTCTTTGCTGCTGTCTCCCATCTGATGTCATACTTGTGGGAAGGAGCAATCACTCTGCAGGTGACTTGGAAAGGTTCTCCCACGATTCGCACATGGTCTGCAGGGTCCATCATCACTGACACAGGCTTCCTCGGTGCTGCACAAAGGCAAGCAGGGAAAGATTCAGTGTCAGCTTCTCCAGTGATCCCCTGTGCTTTGGAGACTCCCCAGGATCTGGCTACCTTAGGTGGTGAGGCACAGGTTGCCCGGAGAAGTTGTGGATGCCCCATCCTGAGGTGTTCAAGGCCAGGTTGGGTGGGCCTGAACAACCTGATCCAGCAGGTAGCATCCCTGCCTGTGGCAGTGAGCTTGGAACTAGATGATTTTCAAGGTCTCTTCCCACCCAAACTATTTTATTACTCTATTCTATGATTCTACCTCCTCCTTTCCATCCTCTTTAGCCTCTTTACCCCCCACCTTCCCCTTCCCTAGAGATCACCACTCCCTTCTGAGCACAAGTCTGTAGGAAGCAGTACAGGTGGGGAGAACACAGCAGTCAGGAGTGTGGGTTGAAAAGAAAGAAGATTTTGCCATGGTTACAGATGGAGCATCGGGACCCAAGGACTTGCAGAACATTGGAGAGATTGATGGACATTTTTTTTCTGGTCTGTGACAGCAAAGATTTGAAGACTGCTGAACCCATGCAAACCCATCTGAAGGAACCAATTTTTCAGAGGCTGATGGAATTTGGCCTCCATTAAATAACCTTTTGAAACTGCAGGTTCAAAAGGTCTTCCCTGCCACTGGAAAGGAGCTTTTCCTTAACTATCTACTGTGGCCAGCTTAGCTATTTGTGGCCCTTAGGACAGCAACAACCCCTGTTCTTTACCTTCTTCTATAACCAGTCTTATTTTTGATGAATTCCTTATTTTTCCATTTATCTGCGCTTGGCATCGATAAGAACCTTTATGGTTGTTTTGCACATTGTACAGTCTTACTCCTCTCTCAGCACTGAAGGAGTAGTTGGTCCCAGGTGGGAGAGAAGAGGCATTATCCATTATCAGAGTCACATTGGATCCGTACTCGGGGGCCGTGATGAGACAGGGGAGATCAACATTCCCACCTTTAACGGCCCCGATCCGGAAAGAGGGGACGTACCACACGTTATCAGGATCTACAGAGGAGACAGGACAGGCTTGTGAGAGGGGTCAGAAAATGCACTGAAGCTGAGAAACACATTCCAGCAAGGGCAAGCCTCCAGCACTGCTGCCCAGTGGGAGTTCGATGCTGGGGCAGCCCTGCTCAGCGCCTGCCTGACTCAGCCTCCAAACACTCACATGACAAACCCAGCTCCAGCTAAGGCATTTGAGGGGGTCACAGCAACCAGCTCACAAATGTCCACGGATAAGAGAGGCTGAGAATATGCAAACCTCTAATTGAACTTTTCACCGTGGTGAAAGTTTTACTTTATGAGACCTCCAGCTTCCCTGCTCAGGGCAGCACTTCTGGTACAAGGGAAGGGGTGAAGTCAAGTGGTGGAGATACCACAGCATAGCTTCTTCTGGGATAAAAGAATATCTGGGGTTCAGGTCATGTTGGGAGGATGTAATTCATATGACTCTCTCCCTTATCTGAGATACTGGCAATACAGTTCTCTGATTTTCTCAGTGCTCATTACAATACTGAACAGACAGTTTTTCAAGAAGGGAAGCCACAGCAGAAGGAGGGAGAGATCCACATATATTTGAGATGCAGCTCTATACTTTATCCCAGTGCTTTAACCATGGGCACCATTTTATGTGGACTCACATGGCTGTGGCTCCCCAGGCAGCCACACAAGCACAGCACAGCAGAAAGGACCTGTGCAGTGGCTCCCTGGAAGGAGGCTGTTCTGCCAGTGGGTGTGGGAAGAGAGAAGCAGGGTTACCTCGCACAAACAGGTGGATGGCTGCAATGCCCTTGTCACTGCTGTTGACATAACCACAGCTATAGGTGCTTGTGCTCCTGTAATCGGCCTTGGGAATACTGAGCGTGCTGATGGTGTGGTTACTGAATGTATTCTTTTTGCTATTCCATGCAACTTCAGACTCTCCTGAGCAGTGCAAGAGGACTGGATCACCCGTGTTGACAACCAGAGCAGGGAGGTCAGGGCTGATCACTGGAGATGCTGAGCCTGCAAGGGAAAGAGAAAGTGAGAATGCAAAAATGATCCCTAAAGATTCTCTGTTGGAGTTCATGCTGCTGAGAATGGAGTAGCTCAGCATCAGGAAAAGGCTGAGCCTGGGATTCAGACTGGCTTTTTGGCTCACATCATTCCACCCATTCTCTGTCCCACCAAACCCATATGGCCTGATACTCAAAGGAATGAATTTCAGGGAAGAAACACCACCCTCCACACTTCCCTGCCATTTGAACATTTAGACAACTGGGACAGGAAAAACAATCATCTGGAGCTGATTAGGGCAAATGCCAGCTTGGCAATTGTTCCTGCTGATTTTTGCCTCTTCTTACAATAGTTTTCCTTTTGTGGCAGAGCTGGAGTTGCTCTCTGAACTGGGTTAGCCAATAGCATCATTTGGTGGAGTTTAAACCCAGTTTGGTGCATGGGGCTCTTTGTGCTGAGATGAGCTAGAACAGACCTGGATGGCTCCTGCAGAGCAGGAGGTCAGTGCAGATCATTTGGGAAGACTGCCCTTTTGTTGCCAAGTACTGGATTTTGAAGGACACCTCCTCATGTGTGTCATGGAGTCACACACTGCATTCTCCTCGCAGACACCAACAAAACATTGTGAAACGACACAGCATTATTATTCCTATTTGGGAGAGGAAACTGAAGCATGGAAAAGCTAAAGAGCTGATGACAGCCCATAGCTGCAGTTCTTCATACAACACACCAGTCCTGCAGACACCAGCATCACAACCAGCCAGAGTTCTGATGCATCTCTGCTTTGAAGATGCCTGCTCTGCTGGCTGAATAAAGGGGAACCAGGGTCCTACTCCAGCCTTAGTGTCAGAGGGAAATATTTTTTCCCTGTTTTGCCCTGTCAGCGAGTTCTTTGAGTCACGTCCTATATTTAGGGTGGGGGGAAGTGCAAAATGAATCAGTGCCACAGGGCTGGGGAAGAAGTGGTGCAGCCACCCCACGCCAGGCCCTCAGGGAGGACAGGAAACACATTGCAAATGGCTATCTGTGCTTGGGGGGCTCTGCACCCCCTTCCAGCCCCTATCCAGGGCTACTCTTCCACTTCTGCTTTCCTTCCCAGTCACAAACCCAACCTCACATCTTAAAGGGACACACACCCTCAGGCAGATAATACTAATCATAAGGGAGCTGTGCAATTTATCAATTCATTGCTCTGCAGGCAGTGATCCTGCTGCCAGGGACGCTGGCTCTGTAACAGCCAGCAGACACACCCCCATCCTCATCCACCCCTGATCACAGCTCTTTTGAGGAGGAAGGCGATGCCCAAGGCACAGCTGTGTGTGCCCTGGGCTACCAGCTGTGCTCACGGCTGTGCCATCCAGAGCCCACACATCAGAGCCCAAAGAGCAGCATTTAAACCATCTTGGGCTGAGGACTCCCTCCATGCAACAAAGGGTTGAGAACATGAAACTCAAGACCCTGGAGAGCGTTGCTGGTGTGTGTCAATGACACAGTGGCCATGGGGAAGCTCAGACAAGGCCTAGATGAAACTCACTGGCCCTGTAGGGAGAAGCAGAGAACAAGAATCATTGGGGCATGGAAAATTTGACATTTTATCGCCCTGTTACTTTTTTTTTTTTTTTTTTTTTTTAATACTTTTATCTTTCTGTGGAAAGAGAAGCCCAGAGTGGAGAAAAACATATCCCAGAATAATTTACAAAGCTACATTTTCCACATATCTGAGGCAAAACATTCCTCCATTTTTGCTAAGCTGTGTTTTCTAGTAGGGTTTGATATTTCTGTTGCTTTAACTTTTTGTCACTGGATTCTTTTCCCTCACCTACTCTCTGCTTTGGCTATCCATCCACATCCAGGGCTTTGACACCATTTCATGGGGAAAATGACTCTTTTTGCAGGAGGACAAGGAAAGAAAACAAATGAACAGGAGCAATCTCACTGTGCATTTTTGTTGTCGCCAGCTTACAGGTACTACTGAGATGCAGTGGCCAGAAAAGGCTGTGGGGCGGTGCTCTCCAGAACAGTGAAGAAAAATCCTTCAGGCTGTCACTAGAGACTCACATCAACAATACAAACACCACACAAGTGGAGTGAGGACAGACAAGAGAGGGACACCAAATGCAGGACAAGGTGAGGTGAAGGTCACCTAAGCACCCATTCCTTCATGTGTGCTGGGGGGTGAGTCAGAGCAGTGGATCCTTTTCCAGAAGGGGGAAGCAGGGCTGCTGGGGGAGGCTGTGTCCCTGCTGACCACTGTGCAATCTTGCACGAAGCCCAAGGATGTCTCTCTTCTGCTCTCCAGCAGCTTCCGCAGCACTGCCAGTAACTGCTGGCCAGAGGTTTTACCACACTTGGGTTGTGTAACCATGACCTCTCCTTACAGCTGCAGACTCTGTCCCTGCCTCTCCTGTGCCAGCCAAAACCCAGCTTTCCTCTGCTGAGCATTTGGTGAGGAAGGAGAAGTGAAGGCTGGTACGACAGAAGTGTCCAGGATCCTTACCACAGAAGCCAGCCACCAGGATTTTGAGTTAGTTCTGGGGAGTAACTAGGCTAAGGTCCAGCCCTGAGAAGAACCCATACCAGACCTGAGCTCCCTTTGTCCCACCCTCAATGAAGCAAGGAAAAATTTGATTTCTGAGGACCCCTTCCCCAGAGTCACCACAGTGTCTGGGGAACCAGGGATGGAGAAGATTGTGCTCATCACAGCTCTGCCTGAGGCTTCTACCTGAGAGGTTTAGATTACCCACAATAAGAAAACAAAACCCCCAGGAATACATCTCAGGATGGCCAAGAACACAGATGCAACATGATCAAGTTAAAAACATTTCCTCTGCTTGATCTGAGCCTCTTACCCTCCCTCAGCAAGTGCCCAGATCACAACAATCACATTACACCAGCCCTGGGTACTCACAGAAGATGCACTTGCAATCCAAGAGGTAGGAGAAGGAAGTCAGGCTCTGACTCCAGCTGGAGGCTATTACTTTGTAGAACCTTGGCATGGTGCAGCTTTGTGCTGCAAATGGCCAGCAGTGCTGGCACTCACACAAATGTGTGTCCTACTGCCTGACGTGGCAGACAGTGCCTCATGAAGATGTCACAGCTGGTGGTGATCTGGCACTGGCCAGTGGCTCAAGGAACCTTTGGAGAGATCCTAAAAGCTATTGCTATGATCTCTCACAGATCTACATTAGACCTGTCTAGTCCTTATTACCATAAAAAACCACAAGAAATTAAAAACGCTGAAGCCATCACAACCCAGTTCCCAGCACAGCAGACCTAGAAAATTATGCTCAACATGTTGCAAACATCACTTGAAGTGAAACAACGAGTGAGAGGGATACAAATTTCCTGGGCTGCAAACAAGAGCAGTGCAGTGGCCCAAGAAGGATTCTCTGCCCAGCTGTCACATGCTAAATGCTTTCCCCACAGGCTGTCCCCTTCCAAGGAGGACTTCACACCATAGTCTCACTGTGTCCCCAAGCATGCTCAAGAGGAACATTAAGGTGAGTGCCATACAGGACCTGAGAGGTTCCCAGAACTTCAAAATGCAAGATTAGTAATGCTGGTTTCCACCTCTTTGGTTGTAAACCTCAAAACAGGCTTAGTGACTCTTTTTTGAGGTTGGTGGGTTATCACTTCTTGGCCATCTCTGCAGCCTCAAAAAACAGGCGTGTTCACCTTTCCCTTCTTGGCTGGCTGGGTTGTTTCCATCATATCCTGGCTCTACAGCCCTGTTGTGTGTGCCAGTACCACCAGAAACCAGCAATCCTCAGACACCCCAGCTGGGCATGAGGTGCTTTGGAAGGTGCCAGTGCACCTGATTTTCCCGACTCCTTCACCTGCAGACCAAACATCTCCAGCTCCTTCCACATTTGAGCAAAGTTTTATTTTGGAAAGAGCTTCCCTCAGGACACAGTTGCTGCTGAACCATTCTTTCATCTTAAACCCTGTCCAGACCCAAAGAGTGGGAAGTTTCCCTTTCCTATCTCCCCACAGCCAAGGCTCTCCTATGCTACATGCACCTCTCCATCCTCCTTGGCCTTACCTTGGCAGGGCTGCAGGCAGCCAAGAGCAAGCCAGGCTCCAGGCAGCAACACACCCTCTTTCCACCTTTCCCTCTTTCCACCACTGCCCTCCCTCTGTAATTGCAGCCAGCTCTGCATGACCTTCAGAAAGCTGCTACAGCCAAGCCTGCAGTGAGTTCCAGCGCTGGTGTCTCTTCCCTGCAGTGCCTCAGAGCACACACATTCTGCCTACCCATGCCAAGGATCCTTGAACCTGCTCACAGCACTGTCCCCCTTCATGCAGCAGCAAACAGGGACCATCCCAGCCCACAGCAGCCTTTTGGGACACACGACTGGGAGCCCAGCTTCACCCTCCACCTCCAGGAGCTGTGTGTCTGTTAGTCCAGCTTCAGCACAGCCCCGTCCCCACCAAGGCCATCACCCCTCCTGACCCGAGAAGGGATGGAGCACTCACACCAGATAGCCAGGAAACCCTCAGCACATCCCAAAACTCCCCTGGAGTGACGTGGGGCTTTGGGAGTACTTACCATGCCAGAAGCCAGCTGCAGTGAGCAGCAGGAGGAGAACAGGACCCATGTCCCCAGGGACCGTGGTGTCCCCAGCACGGAGCCAATGCTGCTGAAGGATCCTCTCAAGCAGTGGGTGCCTCTTCTCGTGGCCACCGTCCCCAGCACTCCCTTGTCAGGAGCTTCTCCTTTCTGAGCTGACCACAAGTTAACAAATTCCCTATTTTGTTTGTTTTTGAAACAGGGGGGAAAAAAAACAGGCCGTCACGTCACCAGTGACAAACCCCCATGGCAGAGGCGGGGCCATGTGCACACCCTGCTGCAGGGTCCCCCTGTTTTTGGGGGTCCTCCTCAGGTCTCAGAGAGGAGTCCATCCCCAGACTGGCAGGGGCCACTGCACCATGCTGGGGTTTGGGATAATCCTGATGTTCTCTGGTTTCTGCCACTCCAATCCCCAGGGACATTTATACTTTGGCCTTGTGTGGGGACACAGAGTGTCCCCACAGTTGCAAGCAGCAGATTCCATTTTATTTCAGCAGAACAAGTTTCACTTGAGGCCCAGTGGCTCTTGCTGGCTTTGGGACCTGAGGACCCTCACAGGACATGGCAGGCTCCTCACAACAGGCCCACAAAGGCAATTCAGCCCAGGGCAGCTCCCAGGTGGGAAAAAGCCTGTGAAGATGCCAAATTATTTTGTGTTAACCAAAAGTGTGATCCTTGGTGCACAGAGGGGTCCTGTGGCCACACAGGATCACCCCCAAGCCCCATGCCAGTTTCACCACCCTCCCTGGCAGGGAGACGTGTTGGAGTCCAGCTTGCAGACCCCTTCTGTCTGGCTCCTGGCTGGGCTGGGGGCACACGGGGACCCCTGCTCTTTCCTGACCCAGTACCCCCAAGCCTGGGGCTCAGAGTGACCCTGTCACAGGCACCTTGAAGCGGTAATTAAACTAATTAGCTAATTAGCAGTGTTAGTAATTAATAAATCAGATACTTTGTTAACCCTCCACTGGACTGTGGGTCTTTCAAAACAGGTGTGAGGGAAGGCTTGAAGTCAGCCAGTTCTCCCAGGGACACCAAGTCAGCAGGATTAGCAGCTCCTGTCAGACACAGGGTGCTCCTTGCTCTCTGCTCTGTCTCTGGATAACCTCACGCTGCAGCAGAAGTTCAGGGTTGCTCATGGCAGCTCTGGGGTGGGAAGTGACAGCCATCACCTGACAGCACTGGGGAGGAAGGTCCAGCCAGGGGCTCTGCCAACTGCCCCAGCAGCAGCGCCAACAGCAGGAGGTGACAGGAACCCCACGACAAACCATGGGCAGAAAGAGAAGGCTTGTTCCAAAATATCTGCAGAGGTGGCTGTTGAATCTGCACCTGCAGTGCCCTGAAAGCCTCCACAGCCTGAAGGGGAATGGGCTTCTCCAAAGGGGCAGTTAGAGAGGTACCAGCAAGACAAGGTCCTGGGGCCAAGAGATGAAAGCATGGCTGAATGTGCTGGAGATGACTAAGAGTCATGGGAACGTGGAGAGCTCTTGGTTTTGGCCAGAAGGATGGCTGGAGAGCCTGAGGGAGTCCAGAGAGAAGGAAAGGCAGTTTTTGGCTAAAGAAGGTTTCCCCTCAGCAGTTTTTCCTGGCAGGATAGGGAAGAAGAACATGAATTAGAGGCAGCATGGTGCTCTGGGGGGCTCCTGCCCAGAGCTGGGGTTGTCAAACAGCTGGGCCACAGGACATGTCTGCTTGATTATTCTTTCCTCCTTTCAAGCCAAAGGGGCTTTTTAAAGGATGTTTGTTTCCCTCCTTCTTCTTTTTAAGGCTTTTTTTTTTTCCAGGAACAAATGCCAGCTCAGAGAGAACTGACTCACCAATGTGAATAAGTATTAAACCAGACAGGTTTAATAGAGAGAAGGGAAACAATCTCTCAGCCTTCCTTCTTCTCTTTGAGGGGGCCCCTTGCACAGCATCTCTGCTGGCAGTGATCCCCAGGTGGCAGCCTGGACTGGGCACACCTGGGGATGCTCACTGGGACAAGCCTGGGGCCTCTCCCCCTTTTGTGTCCCTCTCTTCCTCCTGCTCCCCAAATCTTATGTGCAAGCAGCAGCTCAGCCATAGGAGTGCTGCTGGAACTCAGGTGCCCAGGCAGCTCTGAGCACAGGGGAGGGATGCTCTCAGAGAAGCTGCAACCTTACTTTGAACAGCTTGAAGCCCAGGAATATCTGTGGAGGCCCTGATGGTTGTGAAAGATGGGATGAGACTTGCTCAGTGCCTGGTAGACTGGCTGGGGAAGGGGGAATGGAGGCTGCTGTGAGCCCTGGCTGGGAGCTCAGTTGTTTCCCAGGCTGGGAGCCCTGTGGGACCCCAGCACTGAGCACAGCTGGCCATGGTGCCATGCCTGCCTGAACTGGCCTGCAGCAGTTTGGGGACACATGTGGAACACCTGTGTCCTGTTGGCACTGAGCTGTTGGTACCCCACAGCTCCAGGGTTTGTCACTGCAGGTTCTCTGCCTGCCTGAGCTCCTCCATGGGGTGTCTGTCTCATCATTGGAGAGGAGACTTGTTTTGTGGTGGTGGAAATGCCCTGCTGGGCATTTCCTCATGTTGGTCTGCTCATTTCCAGCCCCAGGACCCCACTCCAGCACATCCTGACATGCAAAAGGTAGGGATCAGTGAGAGCCTGCAGGGTTCAGGGCTGAGGTCTGTCAATTCCCCCTCTCTGCTTCCCCCAGGCCTTTAATGCAGCCTCTCTGGACAAAAGGGGATTCTTTTTCTCCCTGCTGATTCAGCTCCTGGAGAAAAATGCCCTGACTGAGCCATGCCAGGTGACTCAGAGCATATCTGGGGAGAATCAGCCTGAGCTGGTCAGGGAGGCTGCAAACCTCCCCTCTGGAAAAATGAGCAAAGGCAGGAACCCAGGACAGGCTGTGCTGGAAAGGGGAGCCTTGCTGGAACTTGGACCTGCTTGCTGCTGCACTCCATGCCTTGGACCTCTGGGTACACAGGGAGTGTCCAGGAGCTGAGGGAGGCACAACTGTTGCCAGTGGGGGCTTCATCATGTAGCCAGAAAACAGGGTCAACACCGATATGATTTAACCAAAAACCTCTCTTTGCAGCAACCTTGGGCTTTCCAAGCACGTGGCTCAGAGCAGGTGCAAACATCTCTGCTCTGCAGCATGAGATGGATTTTGGAGGAGCAGTTAAATTTGAGCTAGAGAGAGGAGAAAACTTTGGGCAAGACTCACAAGGTGCCTGTCTCTCATGTGGCTGGGGGACCTCAGTGACTCTGGAAAGGTGACTGGGGAAAGGTGATAGGAGCAGAGTGACACGTGGATCTGAAGGAGTGGTGGTGTAGGGAGCCAGGATTCTGGAGGTGCAACTTTTGAGGATATCAGCAAATTCCTCATTCTAGAGGGAAGGGAAGAGAGCTGGGCATGGGGAGCCCTGTGTGCTGCAGTGTGGCTCCTGCTGGTGCCCTGCCCTATTGCTGTCTCCAGGCCCTCCCAGGGCCCTGAGCTGTTAAACTACAGGGAAAAATCAGTGCTGTGGTGTCTGGCATCTCCTTCAGCCCAGCCACTGTTCAGTTTGTCATTTCTCCTGCATCCCCACCCGGATCTGAGCACAGACCCAACAATGCTCCAAGGGGCAAGTCCTTAGCAGGGAGTGCTGGCCCAGACTCCAGGTAGTGGGGATACACATGGGAACAATTCCTGGTATCCTTCCCTCTACCCACATGACCCACAAGCTGCACAGTCACCAGAGATGGGGCAGATCCTGCCCTTTTTCCTTACCCTGTCTCTGGGCTCAGCTGCTCCTTGCAGTGCTCTCCCTGCCTGGCTCCCAGCTTGGCTTTCACTAAGTGCTGGGGTCATGCACAGCGTATTAACATGCTTAGCCTTCACCCACCACAGGGTTAAGCTGTATTGCCAGCCCCATCTGAGTGGGAGCAACCAAAAGCAGGCAAATAAAGGAAGAGATGGGACTTTGCAAAATGAAAAACACCTTTATTTTTAAACTCTTTCTTTAAAAATGTATTTGTAAAAGTTTACAGCATAAAAATAATATCTCATGGCTATAAATGTGACATAGTACAAATCCTACAAATACAACTGTAAACCTAGAAAAGTGTTAACTCTTTGGTACCTTAGTCTGAACTCTGTTTTTTCCTTTGCCCTCATGCTGATTTTGACAGAGAGCATGGAGATAGGTGCTGCTGCTGTTCAGAAGGGCTGCAGAGAAACAGTGTGATGCCAGCAAGCCAGCACAGCAGATGGGGAGAGGGCACACTTTGGGCAAGATTTGCTGTTCTGGTGCAATCAGTCCATGAAGGAGGAAAGAAGAGGAATGATGGGACACTGCAGGCCTCCCAGCACAAGCTGCCTTCCCTGCCTCCTCCCACCCCAGGCAAGAGTCATCTCTCCAAAGTGCTCCTGGAGCAGTTCCCCTGCCTTTGCCAGCTAGATCCACCTTGGCATTTCCCAGAGGCCTCAGGTCTCCAGGTGAAACATGGGAATTATGCTGGTAGCCCAGCAACCCGTGTGCTGGCCTATGAAAACTTATTCTTAGCAATATCTGGCCTGCTCTGGGCAAGTCCTGCAGATGGCACGGTGCCTCCACTGTTACAGTCAGCACTGGCCACTCGGCACCCAGGCAGGGCTGGGATCTGCTGCAGGAATCGCCTGTGTGGCCCTGGAGCTGCCCAGTGCTCCGGGAGGACCTGCAGCTGCCCTGGCTGCTCTCTGCCTGGCAACCACCCCAGGCAAGGGATGCCAAAAGGTTACTGAGGGCTACCAAAGGGCAACCTCTGTGCTCTCCAAGTGGGAGCACAACCAGGCTGCATCCAGGCTCCCTGACCATCCTGGAACCTGAGCTAAGCATCGAGCCCAACCACGGCTCTTCCTCGCACGTGTGTGTTGGAACAAGGGGTTTGTCTCCTTAGCATTCTGTGAAATCCCCTTCTCCAGATCTGCCAGCTCTGCACAGACCTTGGGCTTCCTCACAGGCAAGCCCTGCGTGCTCGGTGCCCTCTGTTTGTGGTGCTGCTCCCCCTCAGCCCAGAGCCCTGTCTGGGAAGAAAGAGAAGAGCTGCTTCTCACTTCTGGCTGACTTCCCCTGGCTGCACATCTGCACTGCACTTCTGCCCCCATCCCCATGGGACCCTGTCACAGTCCCGTTGGCAGGTGAACAGAGACAATTGAGTTACAAGTAAAGTCCGCTGTGCTCTAGATTTAACACAACACAAACAAACACTAAACGTGACACTCGCGCTTAAGAAAATAACACACTCAAACTGAGAAGGACAAAAGGATTAAAACCTGTGCACACATCAGTCTGAGGAACACCTTAAATGTGAAAAGAGACACCAGAGTGCTGCATTAGTTTCTGGGATACATGTATGAAATAGTGACTGGCAGTAGGATTATGCATATACTGGTTCTGATAACAATGTAACAGCTGTAGAGTAAAATATAATCTACAAATAAAAAGATATTGCACTAGAGATGGGCCCAAGCCGAGGCATGTGTTCCTTCATGGGGGGCTCAGTTTGGGTCCACCTCTAAACACAAAAACACACCCAAACAAAAATACTGATTATCAAAACAGAAAACCCAGTGGGACCAGTTCCCTTCAGAGTCTCACTGGAGAAATTATGGCTACAAAACTGATGGGCCCAGAACAGCCAAACAATTCTCCTGGCCCTCACCTGCCAGGCCATGCAGGAATGGAATGTTGGCAGCAGAGAGAGAGGGAGTTTGGGGCTGGATCTGTCATTCCCAGCTCTGCCAAGCCCTCTCTTGGAGGGATGCTTAGCAAAATACGTTGGCTTTGTCCAGCTGCCAGCTTGTCCCTGGCTGAGAAAGTCTGGTCATTGCAACTTGCTAAAGGTGCTGTGAAAGGTTGAGTAAGGACAAGAAAATACCACAAAGTGCAAGACTCAGCCCTTAAAATCACGGGCCAAGGGCAAGTATTTGGTCATATTCCTCTGGAGTGCAGAATGGTGCCATTTTGCAGAGTCTGGTGTACCTACTTTAAGAAGGAATAGGGAGGTGGAAGTAGCATCCCATCAGCAGTCAGAACAGATTTTGATGCAAATAATAATTGCAGTAATTCTACAAAAGGGACAAAATGCAATAGGCATTCAAATGTAGCTAATGCCCAGCTAATAGGACAGGATACCTGAGCTCCCCCAGCAGGGAGCTGTCCCCTTTCAGGACTGTGGAAACTATTTGATAGTGGGAAATTAGTAACATAATTAGCAATTTAATCTGTACAAGATGAAGTTTAGAACAGGATTTTTGAAATAAGCAAATGGCCAAAGGGAAAGTGAGAAGGTGTTAATTGATGGGGAAATCTTTGGGCTAGAGGGAGGTAGTAAAAGTAGCTTTCTCAGATTGTTCTTGTTGCTAGAAGTATCTAATACTTTTATTAGTCAGTCCAGCCCAAAAATAACAGTTTGTTAACAAAATTTGCTGATGACCCAATGTCTGGAACAACAGGGAGTAGCTTGGTTAGTAATGCTGGAAGTGTAGAAAGACATAGGTGCCTAGATTGGTCAGAGGATGACTCCAAGCTCTCAGTATGTTGTGGCTGGGAAAAAGCCAATATTATCCAAAGCTACACCAGGCAAGTCGAGACCAGCACAGGCCAGAACTGTTAATGCCCTGTGTGAGGTCTAGGTTTGACCTCACCTGGAGTACTGGGTACTTCTGGTCACCTTTGATAGAGAAGGATGAATTTAAAATGGAGCTGGTGCAGACAGGGGCAGTTAGGATAATCTGATGTTCCATCCTATGTGCTCAAGTTGCAGTGACACAGATCCTACCAAGCACCTTACATGTTACAAAAAAAAAAATCAAGTGATCTGACCCAAAGGATCTCATAAATTACTGCTTGTCTGCAGTGAGGATTATTTAATGAATTGTGGCCATAGGAGATGGCTCCTTCATTACAAGCAGGAGGAACAGAGGACGGAAAAACAGTTGTCATTCACAGTATGTTTCCTATGGATGGTGGGGAATCTGACCACATAGGCTGAAAATATCCTCTGCTGGCTGCCAAAAAAAGTGCTATTTCTTATGTTCACATTTTACCAAGGACATCAGCCCACAAAACACCTACTCCTCCTTTAGCTGCATAAATGGCAGAACTAGAGTGGTAGAAAACTTTAAACAGAAGCTGTTTTGCTGGGGATTTCTGACAGAAGTTCCATATTTTGAAAAAAAAAATTTAAATTCGCAGTGGCTCTGAGGTGGCAGAAGCCCAGCAAGATGCTGATTGAATTTCTGATTTTGTAAACCTGCCTGTGCAGTTCCTGTAGGATGCACAGAGAGATGTGCATGAGTAGGGCAATGAAGAGTTAATGGGAGCAGGGGACATGCAGTGAACAGACCTCTGTGTGAAGTGAAACTCATTTCAGAGAAAAACCTGCTGTCTTCTGTGGTGTCAGCCATGCAGGTTTGGGGGTCCAGCTTTCGTCTCTGCAGAGGTGGGGTTCACAACTGATTTCCAAATCCTGGTGTTCCTCCTGCTTTGAGTCTGCTCATTCAAGTGCCAGCTGAGAGCACAAGAAGCCCCTGACCCATCTGTGAGAAGTGGGGAACGAGGTGAGAAGCAGGGGGGAGGTCCGGGCCCGTTAATTTTCAAAATACTCTCCAAGAGAGAGGAATCCTCCCCGATTCCTCTTGCCCTGCTTGGTTCCCTGTGACATTTCATAGCCCTGGCGGGCTGCAAGTGGCTCTGCCTGACCCCAGAAGGTGGCAGGGCATGAGATACAGTTCAGCTGTAACCAAGGAGCTTCCCAGCCTCTCTCCCTCTCTTTCTTTGGAGCTATCCCTGGGTTGGTGTTCTGGAATCCTTAGTTCTGCCCATAATCTTGCTGTGACTCAGGAGGGAATGGTAAGCCTTTCCATCCTGAGAAAGGGTGTTTGGGTGAACAGTTTATCAAAGGTGAGCCTTTGCTTCCCAAAGATAAGGCACAAGGATTCTGCAGCTGGCGTGGTTATATGATTTCCCAGCAGATGTGCTGGGTGTAGTGGCAGTAGATTAATGAATAACCATATTGCTTCCTTATACTGGCCCTGGCTAGTGGATTAATATATTTGTTCCCTTTAAATCTTCAATGGAGAATAATTAGCTTAGTGTCCACACAGACAACACGAACAACAGTGACTGCCCTTTCTGCTTCTATAACCAAGTGACTGTGAGGACATTTGGAGCTCCTGGCATGTCCCTGGGGCTCCTGGTGCTATGCTGGGCACAAAAGGGTGTGACAGCCTCCAGGTGGATGCAGAGCTGTGCCCCAGAGCTGTAACACCTGTAGTGCTTGTGATGCTCCATCCACCATGGAACGACTGCCAAGAGAGGAAAGAGGCAATTCTGTACCTCCCAGACACTGGCCGGCCTCTTCAGGACTTGGCTGTGCTCGGAGGAGACTCCAATGTACTCCTGACCTCCAGCAGTGGAAGGTTGGTGTTGCAGGTTCTCTACACCCCAGCAATGGGCTCCAGGTGGATTATCTGTCCCAGTGGCATTTCACAGAACCACGGTGTGGCTGGTGCCGAGACCATCAGAGAAGTGCTGGTGCAGAGGAGACGAAACTCTGTGCCATGGAGGAGGAAGAGGCTGGAGTATCATCTTAGCAATGCAGAAGGTGGCGTCTCGTGGAGATCCAACCATGTCTTCCACTTGAAAAGATGTTGGTCTGTGAGATGTCTCCCTCCTGCAGTGGTTTGATCACTGAGGAGGATGTGGCAGTGATCTAGAGGTTTCTGGCACTGAGCCACCTCTTTTTAAGGGGGGAAGGGGATGGCAATGGGGAAAAGTCTTTAATTCCCCAGCCAGCACTGGGAGACAGGAGGGAAGGAGGAATGCTGGGACAGGAGGGGATGTCCTGATGTACAAGCACGAGCATGGCTCTCTGTGACATCTGGGTCAGCCCCCTCAGCTGGCCTCTCCGTAAGGAGATGCAAAGTCAGCCCAGCTCTGACTACAGGAAACTCTCCTCCACCTCTTGGTGTCCTGTGGTTGGCTCCTGGCAGCCTGGGTGTGGGTCAGATTCCTGCTCCTCATCCTGCTGGAGGCCCAGAGGGCTGTCACAGGATATTGTAGATGATGTGTTGGCTTCATTCAGCATAGAGCTGAAGGGAGACAAGAGGGAGAGAGAAATGAGTGTCTTGTCCCATGTCTCCTGGTGGGAGAGGATTCCCAGAAACTGAGAAGTGTTTTGAGTTCCCAGCAGCCCCACTCTATCTGAGTAGCTTCCCCCAGTGGAACAGACCATATCAGGTGGGTCTATTCAGCCTTCAAACACAACACGTGGCTGGTTGGGTTCTACAGAATGTGGTTCCCTGCGTGCTCTCCTCCCTGTGAGCGGGGGTGCTTGAGCTCAGCTGTGCTGGCTGATTGTGCCCTCTTAGCTCATGTCCCAGCTCCTCTGGTTCATCCATCCTTGTGGGCTCATGCAGGTCACAGCACCTCAGACGGGGTGACACTGCCCTCCTTGTCTCCCAGTATATCCACCCCCCGTCTGTGCCTCTACAGAGCATCCCCATTTTCTCTTGAGGTCTCTGTTTCAGATTTGGACAGCTGGGGGAAAGGACAACACTCAGAAGCAATGTTTTTACCTGGCCCGGCTGATGGAGGCCTCCTGAGGGAGGTCACAGTTTGCCTCAGGTTTGGGGTCGGGAAGAGGGATGATATAATCGTTCTCGCCCCCGTTCTGGTGCACGGCTGTGTAGAGGATGTTGCTGGTGGGGGAGCTGGCAGCAAGGCGGGCGTTGTTCAGCACAGGAATTGTGGGTCTTGTGCGGACAACAGCGGGGTGGTCACTCTTCATGAACTCTTCATCCACCTGCTGGTACCTCTGCTCTCACAGGGCAGGTGACCAAAGAAAGGGAAAGGTCTTGTGAGTGGGGAGGATGCACTTGTGCCGTGTTTCCTTTTTCTGCCTGCCAGGGTTTTCCTAGAGGGGCTGGCATCTTCTAGCTGGGTTCAGCTGCCCTTACTCTAACAAAGATAGGCCATGAACCTTTCCTAAGGGAGAGATCAGTGGCACAACTTCACAGCTCCAAAATACCACACGGCTGGAGGCAGGATTTTGATCCCTGCCAGTTCTGATTCCTGCAGTTGCTGAGTTACCAGCTGCCTGTCTGGCAACGCAGTCATCTTAGCAATGTCCCTGGGATGCCCAAACCACCTTCACTGGCTGCTCCAACTACTGCAGCCTTGGTCACAGCAAAATCCTCTGGCACTGCAGCACTAAACACTGGCCTCCAAAGCCTGACTGAGAGCCCTCACCAAGGCACTGACCCTCTTGTGTCCCTCCAGCACAGGGTCCTTTGGACGTAC
Source organism: Vidua chalybeata (assembly GCF_026979565.1). Lineage (NCBI taxonomy): Eukaryota > Metazoa > Chordata > Aves > Passeriformes > Viduidae > Vidua > Vidua chalybeata. The sequence continues at coordinate 11,804,002 of NC_071544.1, forward strand.
CTTCCTGTAGCAATCCACCAGGAGGTTTCCCATAAGCACCACCAGCTGTGAGAAGGACGGCCTGATCTCAAACTTCTCCTCCCAGCACTTCTGCATGATGTTGTAGCTGCCAAGAGGGAAGGGAGAGCACTGAGTTAGCAGGTGAGGAAAACAGGTAGAAATGCTTCTACCTAGCGTGTAGAGCACATCCAGGGCAAACACACGTTGACAGCACTTACATCTCATCAGAGGCATGGGTGGGTTTGGACATCCGATAGCCACGTTTGATGGCGTTGTAGAACTGCTCATTCATAGGCAGCTCAGGGTATGGAGTCCCTCCTGGGGGTAAAGGGAGAGCAGGAATTAGGCTGCAGGATTGCCTGCCACTCTCCAGACAACATACATTTCACACCAAGGTTTTCTTATTTCTTTACCTTTCTTGTTTCATTTCACTTCCAAATGCAATGTGAGCATGGGGAAGAAGGAGACAGGGAATGAAGTGCTACTCTGACTGGTAAATTAGGGACTTGCAGGTTAGAAATGCATTTTTATTGTTTTTGAAGGCATCCTGCTAACGTGTTATCAGAACTACAGACACCACCATGATCTCCAGAACACTCACCTAGAGTGAATATTTCCCAAAGAAGAATCCCAAAAGACCACACATCACTCAGGGTAGTGTAGAGGTTGTTGAAGATGCTCTCTGGAGCCATCCACTTAAGAGGCAAGAAGGTCTAAGAGAGAATCAAAAATGAAACAAGAAGAGAGTCAGCTGCATCCCCACTTGTTTCAACAGATAAGAGCCTGACACCCAAATTACAAGCAAAGAAGACCCTTCAGATCTGCCTGTGAGTCCAACACATCTGTTGACATCTGCTGTCAGTTGGTTCTGGGAGGGACCAGTTGCCTTTCTTTGTGCAGAACAGACCCAGCAGGCAGGAGGAAAGAATGGTTGTGCTGTGTCCATTTCCATCACAGCCTGCCGTGATGAATGCACACATGTCACAGTGTGTGTTGTCTGCTCCCTCACTCTTGAGGAGGACACTGACTTGCACAACCTGACCAAAGACTCCCAAAGAAAGTCCAGGCCTATCTGACTTTGGAGACCTGAGACCAGGCTGGAGGAGGCTATGGGATGACCAGAAAAGAGCCAAAGGATACATCCATCTTATTTTCTGTTCTTTACTCCTGCAGAGTAATAAAAAAGAAAGCCTCACTTGGCCAGCTTGTAGGCAGCTCTGGCTGCTGCTCCTGGGATTTGCTTGCACAATGAATATACCAAAATAATCTCCAGGAAGGATTGCAAAGGGGCTCAGTTTCATTTCCCATTTTAAACAGGAAATCAGCTATGTCAAGGCTGGACTGAAAACCCCAACCCCTCTGGGGGAGGGTCCCCCTGACCAAGCTCTGAGTACCTGTTTGACAGGACATGGGAGAAAACATGAGAGAACTTTGCAGATTAGATAAAGATTGGGGATTAAGACACCTGTCTCCATTCTCAGCCTCAGATTCTCTGGTAATTACATGGCCTGCTTTGCTTAGAATTGGAGATTCACAAATGCCTCATGGCTGGAGTGGATAGGCTGTTTTCAAATCACAGAGAAATGCTTTCTGGCAAAGCTCAATTACAGCCTTATCCTCTCCTGCATTGCAAGATTGGAGACATCTCTCTGGAAAGTAGCTGCTTGCAAGAAGAGACTTCTTCTTAACTTGTGGTCTAGTGGTTAGAGCAGAATGCTGTGAATCTCTTCCCAGAGTGGTCAGTGAGTCACTACAGCCCTACCAAGCTGCCTTACCTTGCTCTCCTCCTGCCTCAAGCTCAGGACCACACTCAGTGCTGGCAGGATGCAGCACTGCTGCCGTGGTCAGGACAGTGTACAGGGGACAATCCTGAGTTTTGCTACTTCAGGTTCTTCTGTAAAGAGCCAGGAGATGTGGGCAAGCAATTCTGCTACTTGCCAGTGTGCAGAGCAAACAAAGTGACGGATGGTTGGCTGTTGACATCATCTCCTGGGAGTCCTGCCCTGTCACCACCTCTGGGCACACAGATGGACAGGTGGCTCACAGAGGAACTATGTAGGGGCTGCCTGGCCCAGAGCCCTGGGAAGAAGGAGCTTGCAAGGCTCCTGGTACTCACACTGCCTTTGGAGATATAGTTGGAATCCCTCATGATGTCCCTCGCCAGGCCAAAGTCACAGATCTTCACCAGCTTCCCCTCACAGATGAGGACATTCCTGGCAGCCAGGTCACGGTGCACACACTGCAGGGGGGAGACAGAGCACTGTCACTCTGAGGGGCCTTCACACAGCCTGAGAACACAGCCCAGCTCCAGCACCAGCCCACTCCTGGGGCTGCAGGGACAGGAGTCACCTCACATCATTTCAGGCGTCCCCTTCACCTCTAGGGACAATCATGGCTTGATCACTAGCAGAGCTACCACATTTTTGCTGTTTGCCTGGACTGCTTCCTCCATGAGAGCATCAGCCGTGCAGACCCAGCAGGGGAAACCTGAACAACCCAGCAGAGAGGAGATTGCCAGGGCTGGACCCAGCAAAGGGACTTGGTGGGCTGGAAGGAGGGGGTGTCTCCATCTCTGTTTGGACAATCCAACCCAGCAGCCTGAAGACATCAGAGTTACACCAGCTTGGCTTGTGTCTCCTAGTTTGCCAGCACGTTGGATGTTTTCCATATGAGCAGCCCTGACATTTGCTGTGGGAGTACTGACCATGCACTTTTAGGGATCAGACCGTCTGGCTGGGGGCACAGAGCCAGGAATTTCTCTCTGCATTGATGCCATTGATGCCTTCTGTTAGCTCTGCCCTGTGTGATGCTTCACACAATCCAGCTATATTACTGCCTGCCCTGGGCTAAGCCAGACCTTAGGAAATCCCAGAGCCTAGTCTTCCACTGTGGCTTAATTTCCACTAAACAAGCACTTCTGATGAGTCCTGGGGTGCTCAGAGCATGCAGTGCAATAAGGGTGTCTAGGAAGAGTAGTTGCTTGCTGCAGAGTGCCTTGTGCTTTAGCTCCCTGTATGCTATTTGGTCACCCCAGTAAACAGGGATGATATAATGCCACAGCTGTGCTGAACACGGCTCAGGAGGAGCACAGAGTCAGGGAATTTGAGGTCTGAAGCTCAGTGTGAGCCAGGGTTAGCTGTCACATGCAAATATAGTCATGCTGATCTCCAGGACTGTGTTTCCAAAGGGAAGTGGTCAGCAGCTCTTCAATTGCACGGCCACTTATCCCACAAGGAGTTTGGCACGGACCGAGGGACAGTGGGAGGAAGCTGACCACAGGACATTGCAGAAAACACACTGCTGGCCACCACCACTACAGACTCCACAGACCAGCCAGCATACGTACATTTTTGGAAGCCAGGAACTCCATCCCATTGGCCACCTGGAAGCTGAAGCCCACCAAGTCCATGTAGCTGAGGAGCGGAGACTCATTTATCAGTGTCACCCGGTCTGTCCTTTCAGGAGCTGGAGGGTAAGCAGAGATGGATGTTGGTGTTACCCAGCACACTGGTGAGCCTCCCAGTAGTGGAAGGACACACTGGGGAATGCTCTCCCTCCAGCAACAAAGGGACACAGCTGGGAGCTCTCATTGTGAGGACATCTACCACTGCTTCTGGACAAGTCCCAAAAGTGGCCTTTGCAAGCAAAGGCATCCAGCACCCAAAGCACAAGCACCTCTCCCTCCCACCGTGGCCAAGCTGTTACCTGAGGGGGAGTAGCTGTCCAGCTCATAGGGGGTGCCATAGTTAGAGGACTCGATGTCAGCGTACTTGACTTCACCCTTCATGTCAGACATGGGCACATAGTCCAGGGAGTCGTCCTTGCTCATGTCCATGTAGCCCCCGTCACTCTCGACAGACATGGAGAGGTGGCTGTGGGGGGAAGAAAAGAGGCTGTTCAGGTCCAGAGGAGAGGAGGAGACATGAGGGTTGGAGGCAATAATTTGTGAGTCTGAAATTCCCAAACCCTCAGCCCCAGCACTGAAATGTCCCACACAGCTGGGAAAGAAGCCCTGCATCATGGATGAAGTGGTGTGCAAATGGCATAGTGCTTAAGAAGATCTCAGCTGCCTTCAGGCAGAAAGGGCAGGGGGGAGCTGTGACACTGCTCTATTTTAATATTGTTTTGGTGTGTTGGAAGGAAATGCTGCTCTCTGACTTTCCAGGGGAACATTTCTCTGCGCTGCCGTGCCTGCATCCCTTACAGCTGGCAACCAGATAAAGGACCATTTCTCTTTCCTTGTGACACCTCTTGTGCAATTGCCCTCCTTGTAGCTCTTCTTCTTTAGGCTCGGTAGCAACTCAACCTGCCCTGAAAATGCAGACCTGAGATCTCCAGTGGTTAAGACATGCTGGAAAACCCCCTGTCTCTGTACTAGTGCATGGCTATGGTTATGCAAATAAAGTTAATGATGCCAGGAAATATTCCCAACTGGCACGGAGCAGCTGGCATGTGTGCTAGCAAACTCAGGCTCCAGTTTGCTAACTCCTCGCTGTCAGGAGCTCCTTGGTGGTCACTGGTTGGCACATGGGCTGGTCTAACAAGGTAACAGAGGAGCCAGCTGTGTCCCAGTACTGGGCCAGTGTTTATTTCACTGCTCTGGAGAAATGTAGGATCCTTCCTGGGAGTACCAGCCTCCCTACCTAATGGGGCTAGGATGGGGCAGGCACCAAGGAGGAGGAGAGAGCTGCTTTCCTGTACCTGTGCACATGGTCCTCCTTGGGGGTGTTCCCGTAGAGCTCTGCCTCTCGCCGTGCCTTCTCCCCGTAGGACTGCAGGAAGGTGTGCTTGTTGCGGTGCAGGTAATCCACCAGGTCCCCGTAGCGGCAGTACTCGGTGATGATGTAGATGGGTCCTGGTGGGACAGAACACCTGCATCAGCCCTGCCTTGGCCACCGTGAATTTCATTGCACAAGGATATTACCAGTCTACAGGGTGTCTAGGCAGGGCCAAAGGGAAAGGCCAGCTTTCTGGTACTGAGCAATTTTTGGCATTTGAAATTTGTGTTTGTGGAGGGAGGTGGGGTTAACTGGGCCTTCCCAGTTTTAATCAGGATGGAAGAAAGGTGTTCAGAGTCCCACACGGCTTTCTTAGGAGAACGTTGAATCATTTGGAACCAGAAAACAGGAATTACTCTATCTAAGCACAGTTGTCCTCCTAAGCACAGCCCAGGGAAGCAGAGACAGGGTGCTCAGGGCTCATCTACCTCCTTTGGTGCAGGCCCCCAGCAAGTTGACGATGTTGAGGTGAGGTCCCAGATGGCTCATGATCTTCAGCTCGGACATGAGGGCTTGCTTCTCACTGCTGCGGGCTGTGGCTGTTGGGGAGAGCCAGTGTGAGCAGCAGGGCAAGGAGGGGAGAGTGTGGCACTGATTGGCCTTAGGGTGGGGAAGAGGGGAGAACTCACACTTGAGCATTTTGACTGCCACTTTCATGGTGGACCGTGAATGGCTCAGGCCATGGGCTGTTGCCTCCACCACACGACCAAAGGCACCGGAGCCGAGAGTGCGTCCTGCAAAGAAACAGCCAGGAGGCAAAGTTGGCAACGTTCTAGGGGAGAGGTGAGGAGAGGAGCCTGGAAAATACAAGTTGCTTGTCTGAAACCACACCAGCCTTGCTGCAGTCATGCTGGTGGGCATGGACATGGCCCTGAGCTATGGTGTTTGGGGTTGGGGCTAGTTTCCAGAACTGCCAGCTACAAAGTGGAATAGCCAGGAATAATACAGTGCTGGCCTCCCACCATGGTCCTAGATGATCCCCCTGTTCCAGGACCACATCATATCTGTGTCTATTCTGGGTTGGTCTCTTTTGGAGATCTCAACCCAAAACTTATCACCCCCAGAAAGCCAGGACCTCAGGAATCCATCAGCGGGACCTGCAGAGCCTTTACCTAACACCAGCTTGTCCCTGGGCACCTCCCAGGTGGAGTCATAAGGGAGCTGCATGGGATCCACATAGATGTACTCGTGCCCATCAGAGCTGACTGACTCAATCACCTTCCAGCGGATTTCGTAACGAGGTTTCTGGAAAAGGGAGCAGAGGGAAAAGACACATCTGAGAGGCTGGGAGTCAGAGAGGGTGTGGGAGATGTGTCTGGACTTTGTTAGGGAGCCTTTGGTCCCTACAGCCATTGTCTCATTCCCCATCTTCCCCAGAGATGCCAGGGGCATGCAGGAACTGATGGAGGCCCATAGATCCTGATGCAGCTGGGACATCATCAGGCCCAGCCACCCTAACCTGGGGTACCACTGTGTCAGCCTGGGAGCACTCTCCTCTTTTACCTTCTGCCACAGCACAATCAGGATGATCAGGGAGATCACAGTGAGGACCAGCAAGGCCAGGATGACCGAAATGATGACCACTTTGAACGGCAAGGCTACAAAGATAACAGGGACAGCAGTCAGACTCTTCCACCCCTGCATGGCCTGAGCACCCAGGGAAAGGAGGTGAGAGCAGTGCAGAGAGGTCCTCGTACACTCCTCCCCCTGGCATTGACCCTGAGCTGTTCTCTGGGAAGGGACAGTCTCCTCCTGGGCACACTTTCCCCGCACTTGCAGCCCCCCAGGGATGATGGTTGTTACTGGCTTCTGCCTCAGGAGAGGTTTGGCCACAGGAGGGTGAAAAGATCTAGAGGGGCTGTTTTGCTTGGGGGAGAGCTGTCAGCCCTGGGCCTGGGCTGAGACCATCCTTCCTCATGTTTGGGATGTTCAGCACACGGATGTTCAAGTCCGTGGCACCATCTAGTGACCTGTGGGCTAACAACAAGACACTGGGGACCTGCTCAGGCACTCTTGTCTTGCCTCCCTGGAGAGATGACCCTGCCAGTAATGGGAAGAGCATATCCATGGCCATTGGACATAAGGGCTCCACACTCCAACTGGAAAAATCAACCCAAAGGAAGCTTCATTTGGGGCAGAAGCACCCAGGTTTCCAGGCTGGCGACACAGAAAGATCTGTCTCTCCACTACTGGCTCAAAACTTGTCTCAGCCCTCACCGTGTGGGACCAGAGTGATGTCCTGGGAGTTGGTGCCCAGGAAGTTGTGCACGGTGCACCTGAGGAGCAGGGGCTCGTGCACCCTGTGCAGCTGCAGGGTGCTGTTGACGCGGTACAGCTGCCGCTCCGCGTGGTACGAGGCGTTGGTCTGCACGCCGATCTCGGCCGACTCGTTCCCCAGCAGCCGGGTAGGCTCTCCCTTGGTGCTGCACCTGGTCCAGAGAGGATAAAGGCACCTGAGAGGCAGCAGGGACCGCGCACCACCATGGGATGCCCAGGCGAGTGTGCAGAACGCAATTAAATAGCAGCCTGTTATTCTAATAAATAGAAGTCCAGCTGTTCTCACGGCCTCCATCCCTCCACTCACCATTTGATGTCGCTGCAAGTAGACCAGCTGATCTCTGGCTGGGGCATGCCTTCAGCAGAGCATGTTACAGTCTGCTCCCCACTGCTGGCACTGCTGTTCTCCTTGAGATCCACCACTTTAGCTGGCACTGAAACCAAAAGACAGTGATGGGAGTTAACCTTCCTTTCTGACTGCAGGATGGAAGGGGAACATGATTCCTCTGGGGAATGTGAGTCTACTGTATCCCTGCCATAGCCTAGGGATGAGGTAGGACTCATCATGTCCATTGTGTTTTATTTTTGAAAGGGAACAGCAAAAAGAGTAAGGTTTGAGGGGGTTATGGAGGAGATCTGCCCCCATGTAGCTTGACTGGAGAGCAGAGTGAGCATGGGGGAAAGTCCAGGACATCACAGCTGTACAATCATCTCTACATCTACTACCTTGGGCCAAGCTGATGGTGTCTGTGCTGCCTCCCTGTCCCCCTTGCTCTGAGGCCAAGTGTGAGATATTTCACCCAAGTGTGTTTCTTGCTTGAATGCTCTTTCTTTAAGCAAGACCACTCTCAAGCTGTGGCCATAGGAGTAAGGCCTTCATTCTGAAGGTTCTGCAACAAAGGATGGTGCCACCCCCTTCAGGCTGCTCCTGCTCTCCTCAGCCATGTGTGTGCATGCCCATCCTCACCATTTATCTGCAGATGGAAGGAGAGCTCCTGCTCATCATCCTCATTGGAAGCCCGAATGGTGTAAAATCCTCCTTCTTCCTGCTTCACCCGCACCAGCACCAGAGCTGTCTGGTACCTGGGGAGACACAGTCCCAGAATGATGGCTGTGAGAAGGGCACTGATAATGCTTGGGGGCAACCAGCTCCCACCCACCTGAGGAGTGCTCAAAATCCACTCACAGAAAACTATTCAATCACCAACTGTGCCCAACCAGCAATTTGGAGATTCCTTTGTGAATTACCCCATCTCTGCACCCTGGTGAGGAACGATGGGCCTGTACCTGGTTTCTGACAGGTTCCTGCTGGTGATGGTGAACTCACTGCTGCTCTCCATGGTCAATGTCTTGTTGTTCTTCAGCCACACAATGCTGGGTTGGGGATAAGCCTCCACTTCCACCTGGATAGTGTGGCTCTTGTGGACCTCTGCATAGACCGTGCTGGGCAGGTGGGTGTGGAAGTGCACAAAGCCACGCTCTGAGGCAAGAGGAAGAGGGTGGTCAGAGAGGGGAACAACCCCCTCCCTGGCCCTTTGGATAATCATGGATCTGGAACAAAACTCCCAGAAGTGGTGGGGCAGTTCCAGATCCATCCCTCAAGACCTCAGGCTTATGTCTGAGGGGAGTGTGGCTGCAGAGCCACACTGGAGCAGAGGATCTCACAGGGCAGAAGCATGTGGCTGTTATCTTATGGAGATAATGGAGATGGGACAGTTTCCCTCAAACTACATGAGATCAGGTGCAGATGGAAGACAACATGTCTTCATATCACCTTGGCACTGCACAGCACAGAGGAGCTCTCACCAATACTCTCAAGAGTCTGAAAGGGTCACAAAAGCCATGAAGGGAAATTGGGGATGTTTTGAAGCCAAGAAGTGGGCAGGGGTGACATGGGGTGAGGTTTGGCTCGTTGTCATGGTTAGAGCAGAAGTGAGGAGAGGAGAAAGCTGGAGGCTCTCCTCCCAGAGAGAGGAGAGGGGGTCACTCTAGGACATCCTGCCTGGATGCCCACGCGGTTTGCTGGCTTTGGGCGTGCGGGCAGCAACGCACCGATCACTTGGACGGTGATGTTCTTCCGGTCTGTTTTCTCATGGTAACCCTCGGACACATTGCAGACATAGGTCCCACTGTCCTCCAGTTCTGCATTCTGGATGATGAGGATGGAGCGGATCTCATGAATGGATCCAGGCAGGAAGTCAGTCACTGGCTCCACAGCCTTCCCTGCCTGCAAAATGGGGACAAGAGACGTGGTATGAGGAGCCAAAATCATGTTCTGCCACTGGGCTCACAGGGCGGGGGGGAGAAAGTGGTAGAGGAGCCCAGTCTGGCTGCCACAGGACAAGGAACACACACATCAGAGACCCCTGAGACAGACAGTCTTAATCCAAGCATATCCCCATCAAACCTCCCTGTGTGGCAGCAGCAGCATCCCATAACTTCTATCATGGGATATTGATGAGTGGCATGGCACATCTGGGTGAAGGCTGGAGCTGCTGCCCAGAGCCTGTGGGTGTGGAGCACTCACTTGCTTGCGGGGATAATCCCAGTTGAAGTTGACCAGCTCGTTGCCGCTCACGGTGCACATGACGGTGATGTTTTCTCCCTGGCGCACCATGGTCTGCACTGCGCTGATGGAGACGTTCACAGATGACACTGTGGGAGAGGTGGAAGAGAGGAATGAATTATGAAGGGATAAATGGGCACCCAGTCCATTTAGCCTGGGTGGACTGGTCCACTGGGAACTGTCTTCCCTGAGGGATGGAGCTGACTTGTAGGCAAAACCCATTCTCTAATGGAGACAGGATTAAGTACAGCCTCCAAATTGATCATCACTGAGGAGACAGGGAGAGAGCTTTGGTGCCTCCTGCCACTGGCCTGAAGAAACAGCCACAACAGGTGCGCAGGTGTGCTAAGACAATGTCAGCTCACCCTGGATCCTGTAGACGTAGAAAGTGTCTGAATCCACCTCCTGGTCATCCACAAACGTCCGGCAGAAATAGGTTTTATCCTCAAAGAAGCCTTTAAATCCCTGTTGTGGATCATATGTAGCTGGGATGGGATTCTCCACCTTCTTCTCATAGAGGGTGACCTGCATCTGTGGGTTGGTCACACGGCATGGGATGACAGCCTCTGTGTAGCCCGTGATGAAGATGAAGATCTCTTCAGAGGTGACTGCGGGGAGAAAAACCAGGGAGGGATCTGTGGGAGAGAGGAAACACTGGTTAGAGAACGCTGCTTGGAAGCTGAACCAGGGCTGCTTTGTGTTTCTTCAGGAGTACTCCACCACAGGGCCTTGACTCCGTGCTAGTGGGATGCTTCTTCCCGTCCTTCCCTTGGGAAAGTAGAGCTGCATGTCGTGTGCTTGTCAAATGTCTCCTGGGAGGGTGAAAGAGACCCAGCACCACCGAGCACCACTGGTCCCCACCACTTGTCCCAGCACACCACACTCTCCAGGAGCTGGCACAGCAGAGACATGCCACAGCCAGAGACACCTACCATGAGGGCCCTCCTGCTATTGGAGAAGGGTTTGAAGATTCCAGGTGCTTGGAGACAGAACAGTAAGTCAAAGCCCTTTTTTTCCTGGTTGCTAAACCCCATGGAAACCCATAGGCAAGGACATGCTGTCCCCTACCTGGAACGTAGATGTAGAGGGCTCTCCTCTCTGCTGGCTCTGGAGCCTGCTCAGGGCTGTAGGTGCACGTGTACTCCCCGGTGTGATGGCCTGTCACGTTCCTGAGGGTGAGATTGCTGACAAAGACACCGTCCCTGTGCTCCAGTGAGGCAGCGAGGGGCTGCCCCTCCCGTTCCCAGACCAGCTCTCTGTCCCCGTAGCAAAGGAGGGAGAAGGTGCTGTGGACACTGAGGACCAGCTCAGTGTCTCCGGGTTCGATGTGTGGCCTCCTGTCCCCAAAGGTCACCTCCAGCAGACCTGAGAGAGGGGTGACATGAGACCAAATTGAATTCCTCTGAAATCCACAGAGAAGCACACCTCATGGCAATGTGTTTGCTTTGTGGTGTCAGCCTTTACACTGAAAAATAACTTTCCTGGGTTTGCCTTCCCTACTGTAATCACCACTGACAAACCCACAGTCTCCTCAAAAATGTCCTGCCAGTCCAGACCTTGGTGGGTCACCCTTCATTCCCTGTACCTCCTACAACCCTTACTGGAGGGCAAATCAGACATCACAGCATTTAGCAGTTGTGTTCAATGCAGCCCATGTTGTCTGAGGCAGTATTGGGTAGAGAAGCCCCAAGGAGGATAGGAGGCAATTCCTTGCACTTCTGGCTGCCTGTCCACACAGACAGTGTCAGACAGGACACAGATGAGGCTGAAACAATGACAGTTCACAAGAAAGTGAAAAAGGAATGAAAGCAAAACCTTGCAGGAAATCCTTTGGAAGCAATAGAGCAGGAAAGGTCTTCCTGAATGGTTCTCCACGTCTCTCCCAGCTTCCTTGCTCCACCATTTGCCCAGATGTCCCAATGGGGCTGTGACACACTCCCCTCTGGTGTCCCCACATGTGGGCAGGACAGCTGGGGACAGCTCCAGGGACTTGCAGCAATGTTGAGAACAGCCCAGGTGCAGCCAGGAGCCCTGGTGCCTTGCAGTGGGGGGTTGTTGGATATATGGGATCTGACCAAATCCCTCCTGCTGTGGGGTGTCCAGCTAATGTGGGTTCTCAGGTGTCTGCTAAGGAAGGTGTGAGCACACCTGGCACTGCTGCCCGTGGAAAGGTCTCCTCCTCCCTCCAGGAGGGCACTTCACATCCACCCCACCACGGGACTGAGCCAGCCCATGGATCTGAGCCATTAGCAGGGATAGATGTGCCTGGAGCATGCTGTGCACCCCAGTGCTTCCCCATGGCACTGCCCCTTTCCTCCCCCTCACCCCAAAGGGAGCCCCCAGGGACCCCCCTGCCCAGCCACAGCACTCACCAGTGAGGATGAGGAGCCAGAGACACTTCTTGAGAGTGGGGCACGGCATGCTGGGCTCTGGGCTGGGTGTCTGAGTCCTGCCAGGAGCAAAGCGATATGAGCACAGCGCTCAGCAGAGCAGGGATCCCTCAGCTGTCCTGGGCAGGGGTGCCTGGCCTCACTTCTGCACCTCAGAAACCTTCCATCTCTCCAGTTTTCAGCCTGTCTCTCCTGCGGGAGTGGTGCTCCCCCCTCATGCTGGATCTGCAGTTTCTAAGGCTTCTCCCACTGGTAAACAGGGATTTTGCTGGAGGCTCCAGCAGTTGTGTCAACTTTTGCTCATCTCAGCTGGAAATGCCTCTCCCCCTTGGCAGAGCCCTGTCTTCCTCCCTCCCTCCCTCTGCTTTACCACTTGCCTTTTTTCCTTAGTTTTTCTTCCCTCAGTCATAGTGAGATAAAACTTGCTAGAAAACAGATCCCCTTCCAACCCTCCCACATTGTTTGCTCCTTCCAATGAAATAAAAGAAGCCTTGTCATGGCACTTGGCTGCTGGCTGGGGTTAAACCACAACAAGCCTGAAGAAACTTCACCAAAAAATGAGTTTCTTGTATTTAACTTTTAAATACATAAACTTAAGAGAATATCCATGAGGGTTTTTTTTTTAAGTTTAAAGTCCTTCTAATCAACATTTCTCAAGAAACCTTTTCTACAGAGCTTTTTCAGCCCTCCCTGGTGCAAACCATGAGCCAAAAGAAACGAGGTCAGAGATCCCTAAGAGCAAGGGTCTGTCTCCTGTGTATTGGGGGTGACAGGTACCCCTCCCCATGATGCCTGCAGGGGTGGGAACGACTATTTCTGAAAAGCAAAATGAACACACCGACAAAGAGGAAGAGTAAGGGAAAAGGCTTTCTCTGTGCCTGGGCGAAGTCTGGGGGAAATGAGTTCCCTCGGGAACTCGGGGATGCTCCTGCACAGAGCTGAGCCCCACAGCTCAGCCAGGCTGCAGCCCGGGCTGAGCTCCTGCCCGGCCACTGAGCCACCTCCCAAGGCAGACCCCGAGGCGAAGCCCCCTGCGATGCTGGCAGTGCTCTGGGGAGCTCTTGCCAAGCTCAAGGAGGGCTAGTGGCAATCTGGGCTTGCTGACCCGGCCCCAGGCCCCGTCTCTTACTGAGCTCTCCGCTGCCTCCTGGCCCTGGAGCGGCCTCCCGGTCCGCTTGATGTTAAGGAGGAAATGGTTTTTAAATGACGTGCGCTTGTCAGATGTTTTTATTATTCTCTTGCTTTGGCTCAACAGAAGTCTGATCTACCACAAATCCTTCCAGGTCTCCAGCTTACTCAGCAGCGCCCGTCTCCCTCCTCCCGAAAAAAGCCTCTATAACTCTTTCTCTCTCTTCGTTTGCCAGAGGGGATAAGAGCACTTAGGGCAAGAGAGGGGGGTGGGTAGGATGAAAGGACCGAGGTGAAATTCAGGCTGTAAAATGAATGTGACCTCCCTGCACCCACCCTCGGAGCACCAAGCTGCAGGAGAGAAGGACGGACAATCTAATCTCTGTCCCCCAAGGCAGTGCCATGAGAACAATCACCTTCGTTTCCCCGTTCTCCTTTACAGAGGTGTGTGATTCATCCATTATTCAATGTTCAAGGTCGTAGGGACAACTGGGATCCTCTCCTTCGACCCCTCCCTGCCTGCATGCACAAGCCAGGTTGTATTCACCACCCCAGCCCCCAGATACCTGCCTGGAAGCGGCTAAGATCCTCCCGAGCTCACGCCCAGCTTTTATCTGTGCAGCCCCATGGCTGTCCCTGTCAGTCCTGCTGCAGGCGGCATCTCGGCTGCCCGTCCCCACGCAGACAGCTCCCTGCCTGCACAGTGATCTCTGCAGGACCACCGACGGGCAAACCCTGCCCTGCCGGATCGGGGAGCCGGGCACGGGGGCTGTGTGCTGGTGCTGGGCTAGCAGGGGTGCTGCAGCAGCGAGCAGCGAGAGCCCCGCAGCCTCCGCCTGCCGCCGCTGGCCGCCTGCGCTGTGCTCATAGCTGCTTTTAATAAAGCTGCTGGTTTTGCAGAAAGGCATTTCTCTTGGAGATGCTTCCCAAGCAGAGTGGGAGGGTGGCAACGTCTCGCAAAGAGTGGTGACCTCTCCCTTGTTTGTCTGCTCCGGCCGGGCCGAGAGGCACGCTCAGAGACGCTGGCTGAGCTCTGTCCTGCGGGAGGAGAGGGACAAGCCTGTCCCTCCCTGTCACGGGGACACGTGTGCTTGCTACATGTGGGTGCGCACAAGCATCTCACAAGGGATGCAAATGCACCCAGCTCGCTGCCAGCCTTGAGAGCACTTGTTTCTCTCCTCAATCCCAGCTTTTGTTCTTAGCAGGAACTGTGAGTGCCACTAAGAGTGCCAGACGAGGAGGAGCAATCCCACTCAGTGGTAGAAAAGCAGGCACGCAGATGTTATCCCACCCAGGGACCCAAACACAGGCACCTACACGATGCTCAGCTGCCTTGGGTGATCTCCTCTCACCCCTATGGGTTAGCAGGGTGCCACAGACCCCTCAGTCTCCTACATCCTTCCCACAAGCTGACTATGCTTAAGCCGTGGGATCCTTTGCCTTCACCCATCCAGGCACAATCATGGAGGCCAGGGAGCTCCTGCAGCAATGTCCAGCACCCTTCACTCAGCCCTGCAGCTCCGTGGCAACCTCCCACCGTGCAGAGCCACCAAGGTGCTGTCCCAGCTCTCCATCCCCATGCTACACCCCTCACAATCCTTCCCTCCCCGCCAGCACCGGTACAGACCTTCCCTCTGCCCCTCTCCAGCTCCTCGCTGTGAAGGCAAACCAGTCCTAGCCAGGCTGGGAAAGGAGCCTTTCTCTTGAGCCACACTGTTTATTATTCTAAAGGAGGAATTTGGCTGGGAGAGGAGACAGGAGGTCGGCTGGCTCGCAGGGCAGCAGCGCTGGCTGGGTGACACAGCCCCACACCACATGCAGCCCCACATGCCTGTGGGGTGGCTGTGCTCCCCAGGGGCTCAGGTCTCGGCAGGGCTCAGGTCCCAGGGGCCACACTGGGGCTCGTCCAAGTGCCGTGGGGGAGGCTGGTCCCCGACAGTTGGCACTGTCCCTGCTCGCCCCCACGCTACGCCCAGCGAGGCCAGAGCCAGGCACTGCTGGACTGAGAGTGTCTGGGAGGGTTTGGAGTCCAAACAAGACACAGATACAGGCAACTGTCCCTGACTGGTGCCACAGACACTGCCTGTCCTTATCTCCCCTCTGTAATCACACCAGCCTGGCAGAGCAGAGTGGAGTTTGCAGCAGAGTTGAGGAGAGCTGAGCCAGCCTTGGGGCTGCTGGCTTTCCCAGCTGGCAAAGGAGTATCCCAGGGCTGGCTGAGGTCAGGCACTGCTGGAATCCTGTTTGAGCATCTCTAGCCTTGTGCTCTTGCAGGGGGGTTCTGGGAGATGGAATAAAAGGGCTCACCCCAACATCCCAGAGCAGCTGCAGCACTGAGCACAGGGCTCTGTGATCCCACAGACAGAACACAGAGAGAGGGCCAGAGCAGAGGTCAAACAGCACGGCCAGGGCCATGGCCAGGGCCTCGCCACGCCAGGACCGGGATTCAAGTCTCATGATTCCCCATCTCATGACTACACAGCTTTTCCAGAGCAGCCTGCTCCCTTTTCTCCTGCATCCCAAATCTGATGACAGCTGAGCTTTCTCCTCCGCCTCCTCTCGCAGTCCCTCGCTCGAGCGGCCGGGGGCTGATGCCTCTGTGGCTGATGAACTTGGACAGGAATTTCTGCAGCAGGAGCAGGGCAACGCCCAGGAGTTTGGATACAAGGAAGAGCTGTATCCAGCCTCTGCTGGGGATGGTACTACCTTAATTTAGAGAGCCACCTCTACTACTCCTTGCACCTCAGAGTGCCTTGCTAAGCAGCTCAAGCATCACCAGACCTTACTGACTCATTAATGTTCCCCCACTCCAGACCTCTCTCTTGTTAAAGAATGCTAGTAAGCCTAAAATGCCTTTGCTAATGCCCAAAATATGCTGTGTGGGTTCAATCTTCGCTCTTCTTGGGTAACAAGGCGAGAATTTCCTCTGATTTTGCTCTGTGTGCCCTGCCATACGCTGAGTCCCCTTCCCTCTGCACTTGCTCCCTGCGTGTCTCCCAGCATCCTGGCAGAACACACACTGCAGCCACTGCTGGCACAGCACTGCATGGCACTGCCCAGCCCCAGGCATGGATCATGTGGGACAAGGCCATTTCCAGCCCTGTAAACCTCATAAACCATGGGAGAGAATGGGTTAGGAACACCAAGGATGTCCTCCCAGTCCACGGCTCTCTTCCCAGCACACCTAGACCATGTTTCTTGCCTCTCCACAACCAGTGCCCTGTGCAGAACCAGTGTGTGTGTGGGGTCCCACAAGCACCCCAGAGCTGTGGGAGCTGAGAACCAGCCTGCAGAGCTGGTGCTTAGGGAAAGGGACAGCTCAGCATGCTGGGGAGTGGGGGAGCAGCCACAGCCACCCTGACAGCCACCTTGGCAGGAGCTCTGCTCCCTACAGACCATTAGTCACCAGTAAGGGAATGCACTGTTTGCTGGACATCAGGGTGCACAGCCCCCTCTCAGCAAATTCTATTTTGTATTTCCAGGGGCAATTCCTGCATCCATTGCCCACGTTGCTCTTCTCTCTGGCCATGCTCTCCTTGCCCTCATCGCTGCTCCTGCGGTGTTGGGCAGAGGTGCTGGATGCTGGCCCTGCCCACGAGGACATCTCGTCTGACCAGGAAGGAGCTCTCACACAGCTGCCAATCCTTTCCCTTCCTCTGGATTTCTATTTCTAGCCCCTTTTCTTGCAGGGCTGTGCTTCCAGGCACTCCCACAATGCTTGATGGCTCCGCTGTCCTGCCAAACAGGCAAGGGACATCTGGTGCAAATTAGCGGGAAGTCAAATATACTTTATTTCTTCTCTGTCTAATCACATCTGAGTCATTAAGTGAGATCATGGGTGCCCATATGCAATAAAAAATTCCCTCTATGGATCCCGTGATCAATACCTCTCACAGCCAGGGAGCAAAGGCATTCCTGGCAGGAGGAGGGGGACGCCATCCCCTGCTTTTGAAGGTAAAAGGCTCCCTGAGCAAAGGCTGATGACCCCTGAAACCCAAACCTTGCTTGTCCGGCAGTGAAACTCCTTGGTTTGTCCTGTTTTCCTCTGCCACTCTCCCTCTGGCCTCTGCAACTGCTTCTTTCCCACCCTTTAATCTAAATAAAACTGAGTGGTTGTTTTTTGGTTTTTTTTTTCCCTTGGCTGGAATTGTCCAGAGTTGCAACATCTCTCCTCTGGGGTCCCTTGGCTCCCATGACACCATGTTTACTCACAGGCCAGATTATCATCACAGAGCCCTTTTTCTTTTTCCCAGCAAAAGGCTAGAATTAGGCACACATGGGGAACTTGTCATCCCAAGGCCCATAAACGGCTGCTGATAAAACACAGAGGTAGGAAATCTGAAACCAGACTGAGGAGCAGCAGGGCTGGGGAGTCCCTGCATCCCACAGACCATCCCTGCCCCAGGGATGAACACCTGGGGGCAAAACCCTCCTCACCTGGCCACATGCCAGTGCCAAGGGGGCCCCAAAGCTTTACCCAGACACTTTGAGACTGGGGGATGCTGAGAGCCTGGGTACCTGTTGGCATTGTGCAGGATCTGGGGGTGTTTCAGTCTGGGAGAGGTGAAGTTTTGCAAGCACAGGCAGTGTCATTAATGTCAAAACCCTCTGAGTGGTTTTGTGAGAACTCCTTGGCTGTGAAGATGTGATTAAAGCCACAGCCTTGGACTGAGCTCTCTAGGAGACAGGAGAAGCGTGGGCAGATGCCAGCTCTGGGGATGAGCCGAGGGACAAGCCCAGGGACACTGTGCCCACAGGAGGGGACGGCTCTCCTGCTGACCTCTGCATCGGGGAGCAGATCTGACATGACCAAAGCCCCTGCCCAGGACCCCAGATTCTGGTCCCCAGCCTCAGTGGCATCTGGAGAATGTGGTTGTGTGGTCATGAGGATCCTGCAGCAGATGTCAGCACACGAGTTGGCACACCCAGCCTCCTCCAGGGCACCCTGACACATCCAACAGAAAGCTGAAAATCAGGACTGTGACCCTGAAGCAGGGGAGGGAGACTGCCAGGGGGGATGACAATCCCACATGGAGCCCCAGCAGTGTGATTCAGCTGCCCTGGGGTCAGCCACGTGAGGAATGGGGTGGGGAGGCGAGCCCCACGCAGCCCTGTCTGACCACGGCCATCCTCCCTCTCCGAGCGAGGGGGGACCACGATGTCCACCCACAGAATCCAGCAAATCTCCAGCCACGGGCTCTCCACAACACGTCGCTGTGAGGAGCCAGCACAGAGGGACGTGGGACCAGGGCGAGCCCTGCACTCTCACCCATATCCCCTCCTCTTTCCCCCTCTGTTTTAAGCCCATGGGGGACAGAGGAAACGAGTGACCCATTTAGCGCAAGTTCAGAATAAAAAGAAACATCTGTTTGGAGAGGTGCCAGTGTTATAAATAATCCCCCAGCCCCTGTGATGGTATTCATGGCCCTTTCGGCTGCGCATGCTCCCCTGCTTCCGCTTTCGGAGGAAAGGCCAGACCCCGTGGGCTGCTCCCCGGAGCCTGCGAGCTTGGCCTGGACTGTGGGAAAACCCTGGGTGAGGACCAGGGTTCACCTGGGCCTGGGGAAGGAGGGAGGGGGTGTTGGGAGGAACGGCTGCCACGTGCCAAGCAATGCCCAGCTGTCACTTGCTGCATCCCCTGCTTCTCACCCAGGTCAAATCCTGCCCACCTTGGACTCCCTGGGGCACACAATGTGTGTCAAGGTCATGGTGGTGCTGGCACTGCTCTGGGGTGGTGCTGGAGGCTGGGCAGCATTTTGGAGCACAGCCCAAGATCTGGCATTGTGCATGTCTGGGGATGCTCTCACCGGGTGCAGACTCAGGGCTCACCCCTTGTAGTGCAATGACCCCCCCCAGGGAGGTACAAATGTGCCCCTTGAGAGCATTTCAGCCCTTCCCAGTGCTCTTTTCCAACAGGATGCTTTAAAACACCCAACACAGCCCAGCCAGGGCCATCCCCTAATTTCTCTATTACCCATGACAACAAAGACATTTTTGGGAGAACATACCATGCTGTTTCACAAGCATGTAAGCAATGTCAGTTATGAACATGGCTGCAGGGATCCAAACAACTCCCTGCATCCCCTTGGCCCCTCCAACTGGATAGCAAAGCCTTGGGGCTGGCTGAGTGACTCAGCTCTCCTATCCCTCCATCCCCAAACCAGCACATTTAGGGGTCCCAGCTCCTGGGCATGTCAGACTGGATGGGGGTTGCTTGCCTTGAGCAAAGCCCATCTGCTTACCTGCTGCTTCTCCCCACCAGAGCAGAGAAATGAGGGAAGCAGGGGACATGGAACTGAGATCAAGGACTATCTTGGCTTCTCATCCCTTGGCCTGGCATCCCCAGGGCTTTCCTCACTCTTGTTCCATGGCTGCCAGAAAGTCGTGTCTGCCTTCCCATGCTGATTCAAGGGAAGCTCTCTGCTGGTGTCTGCACAGGGAGGAGAACAGTCCCCAGCAAGTCAGCACCTCCATTACCTGCTCACAGCCACTGATCCAGGGTGGCTGCTCTGGTGGGGCCAGGGCTGGAGCCAAAGGTCCCAGCTGGCTCTAATTAACCACTAATAAGCTGTGAGGGAAGGGCAACGGAGGCAGGATGAGAAAAAGAACTATCCCAAGTCCCAGTAGGATGTAGGGGCTTTGCAAAGCCCCAGGAGCAGGCAGAGTTGTGGTTTTACCAGTCCAACATCGCAGCAAAGGCTGAGCAACCTGATCCTCTTGTGAGCATTTCCCTGAGATCTGCGGAGGAGGAGATAATCTCCGTGGATGCATCAGCTCCTCCCAGCTGCCTCCGAGGGACCCAAGCTTAATTGCTTTGTTCTGGGGTTTTAGGTTCTCGTGGCTGGGATTAGGCACTCACCATCTCTGTGGTCAGGGCACCCTTAGCCTATCTGCAGGGACTGGAGAGGAGCCTGGCACTGCGGCCAGGGTGGGAAAGGATGGAGCCAGCCAGTGCTAGGTGTGAAGGGCAGAGGCTGCTTTCTGATGGGTTTTTTGTTTGGCCCTGTTACTTCTGGATTTCTGAGAGGAAGAAAAATGCAATTTCTGGTGCAGCTCTTGGTGCTGTGAGCAGATTCTGCACCCTCCTGCATAGGCTCACGTGTGGGGCAGGAAGACCAGGATGGTGTCACTTGGCACCAGGACTGCAGAGATGGATTATCTCCTCCTGCATGCTCTGACCAAGCAGTATAAACCATTCTTGCCAACCTGCATGCAGGCTTCTTTATAACTTCTCCTCTCAGTCACAAATCAGAAATCAGCTCCCCTCTCCACCCATGCTCTGCAGACAGCCCCAGCCCCAAAACCTGACAGAACCTCCAGAGGAGAAGCTGAGGCAGGACTTGGCACCAGCAGCTGCCAGCACCCCCTGCCCTCCCCCTGAGTGCAGCTTTTAAATGGGCACTGAGTCCTGCTCCTGAATCAGACCATATTCTCCTAAACAGCTCCCAGCCTGGAGAAGGAAACTTGGCAGCTGCCTGTGGGGAGAGAGGAGGGGACCCCTCTCGTGGTGCCTGCAGCGCCCGGCCCCAAGGAAAGCAGTGTTTCTGTTCTGCCACCATTGCTTGGCAAAGGCTGAAACCAAGGTGACTTCCAGTTTGGAAGAGGAGAATGAGCTTGCAGAGCACAGGGCTTGAAATGGTGTATTTTTTGCTGGCGCCGGTTCAGACAAACCCACAAGCAAACATATTTTTTTGTATAAATAAGACAGTGTGTCTCGCCAGTTAAAGCAATTCAAACATGAATGTAGCAATTTAATTGGTGCCAATTGCTGGGTCTTGGTAGCATTAAGATTTCAGTCACAGCCTCTTTCACATGGCAGCTGGGTCGGAAGAGGGAAGGCAGAGGGCCCGGCAGGATGGGGCTGAGGAGCAGGATTGCCCATCTCCTGCTGCTTCAGGAGCATCACCCCTGTGCTGCCCATGGAGACCTGCCAATGCCACAGCAGGGAGAAGGTGCTCCATCTGTTTCCTGGTGGATTTCCAGGCTTTAGCAATCAGTGCAGTGCCCTGATATATCCCTGCATTCTCCAACCCCTCCCTGCTCCAGCCTCTGCACCCCACAACTTCCCACCAGCTCCATCACACACTGGCTCTTACGGGGCCCAAGGAAGGGTGTAGGATGGGTGTGAGTCAATTCCTGGGTGGATAAGCAGGTTCCCCTGCAGATATGGCCTGGATCAGTCCATCCATGGGTGCAGGACAAACACCACACACTGCACTGCCCTGGCTCTCCTGGCACCAGCCTTCCTGTGGGAGTTTTGTGAGCTCCCTGCTCCCTGCATAAGCTCCACACACCATGGTCCTCTTGCTCTGCAGGTTGTGGCTGCCAGGGAAGGTTGCACACACACCAGGGTATGCCACAGCCTGGTGTGCACCCAGGGAAAAGCAGGGTGTGAGGGGCAGTACATAACTGCACAGCTCCTGTTACCACACTGGAGGACAATGGGCTCGAGGGACCACCTTGCTCAGCACATGACCCATCCCAGCACCCCTCTGTGCATCCCCAGTATGTGTCCCTGTCACAGCTGGGGCTGCTCTGTGTTCCCCATGGTGCTGGAACGTGCTGCCCTTCCAGGAGGAGGTGTCTCAGTGGCAGCAGAACAGGACAGAGGTGAGCTTAGCTTGGGAATTAGCAATGGGGGAGAGGAGGAGGGGGAACACCGACCCCTAAAACAAGCCTCGTTATGTCCAATTTGCCCGGTGGAGCGGAAGGAGCTTCCTGGAGCTGCTCCAGCCCCTCAGGAAACAATACCCAGTCTATACCCTCCCCCTGCAGCTCCCCTCCAGGGGATTTCTTTCCCTTGCCTAAAGTACAAACAAACAAACTCCACGAAGTGTTCAGCTCCAATCCTCCCTTGCTGGGACAGGATACATCCAGCCAACCCCAAGCCCACATGGTCCCCAGCTCCTTCCAGCTCTGGGTCAAAGGCAGCGCTGGTTGCCAGCGCCGGCAGCTGTGCTCCCACGGGATTCAGGATTCAGCCACCGCACGGCTCCTCTGCTCCCTGACCTTTGCCACTCCATCCCAGGAAGAGCTTTGCTGGAGCCTGACACTGTGGACAGCATTGCAATCCCATCCCACTTCCCATCAGACACTGAGGCCAAAGGAACCTTGAGGACCAGGCAGAGAAGTCCCTGCCTGGAGCCTCTGGCAGCAGTTGGACATTTGGCCAAAACCACATCCAGCCAACGTGGTCTCTTTTTGCATGGCATCACTCCTGCAGCTAAAGAGCATTTCTTAATCTCAGCTTTCCTCTCACTGAGGAAAGTGTTCACTGTGTTCACTGAGACAATCCTGTCCTGCTCTACTCCTGCAGACAGGCTCAGTGCTCTCCTCTCCCTGGGAGTGTTGTTCTGAGTGCCTTGGAAATCCTGTCACAGACCCATCAAAAATGAGGCTGAAAGTGATCATGGTGTCACTGTCCTGTGTCCATGTCTGCCCAGCCAGAGCTTTTCCTGACATGTCCTTTGAGACTTGTGAGGCTGAAGGAACTCATCCTTCTGTCTTTAAGCCTACAGACATTTCCCCTAAAAACTCTTTTCTCTCTGTGATGACTTTTCCTCTGCATGAAGACTGTGTGTCACCTTCCCACAACACCCAGTGACCAACGAGACACATCAACCCCTCTCCCAGTCCTTTGCAGCTTCTTCTGGACTTCTCATCATCCTCACTGTTGTCCCTGAGCCCATCCACTCCATGCCTAGCCCTGCTGAAGCACCTGGTGTCACTTGCTGGGGAGGAGCTGCTCCCTCCCCTGCCTCTGTGAGCTGCCTCCAGCTGTGCATCTTCCAGCACATCCCTCAGGAAGAGCTTGGGTTTCCTGGCACCATGCTGCAATCTGGTTTGTGTCCACTACAGCCACTCTGCTTGGTTCTGGACTCTGCTGGAGCTCTTGGGATCCTCCCTCACTCCCATGCACACCAGCTGCCCTCCCAGCTCGGTGCCACCCCAGGGTGGAGGATGTGTGCTCAGCCACCTCCCAGGTGGTTCATGCAGGGATTGCACCGGACCAAGCCCAGGCCAGAGCCCTGCAGCACACCACAAGATATGCCCAGGACTGTGGACAATAAGCATGGCTAACTTCTCCCAGACTGCAGTAGTGCAGCTGGCCATGCTTGCTGCACACCGACCACGGGCACCCCGCACTCCCAGTCCTGGGCAGGGATGCAGGAGGTGATCCAGGGATGGGGAGTTGAGTGGCTGTTGTTTCCTGGACTGCTCCTTCTATGAGGACCCTCCATGCTCCTGAGCTGGAGGAAGGGACAGCCAGCTTTAGGAAGAGAGAAAAGCCCCATGCATGCTGCAATTGGGTTGCTGTGACTTGGTGCTTGTCCAAAACACTGATCCCTCCTGATGCACCGACTGATCTAGGGGTGTTTCCTGGGCTCAGGGACATTGCCCAGGGTTGGTGGCTGCCACAGCAGCCAAAGCAACCCAAGCTTGGTGACATCCCTGTCAAGGAGTGACTCCAAGCCTCATGTCAGACCCTGGCCAGGGCTGCCAACCAGGGCAGCTGCCTGGCAGCTCCTCCTCCAAGCCAGTCTGGCCTGCGTCCTCTGCCAGGCAGAGACACGTCCTTGACACTGGCTTACAGTGACCACATGAAACTCACTCCTTCCCCAAGTGCATGGGAGGCACAAGCATCTTGTCCTGCAGGGTGCTGAGGGGGGAATGACCCTCCCAGCCACCCCTCAATAGCCCCTCAGAAACACTGGGTCTCAAGATTGTTAATCCTTGTCATTAATGGGACACCTGAAAAGGTTTGGGAATGCCAAGCCTCTGCCAGCTTAGGGTTTGCACACCAGACCAACTACTTTAAGCTATTTTCCCCCTGCTTTAGCATAAACCCCACTTGCTCTGGGACCAGGATGGAGAAGCACAACATCCCTTTCCACCACAAATCCTGTTTTGAATGACTCCCAGTTGGCAGGTGAGTGCAGGAGCTGGATACTCTGAGCCCACTGTGAGCACCAAAGCCCCGCAGGTCATGCTCACCCCTGTCCTTGGGCTGTCAGAGCCTCACTCCAGATCAGCTCTGCCCTGTTGGAGGCCCTCAGCTCTTGTGCTTTCAGGACAGCAGAGTAGTTGCCCACATCCATGCCTAGTAGAGTTTTACCAAGCTCTGCTAGAGTTTTACCAAGCATTCCCAGGCACAGGTCCTGGGCAGGGCTTGCACATGTCCCTCTCCATGGCCCACAGGCACAGGAGCCCTGCCATGGCCGCAGACAGAGGTGACACTGTCCTTGGAGCAGCCTGCATTTAGGGATGGCCATGGTGTGTTTGGACAGGCTGACAGTGACAGGGCTGACACTGCTCTGCACTCACACTCTAAAGGATATCTCACTGGCATGGTGAGCAGCCTCCTCCCCCTGCACACGCCAGCCCTCCCACAGCCACCAGGTTGCAGAGCCAGGGCAAGCCCCTGATCCAGGGAGAAGCAGAGATCACCTGGGCCCTACTCCCGCTGCAGTGGGGTCCTCCCTTCCTGTCCTACAGCTGCAGCATCCCCTTGCTCCTCTCAGCCGTCCCCACCCAGGACCTGGTGAGAGCTGATGCCATGTTCTTTCCCATGGGATGCCAGAGAATTCAGCTGCTTTCCACCAAACACCATCTCCCCAGAGCCTGGTGGGCGTTTCGGGCTGCCAACCCCTTGGAGGGGAGCAAAGCCCCTTCCAGAGCAGCCGGGCTGGCTCAGGGACAGGGTCCTTCGGGACTGTACCAGCTCCAACACGACGTTTCCCATCTGGAGAGCCAGAGCTGAGCAGGAGGGCGAGTCAGCCCCCGGGTGGGCGACACAAGAGCTTACCTTGAGCAGGGTCCCACCGGCCGAGTGCCTGTGCCGCACGTCCCACCGGGAAGGCTCCAAAATTCCTTCCTCTCCTCCTCCAAACTCTCTATCTGCTGCCTGCTGAGGCTCTCCCTGCCCTCCCAGCCTTCCCCAGCTGGCAAGGCTTTTCCACTTAAAGGCGAAAGAGAGGGAAAGAAAGAAATGAAGTGGAAGGGAGGAGGGGAAAAAAAATAAAAATAAAATCAAAAAGAGAGGCAAGGCTGTGCCAAGGCTGGGATGCAGCCAAGCCCCTGCTCTCCTCCTCTAGTGCATCTGAGCAGTGCCCTGTGCAGCCCCCAGCCCAGCTGGGAGGGGGTTCTGCCTCCTCGGACCCGAGTGTGGAGCAAACCCCGGGGCCGAGGGATGTGCACGCGTGTGTGCGTGCGTGTATAAATAAAAGAGACCTCGGGAGGAGGAGAAGGGGGGAGGCTGCTTCGCCAATGAGGAGCGGAGCTCCTCCGACTTCCTCCCTCCACCCTCTGTGGGGACCCTTTGCGGAGCAGAACTTGCGATTAACACCCGGCGGACGAGTGTGATGGGTGAAGAAAAAAATTTAAAAGGAGGAGAAGCCAAAGTGGCTGCAAGGAGAGGGGAGTTCTGCTGCAGGCTGCGATGGGGCGAGCGATGAGGGCCCGGCTAACAGGGAACAAAAGGAGCCCGGACCAGCCCGACTATCGCCTCCTTAAATCGGAGGGAAGGAGCTGCTCTCTCCCTGTGTCTGCTTTCAATTCTGGCCTTTCTCCTGTTTTCTTTTTCTTTTATTTTCTTTCTCTTTTTTTCCCCTCAAGCCCCCCCCCCCCCTCCCGTTTTCTTTTTTTTTTTTCCCTTTTCTCAGGATATGAGGGGATGTTTAGAAAATCCACTGCCCACGCCAGCAGCTGACTCATGTTTTTATTAAAAAAGGCCTGTACTGAACTGACTCCGTGTGTTCCCCCAGATGCCTCCCTGTGCTGTGCCGGCCCTGCTGCTCCTGGCCCCTGACCCCGACTGGCCACTGCCCCTTGGGGACCACCAACGCACCCTTGCAACTCTTCTTTTTTGGAAAGGGGGATAAAAGGCTTTCTGCAACTGGGATGCTGCAGCAGAGGGTGGGTTTAGCTGGGGATTTGGGGCTGTTGGGGCTGCCGAGACAGAGCTGGAGAGGTGGCAGGAGTGATCACCTCAGCCCTGCCATCATCTCAGATGTCCTACACCCCTGCTGCCCTGGGAGGATGGAATCCAGGTGATGAACCAGCTTTAAATCCTCCCAGTTTCTTAAGGAGTTCAAATCAAGTTTCTGAGAAACTTCCAGTAGGCAGAACATTATCGTGTGTCCAGAGGGGGATTTTTTTTTCAATTTGTTTTAGCACTGTAACAGGGGACAGGTCATCTTTGGATGAAAACTGCTTTTTGACCATGAGTTCTTGCCACCGTTTTCATCCTGGGGATGCTTTAGGGTGGTCAGGCATTGGAACAGGCTGTGAAGGGAAGTGGTGGAATCACCATCCCCGAAAGTGTTCAAAAATGTCTAGATGTGGCATCTGGGGACATGGCCTAGTGGTGAAGGTGGCTGTGGTGGGTTGGACTCAGTGATCTTACAGGTCTTTTTTAGCCTTAACCATTCTGTGTTTCTCTCTGATCCAAACAAGAAAAAGTGCAAAACTGCACTGGCTATCCTGAAAAGACACCTGTCCATCTTTCTTTAACTTTCCTTTCTCAGAATTAAAAAGCCCTCCCCGTAATGACAACACTGCTGAAATCTGTGTTTCTGCTTTTTTTGCAAGGCAGACTCATCCCCTCCTGCCAAGCTAGTAAATGCCTGCACAATGGCCACAGGGAATGATTCCCTGGCTGGACCAGCCCAAGGGATTTGCTGCTTATCTGACATTATCTCCATGTTTTCTTTTTATCTATGAAAAACCAAAGTGGAGGTGTTTATTGTGTGTAGCTGTGGAGGGTGAGGAAAGCCAGGCTGCAGCAGCCAGGTTATCCCTGTGTGCCACTCATGGCATGGGGCTGGTGTGCCAGCTCCATGCCTGGCAGCAGGACAGCTGCAGGAGGGATGCAGCCCTGGCTTGGAAGGATTCCCCCAACTCCAGACCTGGTGGTGGCTCTGTGTCAGGGGTCCTGTCACCCCCCTGGGCCGAGACAGGCTGCTGTGCAGAAGTGGAGCCAGCGAGCGCGAGAGCAGCTCATGTGGGGGGCAGGCAGCAGAGGGGACGTGCTCTGCACATGGCTCTTCCCAAGGCTTTTCCCAAGGGGCAAAGATGTGTCTGGTGGGTCCATGTGTGAGGACCTAAGGGCTGCTGGGAATTGCTCAGCAGAGCTATTTCCTGGCAGTGTCCTCGCTCCAAGGACGTGACTGCTCCAGGCAGAGTGGGAGAGGGAGAAACCCACTGGGTTTCTCCACTGGGAGAAATCCTGCTGGGCCCCTTGCATTAGGGATGGGCTACCTGGGATGAGCAGGGGGTGGAAAAGACGACACAGACCATGCTTGAGGGTAGAGCATCCTGAGCCTGAAGTGGGACATATTTCCCCCTCAGTCCTTTCCAAACAGATGGCCCCAATACCCACTCCAGGCTGGGTCCAGGAAGAATCTGGCAAACAAAACCTCCCAGTCTGCAAAGGCCAGGATTCATTGTTTGGGGATGCTGAGAGCCCTGGGGAGCCCAAAGCATCCCGGCAAGCACACGTCAGCCCACTCTGTACATCCCCAGGGAGCATCCACAGCCGCACATTTTGTTTAGGAACAGCTCGTTGGGGTTACGGCAGCTCCTGGGAAAGGCCAGCTCAGAGGAAGCACCAAAGCCAGAGGAACTCGCCTGTGCAAGTGTGGGGGTGGAGGGCAGCAGCTCTGCTACTTCGGCATCATCAGCCCTTCATTGCTCACCTCTATTTTTGGTGCTTCGTGGTGCTGCAGGACCCAGTGGTCCCCCTGGGGCTGGGACAGCTGCAGTGTGGGATGCCAGACCCCTCTCAGCTGAGATTTCCAGCCTCAATAAGCATCGTTAAGTGCTAATGGGGGCTTGGGGTCATGTAGTGCAGCATCTCTGGTAGGGAAATCAGCCACTGAGACAGGACATTCCAGGGTATTTGGTCTGCTTTGGCATCACGTGGATCAAAGCAGCTCTCCAAACTCCTGCCCCATCCCAGGCAGAGCTGGGACCACAGAGAAAAGCCCAAGCCTGACACAGAGTAGAGAGACCAGAGCCAGGTGACCCAAGACAATGGTGGAAACAACCATGCTGGAGTCAGCAACAGGTCCCATGTGCCAGCAGGTGACAGGCAGGTACGAAAGACGCAGCAGATGTTGGCCTACCCCACTTCTCTGAAGGTTTGATGAGGGCCAGATTTGCTCCAGCTTCAGTTTTTCAGAGCCTCTATCAATTCCAAGTCAGCCCAGGAATTTCAGCGCTGCTCTGAAGTGGTGTCAAGCCGCAGACCACAAGAGAGGAGTGGAGGGTGCCAGGGAGCACAGCACCACATCTGGGCAGCCCATCTGGTGTGGCAGCTGCCAGCACATGCTCCTGGCTGGATCCCGCTCCTGGGCCCTGCAGGGAGCTGCACTGAGGCTTCATCCAGCGTCTCTAAAGCTCTGCCCTGGTGTCCAGAGGAGCCTGTACCCCGTGTGTGTGTGTGGTCCTGCTTGGACTGGGTGGGTGACACCAGTGCCCAGGGAGGAAGGGGAGGCAGAAAGTGCTGGGCTTCTTCCAAAGTGAGTGCATGCCCAAGCATAACATAATGGGGAGTATCCTGCAGCATTCCCCAGCACTGGGAACACTCCTGCAGCACTGGAAACCCTGGCCATGGACACCACAGGGTGCCAGCAGTGTCAGGAGGTAACTCTGAGCTGTACACATGTATTGTGCTGTGTCCTTATGGGTGCTGGCCCGTTGCCTACATCCCCTGGGCTGGGGCACTTGGAGGAGGCAGCAGCCAACAGACGATGTTATCCCGCTGCCTTTCCCCACCTCAGGGCCTTTCCGACCCCGTCCCACGCACTCTTCCTAACCCCCACCACGAACCTCGGTATTAAATGTGCTCAGCAGAGCCCCGGGAGGCAGCGACAGGCTCCTGGGTGAATACTAATAACGGTGCCGTCCGCTTGCCCCAGACTTTCCCACACATCTGCAGCCACTTAATGTGGGAATCGTTAACCCTCTGCTTGCCCCGTGCCCGAAACACAGCCAAGGAGTGAAACCAGAATGCTCTCCACCAGTGCAGGGGGAATCACACCCCCAGCCTGCTGAGAGCAGGGCCCACATGTGCTGGGAAGCAATGAGGGCTGCCAGCATGTGTCCCTGTCCCCAGTGCCCTCTTGAGAATAGTCAATTTGTGGCATTTGCATTTGCCAAGAAAGCTGATCCAGATCCCAAAGAGGATCGCTGAGCCCTGGGTGGGGAGAGGGGAGCTGTGTGGCAGCGCTGGTGGCACATCCATTTGGGCTGTCCTGGTCCATCTCTCTGGGGATCAGCTCTGCAGACTCTCCTCAGCCTGGGGACACAAGTGACAGCACAGGGGTGGTTCAGGCATCTGGGGAGAACCAAAGGCCACACGTGAGTCTGCAGTGGGGCTGAGGGAGTTGAGGAAGGGAGTTGTCCTCTGCAAGAGGGTTGCACTGATGTCTCCATTGCCAGAGAGGAGGGGTAACTCTTGGGGTATTCAGGAGACAGGGAATGACTGAAAGGTCCTGGCTGGACTGGGATGTGAGTGGCCATGCAGCTCTGGGATATGCTGGTCTGAAGCCACAGATTTGCCTTTGGGAGCAATAGGAGCTGGAGGGAGTGGGGAGGTGGTGGGGCAGAAGGCTGTGGGGGAAAGGGGGAGCAAGGGGAGATGTCTCCTTGACTCTCTGTGGGCATCTCCCGCTCCTGCAGAAACCATGGTGGGGTTCAGAGCGAGTTGGGGGACAAGGCAGGACTTGGTTTCCCATATTGAGTGCCTCCTCCATGGGAGCAGGAGCTGATGGGATGGTGTCCCTGCTCCATCTGGGATAGCTGCGTGCAGCCTGGCCCCAGGGACGTCCCAGCCCTGCTCCTTCCAGGAGATGGCATCACTCGATCACGGATAGCAGCACCGAGCCCCAGGGAGCACCCAGGGAGCCCTGACTGCTCTCCCTCTCCACTTCATCTGCCTGGTTTCTACCAGAAATACCAGGTCTGAAGGACTAGGGGTGGTCTGCAGGTTGGGTGCATTTCTGGGGGTCTCTAGGATGGATGGAGGGGGTACAGCCTCCTGCTCTCACCCAGCTGGGGACCCCAGGGGCTCTGTCAGTTCCTCATCTGCTCACCCATGGGACCCCAGTGCAGATGGCATCCTGAGGCACTGAGGGTCCCCCTCAGCACCCTTCAGCCCCACTCGAGCAGCTGAGATGCTCCTTGGGGAGCCCATGAAGGGCTCCTCATCTGGCTCCTCCCCAGCAGAAACTTCACCACCAGTAGTAAGTGGGTCAAAGAAAGGAAGAAGAGGGAAGTTATTGTTGGTGATCTTTATGGCCTAATTGTCCTCCCCTTTGCCCACACTGAGGGAGATCATGCTCAGCTGTCAGTGGCCATGCTGTGCCCTGCCTAGCCTGTCACCTGCTCCCCTGGGGAGGATGCAGGTGTGGGTTGCTGCCCCAGAGCCCTGAGCCCCCCAGTCCCCAGGAGCTGCCTGAGCCCTTGGCATTGGCTCCACAGACTGGGAAAAGGTAAGGGGAGGCTGGGCTGCCTGTCACTGCCTGTCAGAAACAGCCAGTGGCAGGAATAACCCCAGTCCCTAAAACTGGGGGTGGACTGGTTGTGCAGCCAGCCCTGGGATGGAACCCAACAGCCACTTGTGTTCCTCTGTACCTCCCACCATCTGCTCAGGGGGAGTTTTCTTCTTTTGTTTTTCCCCACTTCCTGAGCATCTTTGCTGATGGGAGGAAGAGGAGGAGTAGGGTGGCCTTGACTCTCTACACAGAGCCATGGCTGTACTGAGATCTTGGGGAAAATCCGGGACAAATGGGATTATATGGCACATCAAGCAATCTGAGCTGAGTGCTGAGCTGAGATCATCACTGGGTGGGACGGTCATGACAGTCACCTTTGTTACAAGGGAGGGACCTGGGACAAGGCTGAGCAAGGGGTTGGGGACCCTGGGGGCCCAGAAGGGATGCTGCTCACCTCTCCTGGTGCCTCCAGCCATGCCAGGTTTGGGGAAGCAGACTGCAAGTGATGCCAGCTCTGGGGGTGATTTCCCACTGCTGAGGGTTTACCCATCTCTGTCCTCGTAAACCAGACCCCTCACCTCTTACCCATCTCCCCTCCATCTCATCCTGGCACCCACCCTTGCAGGAAGTGGATGTAGCACAAAGGAATATGTGCACCCAGTTTCAGGTAGAACTGGGGCTAGACCAGTGGGATGAGGTTCTTGGGACTGACACAGACCACTGAGGGTCCAAAGCCCCATGACAGAGGGGCTGGGGCCCCTCTCCTCTGTCATCCTTTTTTTTTTTTTTTTTTTCCTGATTCCTACTGTCAAATTCCAGGCTGTTTTGGTCCCAATAGGGTAAGGATCATCCTTGCCCTGCTCACATTTCTAGCAGGGGAAGGGGCTGGTGCAGAGAAAAGGGCAGAGGGTGTTTTGCCACTTCCTCAAGGCAAAACACCTTCCTGAAGCCTCTGTGGACTCTGCTTCTGATTGAGGAGAAAAGGCCAGCCTGCAAATGACAGCTGTGGCTGCAGTGGTGGCCAGTGCAGCTGGAGTGTGACACTGGCAGGGAGGGGACATCAGTGGAGCCGAGGTTCCCAGCTGCCAGTGGTGGGGGTTTCTGGGCAGTGTGTCACCCAGTCCCCCTCTGGAGTGCAGGTGTGTCTGACCTGACAGGTGACAAGCGGGTGATCTCTGCTGGGACGTTTGTGGCTGGCACCTCCCACCTTGCAGGCAGACAGAGCTTCACAGGTGTCCCCTTTCTGCTTGATTTTCCCTATCACCAACATATGGAGATGGTTTTGCTTTCTTAGGAGAGAAAACAGGTGAGCAGCTCCTCTTGCTGCAGGGCTGTGAGCCCCCTGGAGATGTGTCAGCCCAGGTATTCCAGCAGTGTCCATGGTGTCCATTCTCCCTGCACACGGAGTCTGCCCATCATTCCTGCTCTCTGAGGCTGGGCTGAGCTTTGCTGTCAGGATTAGAGGGGCGGATTTGCTCTGGGATAAAGAAAATGCAGACCCAGCACCTCCACCAGCCCCTCTTTTCCAAAGAGGCAGATGCTGCTGCTGGGCACAGGAAAACATTATCTGGAGCAAGAGTTTGGTGTCCCCTAATGTGGGTGACAGACACACACAGGCCAGCTTGTCCCCTGCGTGCAGCCAGCTTTTAATACAGAGGTTCATCCCAAGGCAGCCTGTTCCTGGGGTATGGATGGTGATGGGATCCCTTGGGGCATCCTCACGGGACTCCTGTGGCAGCCTAATGTCCCCAAAGCCTGCTGCTACAGAGGGACCATGTCCTGTGGCTTGGGCACAGTTGTGGGGTAGTGACAGAGGGGCTGGGGGGTCCTCGGTGCTCCCTGGGGTCACCCCCTACCTCATCCTCCTTGCAGTCAGAGTGGGAAGTTTGAACTCGTCCCCCTCACCCGCTGGGGCTTCTGCACTTTGAAATGCAAACCTGCCTTTCAATGCAAATGCTGCGAGAGGTTGGGCCCAATAAAAGCCCGTGGGCAGGGAGGTGCCTGGCCCCAGGACAGGCTCCCCAAGGCGCCCAGGTGAGTGCTGGCGAAGGAGGGGCGGCCGCCTCCCCGCCGAACCCAAGCGGCCGCAGCCGCGGCTCGGCAGCGCAGCATGAGCGCGGGGACGGCCCGGGAAGATGTATGTAGGATATCTTGTGGATAAGGACACCAACATGTATCCCAGCCCGGTCCGGCACCCCAGCCTCAACCTCAACCCCCAGAACTACGTGCCGGGGCCACCGCAGTACTCGGACTTCGCCAGCTACCACCATGTGCCGGGGATTAACAACGACCTGCACCACGGGCAGCCGGCAGCTGCCTGGGGCTCTCCCTACACCCCTGCCAAGGAGGACTGGCATTCCTATGGCACCGCTGCGACGCCTTCCACCGCCAGCCCCGGGCAGTTTGGATTCAGCCCCCCAGATTTTAATCCCATTCAGCCTCCGGGCTCTGGACTCCTGCCTCCACCCATCAGCAGCTCGGTCCCCCAGCTCTCCCCTAACGCCCAGAGACGCACCCCGTATGAGTGGATGAGGCGCAGCATTCCCAGCACCAGCAACAACGGTAAGGAAACCCCCAGCCCTGCACCCCTGCAGCGTGCCCAGGGCAGAGGATCCCTCTGGAGTTCTGCAGGGCTGGATCCTGCTCTGTGGCTCTCCCTGCATGGGGACTGCCAGAGGGACAGCAAGCTTGGCCTGTCCTTGGCACGACACCCAGTCCTCAAAGAGCAGGGGAGCTCTGAGGTGGCGGGGGCTGAGGATGGGCAGGGAAGGTGCTGTCCTTCCACACTCACAGCTGGCCTTATATGGCTGGAAAGTCATTTTCCCAACTGGTGCCATTGCCTGCAGCCACTGGGTAGATGGGCAGAGCCAGAGACCACCAGGACCCTGGGGGTGTTGGATGGGGAGGTCTCAAAAGTGCAAGAGTGAGAGTGTGGGGCTGTGGCTGTACATGAGTGTGAGCTGGCTGTGTGAAGGGCTGTGTATGGTGGGTGTGCAAGGTGCCCGAAGCTGTGTGCGTGTGCAGGGAAGGAGCCGTGTGTATATCCATGCTCTGTGTGTGCATGAGGTGGATTCAGTGAGGTGCTGCAGGCTCTGTGGGTGTGCAGGGCACCATGAGGAGTGTGTGTGTACAGGCAGTGCCACCAGGTGTGTGTGGGGGAGGTGACATGCTCAGTGTGTGTGTGCAGGGTGCTGTGGGGACGGTGTGGTGCATGGTGCGTGTGTGCAGGGTGCATGGTGTGTGTGTTCTGGGGACAGTGCCACGTGGAGGGTGGCTGTGGGTGCTGCAGGTGCACGGGCCAGTGGGTGCCCGGCTCTGCAGGAAAGGGGGCCCTGGTTCCTGCGATTACCTCTGGCCTGGGCACGGAGCGGTCCTGCCGTCCTCAGGGTCCTGTCCCCGCTGAACTCCTGACCTGGGGGAAGCGTCTGGGTGACCCCAGCCCCCTACCCCCCCTGCAGCCCACTTCAAAGGCGGTGGGCAGATCCCCCTTGGGGCCAGCCCAAATTGACAAGGACTTCTCTTTGTCATGGAGATGGTGGCCGGCTCCTTTGGCAGTGAGGTGAGGTGCGGGCCCTTTGTCCTGACCTACCCTCACCCTTTCATCTTCCCAGCCTGGACCCTTCCCAGCAGGACCCATGGGGCTTGCCTGAACCTGCCGCCCCTCTCCCTCTCCCGTGCTGGCCATGAGCTCCTCGGAGCACTGCTGGCGCCAGCTCATTACAGGAGTGGCTGTGGGCATCTCTCAGGGGTGAGTTTGCTCTGAGTTACTGCTGCCCCAAATCACTGAAATCAGGGCCTGAGCTCCCTGTTTGCAAAGTACCTCCAGTTTTTGGCTTGTTTTTGGCCTTGCACTATTCCCAGTGGCCAAGGGCCATGTAAGGGTCTTCTGCAGAGGTGCCTGGGGTCTTCCAGCATGGAAAATACCTACTTGTATTCCCAGAATCCATGTGGCAGGGATGGGGACCAGTGTCTGCAGTGGAGCAGGCAGAACATCTCAATAAATGGAAAAAAAGCCCAGCCCCAGTCTGGAAAGGGGAGGGAGAGGCAGGCTGGTATTTCCTGTCCCATTTTAAGCACTGAATGTAACTATTTAGGAAAAATGCTTCCCCCCACATGCAGTGATGGAGACCCACAGGCATGCCAGGGCTGAGGACTTCCCTCTGCCCAGGGTGGAGAGAGAAATGTGATGTGCAACCCTCCCCTGCAGCAGGAACCCTGCCACTTCTGCAGGTTTTGTAGGTCTGAACATCTTGGTTTCTTCTGAGAAGAGAGGTGGGAGGGAAAATGAATGGGGAAGGAAAGCCATCAGCACACCTCTCCCTCTGGATCAAGGCCATGGGTTTACACCCAGCAGTGGGGCCAAGATAAAGCAGGAGCTTGAAAGTGCCTCTGATTGAGTTAGACGACAATTGAGTTGATTGAATTGTGGAAAAATATCATTAGTTGCTTAGTTTGTATCTCTGAGATCAAATACATACAAAGGAACAAATAAACCAGCCTTGTTCCTCTCACACACAGAGGAGCTACCCCAGCCCCACCACAGTGATGCAGGGGTGAAAGGCTCTTTCTTGGGGTGGTTTCCTTAGGACCTGTCCTTGCACCTCTGCTGGGTCCAAGCCCAATGCTGCTGCTGCCAAGCAACTGCAGGATTTGGTTGTGGTGGGATCATGAGCTGGGAGATGATGGGATGCAGTTGGTGCTTTCCAGTGCTGCCCTTTAAATAGAAGTCTTCATTAAGCTTGAAAGAGAGTAGGGCAGAGATGGGTTTGACATAGATAAGGGTGAAGTTCTTAGATGAATCATTTTATTGAAATCAATGAACTGGACTTTGATCAGTCTGGATTGATAAACTCCTCATCTCACCACAGTGAGGGAATAGGAAATGAATACACGGAGGTTTTTTGCTATAAATATCAACAGTTTCATTGCGAATGCTATAAATCATAACACTTCAGAGGGTTGTAAATTAATGTTCCCCTTCTGTCTTGGCTCGTATGAACAGCTTCTGGCCATAGTTTGAAATCTTTTGGGGAAGAGCTGCATGGTAGCAAAATAAATTATTGTGCAGGGAATATGAGTGTGTTGGGCACTTCTGCAAATGTGATCCAGAGCTTGAGAAAAATCAATGAGAAATCTCCCAGTGACTCACTGCAGAGTCAGGCTTTACAGGGGGGTGATTTTCTGTACCTGTTGCTACATTCATGCGTGCTTCACCTGGCTGAGCTGAGATAACCCAGCAGCAGAAGGGATTAAACCAGGAATTGGGAATCACAGGGGGAACGGAGCTGGAAAATGTCCCCAGGCCTCATTTCTCTCTCCAATGTCACCTCCTTTTCTGCTCATAAAATCTTCACTAGCAGCATGTCAGAGCCTCATGCTTCCTCCTTATTCACAATTATTTGCAAACTTCCCTGTGAATTGCACCCAGGGTTTATAAAAAGCTCAGGAAGGTGGTTGGAAGTGGAGCTGGCTGAACTTTGAAATTCACCCTCTGCTTGTTAGTCATGCAAATCCTCAGATACCGCCTCGGGTCTGGCGTTTAGGTCACTAATTGAGCAGGGGCTTCAGTGCTAAATATTGCAAGTGAAAGTGCAGTTGGAGCATCCCTTGCAGAGGCAAATGTGCTCAGGGCTTCTTGTGGTACCAATGCCCATGGTGCCCACGCAGGTTTTGGGGTGATGGAGGGTGAGCAGTGATGCTCTGAGCATGTGGTGATTTGCTGGGTCTGCAGTTTTCCATCTCAGCTTTATTATTTCTAGGTCAGTTTTCCAGCTCTGTTTATTTTCCTAGAGGGGCCCATGAACACTGGGGGAAAGAGTTCAAATCCCAATAATGAGACAGAAATGTTTCCCCTGGACTGCTGGGATTCATGCTGTGCTTGGTATGTTTTGGGATGATGGTGCAGTGCATTTCCCTGGTCAGTCCCTGCATGGGGAGCCTCTCTTTAGGCCGTGCTCATTCCCTGTGAGACCCTTTCCTTCACTGGGACACTCGAGGTGTGTGTCAGGCCCCATCAGTCTTCTCCCTTTGAATTATTAACCCACAACCTGCTCCTGGCCCCAGCTAGGGTTTGTTGACTGCTTAGCCTTCTGGCCAAGGTACAGGCCTCTCAAACTTTCCTAGAATTGACTTTCCTTGAACAAAAAAGGGCTTCCCTGGAGCACTGGCAGTACCTACGTGATGGGCTTGGCTGGCTAATACCCTGGGATTAGCAGAGGGACACTTTAAACCTCTGGCCAATGACAGATGCTTCCTATAGGGGACCTTTCAAGGACACCCACTGCAGTCCTGTTAGCTTTGTGATTGCTTGGATAAGGGGCTGCATCCTTCCCCCACACTGCCCCATGGCAAGTGTGGCCCAAATCCTATAGGGCTGCAAAGGGGGAGAGGAACCCTGGGATCCATATGGGACCCCCCCATTGCCTTGCTGTCCTGCTCTTCCCACTGCAGATGAGCCACATCCAGCCAGGAAGCAGGCTGGGATGAGCTGGATCAGGCTGGAGTGAGGTGACATTCTGAAGAGGGCTGTGTCCGCCCCACGTGTGCCAGCAGCCCGTGTGTCACCCCGGAGCTGCTGTGCTCTTTGACCCAGCGCAGGAGCCAGGCTGGCGGCGCTCAGCTCGGCACTCATAAAACATGGGAGCAACTGAAGGAATTTGCCAGGTGCCAAAATAAAGGATTGAGTTGCTGCAGGGCTGGGAAAGACTTGCTCAACACCCAGCTTTGTGCTGCTGCCCCTGGGGATGAAGGGAGCATCTGGTTGTGTTGTCCATGTCCAGGAACATGGGGTTGTGATGGGGAATCCCCAGCTTGCTGTGAACATCAGGCATCTGCTCCTCATCCCCTTGGGGTTTGCACCTCCTGGGAGAAGGATGGGGCTTGCAGGAGGGGTGTCCTCACCAATGGGTGTGGATGTGGGTGCAGCTCTGTCCCTGTCCCGCTGTGCTGGCTGTGTAAAACCCAGCCAGGGCCAGCCTGTGCTCCGGTGCACTGGTTTGCACTCTCCAAATCCAGCTCTTTGACCAGGTGTTTCTGCCCTTTCCTGGCAGCCGGGCTGCCCTGCCTGGCTGGCCTGTGCACCAAGCCTGGGCTCTGCCTCGAGCTCTGCTACAAACCCTGGGCATGCATTCCCCAGCCACACACTTGCTCTTAGAGCAAAACTTTTTAGGGAACATAGAGCTTGATCCTCAGTGAGCAGGAGACCAGAAAGCCATTGGGTCAAGCGGTGCAGCTTGGCACGTGAAATGCTCACCCTACGAAGCTGAGCCAGGTTTTATTGCGACCTGGTGCACATGGGAGAATTGCAGTTTGCTCTGAAGCCTTTGGCACCAGGAAGAAATATTCAGGTTGTGTGAGGTGAGCTGCCATGGAGAGAGCTACTCTGGGTGTTGGAGCATTGCTGGGCTCCTTGGAGGGGCCTCAGACTCCAAGATGAGTCCTGCCTCAACCCTGATGTCTCAAATGCCCATTTTTCCAACCCAGAGTAGAGATGGGGGAGCTTTGAGGAGTGAGGATTCATTAAGCATTCCCTCCCTCCACAGCACTGAGACATTAAATATGTACAGAGAAGATGTGTGGTTCCTCTCACCCAGTTTTTGACACCCAGCCGTTGTCTAAATGCAATGCATTCTGGCAGAGGAATGATGTCAGGCAGGGATCTCGGGGAGGATTGCCCTACAGAGGGGGTCGTTTCTCACTGGCTGGGATGAAACAAGCCACATGGCTCCGCTCCTTCGCCCCGTGTTGGTCGTCCCATCCATCACTCCTCTGCTTCCTGCGGCAGAGGAAAAATAGCTGAGGAAGTTGAAGTATGCAAGGGAAGGGGAAGGCTTGTGAAAACCGTGAGCTGCTGGTTCCCAGCACTCAGGGAGTGTGAGGGGCTCGGGTTTATCCCCCCCTCCCAGACCACAGAGGAGCGTGGGTGTTTCGGAGTGGCTGCTGGAGCTGGAGGGGGACGAAATGAGTGTGGGGAGGGGGTGAACAGGGAGGGCATCAGAGGCTCAGCCCTTGCCAGCACCAGTGCAGACTTTGGGGTTCCCGTTTCCCGTCGGTTTAGGGATGGTGGAATGAGCTGGGCTGTCTGCCCGAGCCTCAGCAGCAGCTCTGTGTGCTGCGGCTCCCGTCAACGCTGCTCGGCAGAGGGAGCATCGACCCCTCTGCACACAGGCAGCTGGAGCACATCTGGCTGCCAGATGAGGGTGGCTCCAGCCAGCCTGGAGGCTCCTGAGCTTTAGGAGCCGACCTCAGCCCTTTCCTGGACCTGCTGTGTCTGTCATGGGGCATTTCTCTGCTGGCTGTCCTCAGTTTTGTGGGGTTGTGAGGGGGATTTCCCCCATGGAGCTGCAGAAGGATTGGGGATTCAACTGCCCAGGGCATCTCATGGCTCTGACCCTGGGACTGTGTGCCTCAGTTTCTCCAGCTGTTGCATTGCCTAAGCTCTGTTGGGGCTGAGGGAAGATTTCCTTGGTCCTTTCCCTGGGTAGAAATGCCAGATCCTGACAGAGCACTGATTCCTCTGCGATGGGAGGATTTTATCCTCTTTGCAAGTAGATGTGCTCATTAGAATGGAGCAGCTTTATCATGGAGAAGAAGCACCCACACGGAGGGGACAGCCTTGTGGCCTGTCTTGCTGCACTTCACCTCTGCTATGGACCAGTTCTTTCCCAGGTGCTCTGTGGTGACAGGACTTTTACACCTGATGTTTTTCAGCATTATAATATTGCAATGCCATCAGATAGTGTGGGAGCAGGCCCCCAGTACAGACAGATCAGCAGACAAGGCTGTACAGATGGAGCCGGTGTGGGGCCAGAGCACGGCCAGGAAGATGGGATCAGGCAGGATGGCTCTGGGAGCACAAGGAGCCAGCACAGAGCAAGGCATGGGAGCTGCTGAGGCAGCCTGGCAGCGATGCCTCCATCCCTCTTCTGCAAAGCAACATCCAATGTGTCCCCAGGCCCTGGGGACCTCTGCTATGGGGTGATGGCTGTCACTACCCTGGGTTCTCATCTCAGTGGCTCCAGCCAGTGGGTTGGCACTGCCATACCCCAGCTTCCCTGACCAGAGCCCTGGTGGCTGCACAGAAGCTTCCCACAGAGCCAGAGTTTGTGGTTGTGGTAATTTTGAGCTGCTTTGACCTGTGAAATAGAGACTTTTAGAAAAGTGCTTCAGTTTATGCTCCTGGCTGCTGGCAGCTGTGCTGCTCCTGCTGTGGCTGGGAGAAATGTGTCCCACAGATGGGGATCCTCCCTTTGGAGCTGGGCTGATCCCCTCATATCTTGCCAGCTTTTGCTCCACCTCCACGCACGGTGCCACTGCCACCCCTCATTCTCTTTCCTCCCTGGTTTGAACCAGCCCCTTCCCAGCTGTTCTTAGAGCTGCTCAGCACCAGTCACACAATATCCATATTCTCAGTCTGTTAGGGTTTTTGGGGCACAGTTTTTTCCTCAAAACCATCCTTTGGGCAGGCCAGGACTGGGGATGGTGAAAGATCCCCTTCCTGGCAGCCTCCACTGTGGCTGTGAGGGGAGAGAGCTTGGGATGGTGGGCACAGGATCCACTTTGATTTTCCCTTACCCTGCCAGGCTCCTGATCCAGCCCTGGGCAGCAGTTCTGGTACCTCTGTCTTGGGGCAGGGTTGCTGTGGGGAGTGGATCCAGGCTGGGGTCAGGGCTCCATCCCCCGTGTGTGTGCGTGCACGCTCGGGAGCGCGTCCCTTGGGGTTTGCACAGCACATTAAAGCTATTCCCTTATCTAATCGTGGCTCAGGTGAGAGCTATTAGGGTTACACATTAACAGTGGTAACGATACCCTCTCCCCGCGCTGTCATTGGCCCTGCCTTGATCCCAAAGCCGACACCATTCCCCACGGATGGCTCCATTTGCCTGCCCAAGCAGTTCCTTTGCCTGGGCTTTCGGGGACAAGCGGGAGGGGCTGTAAATGCATAGCAGGGTCGGCAGGGGCTAACAACTGTGCTAAGAGACATCACTGGCACCCCCTCTGCACCCCATCCACGCTCCCTCCTGGGGCAGCAGCCCCAGCTCCAGGTTATCCCAGCCATGGGACAGCCTGATTCAGCTTTGCCAGGCTGGAAATGCAGGAGCAGTTCCATCCCTCTCTTTGGCCATAGGCACGAGGGCTCCCCAGAAGGAACCGGATTGGCTTGTCCCGAATTTCCTCTTTCTTTTCACAGAGCCATAAAAAAGCTCCAGGAGAGAGTTAAGTGTAACCAAGCATTCATATTCAAGGTAGTTGAATTATTCATTGTCAATAGTATTTCTTGCAAATCCTTTTCTTTTCCTTGTGAATCACCCACAGTACATCTCTGAATTCAGCAAACATCTGAAAACAGCAATTAGTGGAGGTGAATAACTTTCCATCTCTGGCTTGGTCGTCAGCCCCCTGTTTTGAGTTTTTTCTACCTGATATTGAGCAGAAAGTGATGATATTGGTACTGATATTGAGCCTGGTGCCCAGCTCACCCCATGATGGCTCTGCCAGCCCTGAGGCAAAGCCCAGCCTCCAACCAGGATGAAGGATGAAGAAGGAATAACAAAGAACAGGCTGTGATGGATCTATTTACAGCTGCAGCAGGAAATAATAATTCCTACTGAAATTCATGGCATATGTGATATTCACAAACTGCCTTATTTCTTTAGTCCTTAATTTATTTTTTTTACTTTATCTGTCAACTCTTCACTTTCCAGGTGTTCTTTTTTTCCAAACAGTGGTATTCAAATAAAAACATTGCAAGTAAGACCATTTAAATGTTATTATCTCTTTAGAGATGCTTTTGCTTTCAAATGACAAAAAAAAAAAAAAAAAAAGATAAATTTATGAGAAAGAAAAATCTTGCAGGAGCCCCAGAGCCTGGAGGAGCCAGAGGGAGCCCAGTTTCTCACGGAGCTGCTAAACCTCACATAAATCTCCACCAGAGCATCTGGTTTATTCTGTAACTTCTTGGGAATTGCTGTGTTTTCAGATTCAGCACAGGTCCCTCCTGGGCTGGGCTGCAGAAGATCTTTTGATGCTGCTGAACCCTTCCCCTGCAGGGTGCTGAGAGGCAGCAGTGACCCCTGGGATGGACAGGAGCCCTGAGGGAGGCCGAGGGCAGGGTGGGATCCTGCGTGGGCTGGGTGCCCCCGGCATCACTCCAGTCCAGCAGGGCTCCCATGGGCAGCTTTGTTTGGAGCTGTCACAGCTGATGTGTGCCAGACAGGAGACAAGTGCCTGGCAAAGCTGCCATACACCCCTTGCACACGGAATCTCTGCGTTTCACCCCTGTCTCTGCAGACAGTCCACTAACACCTCGCTCAATCAAATTAACCTTTTTTACCCTTTTTAAACTCACAGGGTCACACTGTGTGATACGCACAGGTTTGACCTGATGGTGGTGAGGAAGGATTACGTGTTTGCTTCTGGCCAGCCCTGGGATGAGCTGGGCTCCCCACTCTGAAACATTCACTGAATTCATCACATCCCTCAAATACCAGTTAGTGGCTGAGGTCCTGCCATGGTGCTGGAAATCTGGTTCTATTCCTGGTCATGGAATATTCCTGGTCGTTGCAGCCTTGCTGGGCTCCTTCCCTCTTCCATGGATCACTGGAGAGCTTCAGTGCTTCTTGGGGATTGTGCTGAGACCCTCAGCCATCACCCTGCTCATGCTGTGCTGAGCCCATGCCAGCACCGCCAGGAGCAATGGCAGGAGGACACAGACAGTGGCACAGTCATGGAAACGGGGTGCTAACTCAAACTGAGTGACTGCTGCTTGTGTGCCTGGGAGTGCCAGCATCAAGTGCCAGCAGGGTGAGATGCCTTCCATGCCCATCCCAGGTTCTACTCGTGCTTCCACTCTTGGTCTGCTCAGTGTCAATGTCATGAGCTGGATTCTTGCAGCTCCTGCTTATTCAGTAGAAAACCAGCTGCTTTCTTCCATCCCATGTGATGCTGCAAGGGGGCCCCTCTCCCACTTGCAGTACTCTGGGGCCATGGGTAGTCCTGTCTTGAACTCTTTTACATTTAACTTTCAGCATAAGAAGTGGCTTAGGAATGTCTCCATCTCTTTGCAATGGGAGAGCAGGAGAGAGACACTGTCAAAAATAAAACTGAGCTGGTTGACAAACAGATTTGCGGCCCAGAGGTTGGAGTTTGCTCTGTGGATGTTCTCTGGTGTCTCATTAGGGTGTTTAGAGCCCAGTTTTCCTCTGCACTACCTAAACTCCTGCTTCCACTCAGATGGTGTCAGAAC
This sequence comes from Vidua chalybeata, assembly GCF_026979565.1. Taxonomy (NCBI): domain Eukaryota; kingdom Metazoa; phylum Chordata; class Aves; order Passeriformes; family Viduidae; genus Vidua; species Vidua chalybeata. Next base: position 11,846,883 of record NC_071544.1, read on the forward strand.
ACAATTGTACTGCTGGGACTGCCCAGTGTCCAACTGATTTGGCCTAAATGAGTGGATGTGTGAAAGACTTGTTAGGGAGAACAGATGAACAGGACGGCAGGCACACAAAGATCCCATTTCCTGGCAGAACCAGGCTGCAAGCACGGTTATGTAGGTTGCTGGGTCACTAGAAATCCCTTTCTGCACATGTGCAGCAGTGGTGTGCAGTATCTTGTCCGTGTTGATACACCCAGGGCAGCCCCAGGGAAATCCATGGAGCTGCTCTGAGCTTGCTCCCACTCCTTCCCACAGCAGCACTGCTCTCAGCATCAGAAATTCAGAGGAAGATGGGCAAACACCTCTGCCAGGCAAACAAATGGCCAGGCATTATCCCTCTCAACTCCCTGGAACAGGATTTTGTAATTTTGGGTGGAGAAGCAAATATTCACAGCTGTGTTTATTCCCTGCCTATGGGCTCTTCTGCAGAGGACAACACCAGGAACTTGTCAGCAAACTGCCAGGCATGGGTGTCCTCCCTCAGAGTGCCACCTGCCCCCAGAGCCCAGGCAGAGTTCCACAGGTCGCCCTGTGTGCCTGTGGAATAACAAATGAACTTAGGAAGAGACAGCTGGGCTACCCTCGACTGTATTTTTCTGCTAGAAAGCAGCAGGTGCTGTTTGCACAGACATGTGGATCCTGATGGCCCCAAGCTCTGTCCATATCTGGGGGACCAAGGAGAGATTCAGGCTGGCTTTGGCCAAACACCCCTGGCCCATGGAGCCAGTTCCCAGGAGTGCTTAGGCATCATGTGGGCTTTCTCCAGTGCATCTTTAAAGACTGCACCTCAAGCACTGCCCTGTCTTAGCTCAGTACTGGGAGGAGGAGAGCAACCCTCTGGGTGGCAGAGAAATGCGGTCCTTCCAGGGTTTTCTGTCCTTCCCCTGTTCTGATCCATCATTCAAGTGATAGCACCTTGGTTTGGGGCTTCCTAGAAAAAGAGCTGGGCTTTCCTTAGCCCTGCCAGGCAGCCTGTCCTCAGCCCACCACAGGACCTGCAGCTCTACTCCTCTCAGGGACCGTGTGTCATGACACAGGGGATTTATGGTCCATAGGTTGGATATTAGGAAAAGGCTTTTCACAGAAAGAGTGATAAAGTATTGGAATGGTCTGTCCGGGGAGGTGGTGAAGTCACCATCCCTGGATGTGTTTAAAAAAAGACTGGATGTGGCACTGGGTGCCATGGTTTAGTTGAGGTGTCAGGGAATGGGTTGGACTCGATGATCTTGAAGGTGATTCTCAACCCAGTGATTCTGTGATTCTGTGATCCTCACAAGGGATCTCTGAATCCCCCCTGCTCTTTCCTCCAAGCAATTCAACCAAAGCCCAGGTACTTCCCAACAAGAAGAAACATTCTGGTGCAAAACAGGAAGGATGTTAAAGCCAGTAGGAGCCTCCTGATTCTCCCACTGGTCCCCAGGGCATTGCCGTGTTTCTCCTGAGCTCTCCACAGGTGGTTGTGTGTCTCCTCCATGCCCATGCCCTCGGGGATGTTCCTTGCCTTTCACTGCTCCCCTTCTTCCCCTGTTGGCTCACCCCCCACTCTGCTCTCTCTGCCAGGCAAGACCAGGACAAAAGACAAGTACCGGGTGGTGTACACGGACCACCAGCGCCTGGAGCTGGAGAAGGAGTTTCACTACAGCCGCTACATCACCATCCGCCGCAAGGCTGAGCTGGCCGTGGCCCTCGGGCTGACTGAGCGGCAGGTCAGTGCTGCAGTGTCCCGGGAAACCCCAGCCGAGTGGACATGGGGATGGGGAAGGGTGAGGGCTTTAGCCCTAGTGGTTAGAGGAGGCCCCACCTTGCTCCACAGACATCCCTTCCTTTCCAAACTTTGGGATGCCGTCCCTGCCCCATGAGGACTGGAGGTTGTCATCCTTGCCTGTGTCCATCCTCATCCCTTCATTGCCCTCTTTTCCTTTCTGCAGGTGAAAATCTGGTTTCAGAATCGGAGGGCGAAGGAGAGGAAGGTGAACAAGAAGAAGCTGCAGCAGCAGAGCCAGCCCACCAGCACCACCACACCGACCCCACCAGCTGTCAGCACCCTGGGACCCATTGGAGGCCTCTGCAGCAGCAATGCCCCCAGCCTCGTCTCCTCATCTCCGCTGACGATCAAGGAAGAATTCATGCCTTAACCCTCTTCACCAGCTACAGACCCCAAGAGAAAAGCACTATGCAGCAGAGCCCTGCCAGCCCACGTGCTCTGGAGGGTGACAGCCCCTTCCCAAAGACATGACTGTCCCTGGCTGAACTGATGGGACAGACAGCGAGGCTGGGCCAGGTGGCACTGGGGCCTTCCCAAGGAACGGGTGGGCTCTTCACTGTGTGAAAACCTGGGTTAGGTACTGCTCTCCCATAGGAACCACACACTGGATGGGTCTCTGGTCTTTGTAGCAAGGTCCTGATGTCAGCAGAAGGAAGGGGGTGATAGTGGAGGAGGGCTTTCCTACAGTGCTCCAGGTGCTTCCTTTGGTGTTCCTGGCAATCCAGCTGCCTGGTGCTTTTGGGCAGTTCGAACAAGACTGAAATAGAAAAAAGACCTGGCTGGACTCAAGGCAAAATGAATTTCTGCTGAGCTGGTCTCCTGGGAAGCGAGGTGAGGAGGGCAGAGCAAGCTGGGCCCTGGGAACCAAGTAAGACCCATGGCTGTGGGATGTGACATGGGAGCCCTTCAAACCACGGTGATGGTGGCAAGCTGGAGCACATCCTTGACAAGAGTACCTGAACATCCCCACCGTTGTCCCCAGTGACCCTGGCGGTGCCCAACCCTCCATCCCCAGCCCTGCCCCTGCAGCCACACAGAGCCATGTGGAGGCATCTCCAGCAGCCCTGGTTCCCCTGGCTGTGCCATGGCAAGGTGGCACTGCAGCCATCCTCCACCTGGAGCACAGGGAGAGGGTAGAAGGGAGCCTGGCACAGGCACATTTGGGGCAGACCACCCTGCTGAGCCCTTCCATGGGCAAGGGAAGGGGAACAGAAGGTTTTCCAGCAGGACAGGGTCCAAGAACCAGCCCCAGGCTGTCCAGAAGGACCAATACTGGGAGAGTTTTGGGTGCTGGTCCAAGGGAGCACAGTAACTGCAGGCAGCAGGAGCTGCTGCCAGGTGGGCAGGGGCCTCTTCAGGCATGCAAGAAATGACTGGCATGTGCCCTGGTGTTAGGTGATGGAGAGGTGGTTTTCATAAAGACAGAGAAGCATTTATTTTCCTATTTTCTTTAAAATTCAGATTACAGGACTACAGATTTTGTCCTCCCTGTCTCCCTGCTCCTTCATGCACTGCACTCCCTCTTACCCACTGTGTTCCCTAGGCCAGTTAGCTAAACCCCATCCATTCCTCCTGGTGAACTGCAGCCCAGAAGTCCCTTTATCCTGTTAAGTTTTGACCATTGTATAGGCCCAGGTTAATGTACAGCCCAGTTTCAGCAACCCCACAGGCCAGTGGGACACAGCTGGGGCACAGCTGGGACACAGGAGGGTCTGTGGCTCCTTCTCAGGCTGCACCATGTGCTCCTCAGCTGCAGTTCTGAAGACTTAAGACAGGGATAAGGGAGCATGAGCCTTGCATGGTGGCTTGTGTGATGTTTCTCAGCATTTTCTCTCCAAGCTCTGGGAGGATGGAGCAGCAGACATGTCCCTGCTGCCTGGAGACCACCCAGTCAAGCCCTCACATCCCACCTGACACTGCTTGTGCCTCACATCCCTTGGCCACACTGTCCACTGCCAGCCCCCACCGCTCCCAGCCCCCAGAACACAAAGTCCCCAGGTGTGCTGTGGCTTTTACAAGTGGGTCCCAGTTATCCCACTGTGTGCACTGCTCTGCTCCAGCCCTCAAAGGCCTTGGGTCTCCCTCCTGCCAGTGACACTTCCCACAGCCACTGTTACCAGGTGTGCTCAGTGATGAGGACAAATGTTTGCATCAACTCAGGACTTTAGCTCAGTTTTTGTGTACATAAGGCAGAACTGGTTTTCCTTTTTTATTTTTTAGGCATCGGTGAAAATAAAAACAAGCAGGGATCCTGTGTGACACAGGTTTGTTGCTGTCATTGCTGCCTGTGGTGCTGGGGCAGGGGAGGATGCTGGCTTCAGGGTCACACTGGGGCCGATGCTCCTGGGCACAGCTGGGGTTGGGAAGGGTGCCTTGAGGCAGCAGCCTTGTCCCTGTAGCACACGGTGTGCCTGTCCCACCCACAGGGACACTGCTGGCAGTGGCATGGCTCATATCACAGCATGGCACTGCCACGTCTCATTCCTTTGGCACCAAGAGGGATGGCAGACACGATGGCTGCAAACTCACAGCACTGGAGACAGAGGGGAGAGGGTGAGGCCATTGTTGGGCTGGCAGAGGCCAAAGAACAAGGCCAGCTGCCCACGGATGTGGCCAACTCCCGTTGGCGCCTCCTGGTCTCTAATCTCATTTTATGGCTGTCGATGGGCTGAATATCCTCCTTGTCCAAGATGAATAAACAGAGAATGAGGATGTGAGATAGTGCCCGGGACAGCTGGCATTGGTGCCTGACACTCTCCCCTCTCCATCCCATGAGTGTTCCCCTCATCTAGCAGAACACTGAGCAAGCAGCTGCCCTCGAATCCCTTTCCCAAATGGCTCCTCCAGCCCCAAAACTCTTCCCAGTGCCAGGCATTGCATGGGGTGTGTTGAGGTGCCAGGGCAGGGCAGCTGGCTGTGGAAGGACACCTGAAGCAGGATAAAGTCCTCGTGGGTGGAGGAGATGGAGGAGTGGGAACAGGATGAGGTGGCATTGCTGAGAGAGGGACAGAACAAAGTGTTTGTTCCTGCAATTGCAACAGAGGCTGCACCTACTGCTGCACCTACTGCTGCACCCTGGTGACCCTGCACTCACCAGCATGGTGCCAGGCTGCCCATGGCACAGGAGAAACACCTCATGCACCCCTGCAAGGAAACGTGGGGAATCAGGAACTAAAATAGGCAGGGGGATGCAAATGCAACGGAGCTGATGCCGTATAGGAAAGGGATGAGACTGAATCAGCCACGTGCCAGAAGAGTGGGCTGGACTGGGGAAACTGGAGTTGCTTCTGTGTGCAGTCTCCAGCATGGTCCCCAGGGTGGGGGCTGGCTCCCCTACACTCATCCTCCCTCCCTGGGCTTTGGCTGCCTTTAATGTCCAATTTTGCCATTGCCACGTGGAGAGCAGCAGTGGGGTCCTGCCCTGGCAGGGGATGGGGTGATGGCAGCCCGGCACTGGGCATCACTACTGTCTGCAAGGGGAGAGCCTGCAGACAGCACTGGGGAGGGGAACAGAGTCCTGGTGGGGGTGAAATGTGCATCTCCCAAATTCACCTGTGGTGTTGGGTGGCCTGCAGGGAGATGAGGGGCTGGGACAGAGGGAAGATGCTCCACTGCCTTCCCAGAGAGGCTGCGGGTGCTGTTGACAAGATGAAATTCCAACTGATACCCTAATCTGGCGCCTGCCTGTTTGCACAGCAGGGTAAAAGTCCAGGGAGCCGTGGGCTGTGCCCTTGGGTCCCTGCCACCCGTGTGTGCACAGGGAGCCGGTGCTGGCGGGAAGAGGCAATAAATGCACCCACACACCCAGCCACCCCTTCCCCCTACACACACACACGCCCCTTGACCGGGTGATGAAATGCATCTGCTCTGTTCCCCCTCCCAGGTCCCCCCCTGCGCCCTGCATCTGCTGTTTGGGCAGGGATGGGTGAGCCATGCAGGGCCCTCCCTGTGCCAGGAAAGGGGCTGGTGGACACCATGTCCCCACCAGCTTTGGAACCTTTGGTTCAAACCTCCTGGACACGTGTCACCTTGGCAGTTCAACCCCTGGCAGGTGACAAACACCTGGTTCTAGCACCTGCAGCAGCTGCCTCCCGTGTCACACGTCCCACATGGAACCTGGCCCTTATGGGAAGAGCCTGCCCTCATAGCCAGGGGACCCTGGGGGCTGTCCTCTACAAATTCCCACAGCTTCTCCCTGCTCCTCCCTCTACACTTTCCATCAGCTCCCACTGCCCAGCTTTACCCCTCCTTGGAGAAATCTTGAAACCATCATCAAAATAAGGCCACGCACAGCAGGTGGCCGAGCACAGCCGTGCTGCCAGCAGCCTCCAGCATGGCACACTTCCCAGCAGTGACTAACCAGAGCACCGCTGCCTTGTCGCCTTCCTCGTGTCTGCAGCAGATCTGGGCACGGTCCCATCCTGCTGCCAGCCACCTTCTCACCCCTTCCCAGGCGGCTGCCACCCGGATGTGTGTGGTCTGCCCAGGCAGGGTGGGCGAGGGTGTTTCCTCAGCCTGTGTTCTGCCCTCTCCTTGCCCTCCAGTGTCACAAAGAGCAGGCAGTGCCCGCGGCTGTCAGTGCTGCCTTGGGTGGAGGATGTGTCCTGTGCTTTGGCCCATGAGAAGGGAAAGGTTTACTTGGTGTCCCAGGGGCGGCTCAGAGGTGGAGTGGGAGAAAACAAAACTTGCTAGGAAATGCTTGCAAGCCCTTTGTGTGCTACCTAGTGCCAGCCCCTTGGGGACCAGGGCATGGGGACAGTTGTGCACACTCTTGTCCTCTCCTGGGGCTTTTGGGGTCCCTAGATTGCACTGCTCCTTCTGGCTATTTCTGCCTCTGGTGTGTGCTGTTACATGAAGTACATTTCTTGCCAGCTCCGGGGCAGAGCCAGACGTGGTCCAGCCCTGCAATGCTAAGCTGAAACATCCCAGGTCCCTGGGGTGGGACATCTACTCCCTGGTGATCCCAGGCAATGAAGAGCTGCTGGTGCTACCAGAGCACCACCAGACAAACCAGAAGAGCGAGTTCCAGGTACAGAGCATCCCAGAAGAATTGGTATCAGCATGGACATTTCAGGGCCCCATCAGCCCAGGGTGTCTCTAATGAAAAATACTGCCCTGGACACAAGAAGATGAGGCCATGAAGTCTGTCCAGGAATGCTGAATGGTTTGTGTAGGGATCAGTCCATGGTGATGTGGGGCTGGGACAGCTGTAATAAGGTGGCACCAGGCTCTGTGATTCAGATTGCACTGGCATGAAAGGCAAACAAAGCATCCCTGCCCTGCATGAAGGCTGAGGTAGGAACAGTGCTTGATGCAGCCCCTGGCCATCAGCCTGGCCAGCTCCAGGCTCAGAACTCCCAGTCACCATCTGGGAGAGGGAGAAGAGGTGGGCAAGTCCAAGGCAGGTAAAACCAGCCTGAGTGAATTCCCAAAGATACTTTTATTTTTGAGGAAGCTGTGAGAGTGTGAAAAGAGATGTTTGATGGGTTATCTAGTTTTGCTCTTTCCTCTTTTCTCTGGGAAATCCAGGTAAATATTAGCTCTAAAAGACCCATTGTGCAAATGCTGAGCCAGTTTATCAAGTTAGATTCCTTCAGAAATCTTTATGCTTTCATAAGTCTTTATGCTGAGAATACCTTTCCTTTCAGGGAAAATGTTCAGAAGTGCTTAGAGGGCTGTAGGAGTACAACTGCCATTAGATGTCCTGGATATTTGCTTTAATATCAGGCAGGCTGGGTTCTCTCTGTTCCAGCCCTGTCATTGTCCTCCTCATCCCCACTCACATTAAGCCTCAGTAAAGCACCTGGGCAGAAGTCTGGCTCAGGCTGGAGCCTGTAGGGCACTTGCAAGAAAAAGGGACACATCTGGTGTCAGAGCACTGGGCACAGTCTAGGCATGAAGGGATGGACAAGTGGAAATTATCATGGGAAAGAGCTCTGACTGTGAGTCCAGAGCTGTCCTGGTCCCACGCTGGCCCCTGAGCATGTGGGGTTGTCCTTTCTCCCATTTCCACCATGAAAGTCGGAGGAGAAGGCACAGGCCAGCTCTGCCACCTCATTGGGAATTTGACTGAGTATGAGGGTGAAAAGCCAGCATCTCCCTGGACACTGGGGCTCCCATATCCCACTGCTGACTCAAACTGGGACATCTGGACCCTGGAGATGTGACCTGTGCTCCAGCACTGGGCTCAGATGCTCACCCTGGGCACTGCCCAAGGATTGCTCTTGCCCTCAGTGTGGTGGGATGTGTTGGTCCTACCCAAAGGGACTGGTGGCTGTGGAGCATCTCTCTCCCCTGGACTGAGGGGTGGGCTCAGGGAGCATGGGGAACAATCGCTTCTCATCTGCTCAAGCTCCAGCTGTGTCCTGCCACAGGAAAGTCACCTCAGAACCAGACAGGAAGGTGCTGTGAGCTGCTGGCATCTGCTGCCATCACTACATGGGGTGCTCAGTGACAGAGTGACCCCACAATCAGGTCTTTGGGACACCTAGGGACACCTGATGCATTTGCGGTGTGAGTGAGGCAGCAGCCGTTCTCCCTCGCTGCCGGGTGGGGGGCTGAGGTCCCGGAGCCCCCTTTTCCTCGCCAGGAATGCTTTTGACAGACAGACCTCCCTCCTCCCTCCCTGCTCTGCACGCAGCCATCCTCCGCTCAAGGCAAACCTTTCCTCCAGCCTCGCTCCTCACGTCCCCAGCTCTGCCCGGCAGCAGGTGCGTGCCCACCCCTCCGTGCCGGCCATCGTTCCCCCGCTCCCCCTTCGCCCTCCCCAGCGCCGGAGAGAGCGAGACGAAAAGTGTCGGAGCGGGGAGCGCATAGCAACAGGGTCTAGGATGAAGCAGGTTCGGCAGCAGCATCTCCGGAAGGTGAGAGCCGGGAGCGAGGATGCCCCAGGGATAGGAGCAGGGGCCAGGGGTACCCCCGGCAGGTGACAGCCAGAAGCGAGGGGACCCCAGGGCTGGGAGAGGAAGCGGGGATAACCCCGGGCTGGGAGCGGGGGAGTCATGCCCATCGCCCCGCATCCCGTCCCCGGGAGCTTTCGTGGGCAGCCGGCAGGGATCAGTGGGATATTAGGGAACAGCGTTGGTGCGCGGGGCCAAAGCGAGATCGTGGGCAGCGGGCTGGGGCATTTCGTGCCCACCGCTCCGCCGGAGCGGGAGGCACCGCTGCCCCCCACCCCTCCCCTGCCGGCAGGTGCTGCCGGCGGTGGGTGACTCATGTTGTGTCTGGCCGGGCGCCGTGGGTGGCCCCGGGGGCAGAGCTGGCTCCCCGCACCCCGGGAACGCTGCTCCCAGCAGCCCCGGGACTGCCCGGGCTCGGGGTCCCTCCCGCGGGATGAGCACAGGGGCTGGGCAGTGCCTTTCCCATCTGCAGCTCGGATTGCCTCCTCATCCTCCTCCAGGATTTAGAGGGGTGTGGGTGATGTGGGGTCAGCTGGATGCTGAACTCTGGGTTCAGGGCAGAGCTGGCAGAACTACAAACCCTTTTTACATCCTGCTGGAAACCCTTTTTTAACCCAGTTGTCAGGCTTTCCCATCCTAGACTCCCCTCCATTGCCACTTTGCTCTTACCAGTCTGAGCTCCCATTTCCCCCACGCTGGGGACCGAGTCCTTTCTCTGGGGACGCAGTGGAGCAGGGTGGCAGAGACATTGTCAGCCACATGGGGATGTGCTGCTGCTGAATGGCTCAGCCTTTCATGGAGCATCCCGGGCAGTGACCCAGGGCTGGGAGCCTCTTCAGCTACACCCTGTGCCAAACCATGCCCATTGAACACAGGGCAGGTTGACTCTGTTGAGATGAATGAAAACCCAGGAGAGTTTTATCCCTGCCAGGAAATTCCTAGGATATTGAGAAATGACTTTAAAAACCCAGCAGTATCCTGGTGACAGCCAGCAGGCCCTCACAGCCTATTTCTCCACTCTTGTTTGGAGGCATCGTTTGGCTCTTCTCTTTCTTCCTCTTTCCTACAAATTGCTTTACCAGATGGCTTTGTGACTGCAAGATCCATTAAAAGTGGTCTTTGCCCCTTCCAATGTCTTTCTGAGTCACTTGATGCTGGTGACCCTCTTCAGCATTTATTCAGGAATTCATTTAGTCCCGTGGTGATCAGTTGGGATGGAAAGCAGATGTCTCTGGAGTTATTTTCCTCATTCCCAGTGTTGCTCAGAGCCCTCTGTCCTTCATTACCCAAAAATACTCTTGCTGAGCTCCAGATGGAGGACCTGGTGCTCACAGCCACCTTGGGACCACTGTGTTCAATGCTGGCATTGGGCTTGCCTGGAGCTGGTGGTGGCTGATGAAGAGATGTGCCCATCCCGACTGCAGCACCCACCCAGGACCCTGACAGCCTCCTCTTCCTCTCATTGTGATCCACTTCCCATTGGTGAGCTGGAGTTGTACCAGACATATTTTAGACATATGGAAATACCTCTTGATTAGAGAAGATCTTTCTCAGGCTCTGAGGATTTTAGGTTGGTTTTTGCATAATAGTATTTCCAGAAGAGCTGAGTGTTGTTCTCATTTATTTGATTCTTTTCTTTGGGGTTTATTTGGTAGAAATGGACTAAATCCCACTGGAGCCAGTGGTGGGAGCCATGGTTCCTGCTGTCCCTTCCCACACCTGTCCAGGCTGCTGAGCAGCATCTTCCTTCCCGAGCCACTGCCCTCCTCTGCCTGCCACAAACTGCCTCGAAACTTCCCCGGGGTTTTCAGATGAAAAACCACAAGCATTTGTATCTGTGCATACTCCCTACACTTTGGACATTGCTGTAATGAGTTTGCTTTAGCCTCAGCCATCTCCAACCTCCTTGTGCTGGCTCTGCCATCGCTTGCTCCCTCTCATGGCATCAGCTGTGACCCCGGGCTGGGGTCACCCAGGGTCAGTTCAGCCCTTTGAGGGGCTCTTCCTCGCCATAGCAGTGCTTTATTTACTTCACTTTGTAAATGATATTACATGTGAATTAATTTTTATGCCTTTTTAAGATTTTTTTCTCTTAGAGATTAACAAGCAATTCAAACTAATCTGAAGTGACTCACACTTTAGAGACTCACTGTGCTCAGATCCGCAGGGGAGAAATCTGGTGCCGGATGGCATTTCTCTTGCTCAAAGGCTGTGATCACGCACAAAACATTGACAAAATAACCCCACAATGCCAGCTTGAATGGAGACAAAATAGGATGAAAACATACCTTTGATCTGGCTGCAGTTTTTTCACTCAGACACAGCTGAGTTTTGGTTTAAGTAAATTGGTTTAGAGAAAATAATTAGCACAGAGCTGTTTCCTTACAGACCTGAGCTCTTATCTTGGCAGAGACTAAAGTGCTTTTTCTTCTCGGTGACCTTTGCTTTGCTGATTTCTTTGGGAGCATCTTTTGGTGAATAATGGGAAGTGATGCTGTGTTCAAAGAGGCCGTGGTTGCCAAGGGAGCTGTTAGTCCCCGTCTGTTTATAACTGCGAGACGGGAGCCCGGCTTGAAGGATGGCAGCTGACGGTGGAAAGCACTAGAGCAATGCTGTAGCACTGAAACACTTCAGCTGCTGCTGAAAAAGAGAATTTCTGTTATGACAGAGGCTGAAATAGAGCATTAATCCTAAAAAAAAAGCTCTAGAGTCAAGCTGGTGAGTGAGATTTCCAGCAGTCAGGAGAAGGGAGGTGTGCTTCCCTCTGCAATGTGGGACAAGGATGGGCTGGAAGCCTTAAATACTGTGCTTTGTAATTCATTTCAATCAGGCAAATAGGCCAGTTTTTCTGTGATTTCTATGGAAAGACTGGGATTTGGGGGAATTTTGAGCATTGCAGTCAGGGAGTCACTTTGTGTGTGTTTTCCAGCAGCATCCCTGACCTGTATCTCCTCAGCTTGCCCAGTGGGGACAAGTGTCATTGTCCTTTGGGTTTATCTGACATTTGAGTCGTCTCTGCTTTCTGCTCTGGGGTCCTAAATTTGAGCTGAGGAGCTCCAGATCAAGATATTAACAAGGGGGGGCAGTCATTATTGAGACACAAGTGACAAACTACATCCTATGGCCCTTGAAATGGTGACTGAGGTGGGGACCAGGCCATTTAGATTTTGGGAAAGGTCTCATTGATTCCTTTCATTTCCTCTTGTTGCTTCTGTGTTGATTTCTGTTCTACATCTCACGGACAGGCACTCACATGTAATGAGATCTTGCAGCTCTACCTGTGCCCTCCTGCAGGTGTTTGGGATTCAGACAGAGATGCAGGAATTCGGCAACAGGATTTTATGGTCTCCCAGCATCCCTGCTTGCTAGTTTTCTGTGATTCAAATCTGGAAAACAAGAGCTCCCCAGCCAGTGTGATGGACAGGGAAGCATTCTTTTGCAAGGGGAAGACCCAACTGTGATGGCCCCTACCTGGCAGGGATCTTTGTGAGCACAGGTTTTAGCTGCTGAAATCTTTGGGAGGGAGTTCAGAGCAGCCTGTGCATCCCCTGCAAGCACAGACAGCTGCAGGTCACACGCTGTGTGTGCTGGGCTAATTAGCAGGCACGGCCATGGCCTGGAGGTGTTGCTAAACCACAGAGCTGTGTTGAACAACTGCAGGAGGGCTGCCAGGTACTGATGGTTTTATAGCACAGTATTACATTTGGGTCAAATTTGGACTTTTCAGCCTGTGTTTTTGCAACTTTTTCTTCTGGCCCTTGCTTTGTGATAGCGGCATCCAGGAGGGATGGGCTTTTCACAGAGGATTTTGGTGTAACAGCTTTGCTGGAGCTGTACATTTCAGGTTGGCTCTGGGAAGAGTTTGGCCTTGTCCTGTCCCTTGAGGTGTTTGTGCACCAGGTGGGGATGGGGTGGATTTTGCCTCTGTGTGTGGTGCTTTTGGGCTGCAAGCAGCATGTCTGCAGTGCCAGCAGCTGGGGGTTTGGGGAGCACCCTGCACAGGGTGGGAGCTGGCAGCCCTCTCCTTCAGCATCATGGCTCAGGATCTCCATGGGAACCAGCAGCAGGAGCATCCTCCAGTCCAGTCCAGCTGGAGAGGAGGAGGAGGAGGAGGAGAAGAGGTGGCTGCCACCTTCCATGAGGCCATGAAAGGGCAGCACTAAGCTCTGATCACCAGCCAGCTCTGGCCTCCTGGGGACTGGAGTCTGCTGCAGGCTCTGAGCACCAGTGCACACTGGTACAGGAGACCCACAACCCCTTCTGGCTGATCCTTCCAAACCCAGGTCCCTCTCCCTCAACTACATCCCATGGGTTTGTTTCTACAGTTATGAACAAGGACAGGGAGAAGGCAGCTTTTTTTCTTCAGAGAGCCCAAGAAGAAAAGGTTCCCAAAAGGGTTCCTCTGGCCCAGGTCCTGGTACCTAGTCAGCAGGGACACCAGAATCCTCCTGTGCCTCAACAGAAACATGATGAACTCCCATGCCAGGGTACAGCAACACATGGTGGCACAGGGACAGGATCCTCATTCCACCCTGCTGCCTGGTTTTGCTGTGGGTGTATCTGTGATAGGATCTCATCCGGCAGCTGCTGGCTCAGACTTTCAGCTCTGGAGTCAGTGGGAATGCTCCCCCTGCTCTCCTGAGATCAGGAAATTGGGGGAATTCAGACTGAGCATCTCACTACAAATCTGATGTACACCCATACAAACACAGAGGTACCCTCCTGGTGCATCACCCCCACCCAAATGGATTGCAGGACTCGCACTTCCACTTGCAGGGCTGAGGCAGTGGGGAGGAAGGGAATGGGTTAATGCCCTGCCTGTGCTGCATTGATCCAGAGCACATTAGGAATTCTGGAAGGAGGTCTCTCATCTCTCAGCAGGGACAACTGGGAGGAAAACACTAAATTCCCACAGTGCAGGCTTTTGGCAGTTGGAAAAGTTGAAAAATGCACAGAGCTGAGTGCCTGGCATGGCAGCACACATGGGGCTGGGTGTCACGCTCCCTGGCACGCCACAGTGCTTCTCCTGCTGCCCTCATGCCCGTATTCTGCAGGAGATGCAGAAAGTTTATTGTGGCCCCCTGAAAGGATCTCTTTGGAACCTGGAGTTGTGAGTTGGGTCCTGGTCCTTCCCAGAATGAATTGGGACAATCCCACGTTTCCCAGGGGAGCTCTGGCCATGTGGGATCACATTTATCCCTTTTGTTTGCTCAGTGGCAGAGCAGGGCATTGGCTGAGGTGGGGAACAGAGGCCTGCTGGGACAGGGTGTTCCCAAGGGACAAGTGTCAATGCTGTGACTTGGGGTCACAAATTCACTCGCGAGTTCTTGGCACTTCTTCCCTCTCTCCCACTGTTCATTCTCTGTTTTTATTCCTTGCTCAACCCCTGTCTGCCCTCTCCCACACCCTGGTCCCTCACTCAGCCAGTGGCACCAGATGTCCTGGTAAGCCCCAGCAGCCAGGATGGGGACCTGGGCTCCGAGTGCCCAGAGGACAGAGGGAACTGGACAGGGCGGCTGGATTTCCTCCTCTCCTGCATCGGATACTGCGTGGGCCTTGGAAACGTCTGGAGGTTCCCCTACAGGGCTTACACCAACGGAGGAGGTACTTGGGCATCCTTTGCAGTGGTCAGTCTCCCACCCACTGACCTGGGCTGGTAGAGTATCCTTGAAGAAACATCCCTTCCCCTTCCTGGGGTTGGAAAGTAGCACTTGTTGTGGGGTGAAGCCTCCTCCTGCCCTCCCCATGGTTGTTTAGGGCTTTAACCACTTGTATCCATGTGGGGAAGGGATTTGCAAGCCCATCTCTGTATTCCTGGCCTTGGACAAACCCCTGTCTCCATGCTGAACCAAGCACCAGCTCTCCTGGTGTCTGGCAGCTTCTTGGTCTGGTGTCCTCCAGGACTCAGCAGCTATCAGAGGAGGGAGTGAATTTTTGCAGTGCAAGAGCCCTGGGTGATAGTGCAAAATGTTGGTTCAACTCCTCCCAGAGCAATAATAACCGGAGAATTTCATGGTGTTTGCAAAAGATTCAAAGAGAAAGGAGAATTGGGAGCAGTGGGGAAGCACAGCACCAGGTGAATCACAGCTCTTTTCTCCTACACTAACAGTGAGCTCTTGCTCCTCCCTGCCTTCCTGATTTTGATGTAGATCCTTCGGAGCCACACGTTTTGAATGTGCTTTATTCCCTGTCACGGTTAGGCTTTACATGTTTGTTCTGTATTACTTTAAAGATTTTTTTTTTTTTTTTTTTGGTTTCTTGCAGGAGCTTTCTTGGTTCCTTACTTCATCATGCTGGCCATCTGTGGGATCCCCATCTTCTTCATGGAGCTGTCACTTGGCCAGTTCTCCAGCCTGGGGCCACTTGCTGTCTGGAAGATCAGCCCTCTCTTTAAAGGTGCGTGAGTGAAGTCCAGAGCCTCTGAGTGACCTCTGCAAGAGCTCTTAGATGAGGACATGCACCAGCAGCAGCATCCCATGGTCCTCAAAGCTCTCGTTAGAATCAAAAGAACCTGGGGGAAGGTGTGGCAGGCTGGAATCTTGAATTAGATGTTTTAGTAGCTGCAGGATATGCATGAGATTAGTCAGTCTTTGGGGGCTCTGGATGACATTGCCAGCTCTAGAAATTATATGAAGATTATTAAGCCAGCTGTGGTACAAAATAGAGCATGAAAACTAAGCAATACCTGTTAAAAACAAAGGTAAGAATAAAGAATTCAGAAAAAAAAATAGTTCAGATCAAATGCTTTTATTCTCAACATTAAGATGGTGTAAAGTTTTTTGTATGAGGCAATAGATCATCAATGCAGAGAAGGCTTGTCCAGATGTCATAATGGCAATAAGTGGCTCCCCCAGCAGGTGAACCTTGGACTGGTTGATCATTTGGCTGCTGAGATGCAGTGTCTGACCCTGCTTTTGGATGTGCTTTGCTCTGCTCCAGCTCACTCCTTCTTTACCCTCTCCTTCCTTCAGGCGTTGGCATGGGCACAATCCTCATCGTCTCCTTGGTGGCCATTTACTACAATATGATCATTGCTTACGTTCTCTTCTACCTCTTTGCATCCCTCACAAGCGACTTGCCCTGGCAGCACTGTGGCAACTGGTGGAACACTGACCTGTGCCTGGACCACCACGTCATCAAGGCGGGGAACAGCACCCTCCCCGTCAACATCAGCAACACCGTCAGCCCCAGCGAGGAGTACTGGAGGTAACGAGGTCAGCCCGAGCCAGGCCTGGGGACGTGGTTGGTATCTAGTCAGGGAGAGGATGGGGATGGCATGAGGGGTGAGGATCTGCACGTCTCACAGCACAGATGCTGCAGGTCTCACTCATGGGTGGTGGTGTGGGTGCAGCAATGGGCTCGTGTGCTCAGCTCTGGCTGACAACTCAGTTAAGCCACTGGGATGTGGGAGGTGTCCATGTTCTAGTCCTGCTTTGTTGGCCTGGAGATATGCTAGACTAAAATGCATCCCACGTCTGGAATGGCTGGCAATTTGCTCTCGAGATGCCAGGCTTCCCTTCTGGGCTCTTTAATACGTGGTGGAGAAATCACTCCAAGTGTTCACTGTTTGCTTGGCAAGGAGCTGCCAGTGCCTATGATTGTTGGCAAGGTCATTTTGCAGCAAAGGCATTTCTAGGGTCAGAGGGCCTCTGGAAGAAGGCAGCCCATGCTCACTAGCAGCTCTCCTTCCTCCCTAGCCGGTATGTCCTGCACATCCAAGGAAGCTCGGGGATTGGGGATCCTGGGAGGATCCGCTGGAACTTGTGTCTGTGCCTGCTCCTTTCTTGGACTATTGTTTATCTGTGCATCCTTAAGGGAGTCAAATCCTCTGGCAAGGTAAGGGCTGGCTGCTCTCCTCTGGGGGGGCTACAGCGATGCTCACCAGTGTGTGCAACTCTGCACCTCTGGGAAAGTGAGACCCACAAACAGCATCTGCTGGGTATAAGATATTTTGGGGGTGCCTTGCACACCCAGACACCAGCAGCGCTGGCACACCAGCCCTGCTGCAGTCCAAGGACCCCAGGGTGATGTGTCCCACCCTAGGGACGGGGCGTGGGGGCAGCACCCACGCTGTGCTCTCATTCCCAGCTCTCCCAGCTGGCTCTGCTCTCCCACAGGTTGTGTACTTCACTGCCACCTTCCCATATCTCATCCTGGTGATGCTGCTCATTCGTGGCGTGACCCTGGAGGGGGCCTGGAAGGGGATCCAGTTTTACCTCACACCCCAGTTTGATCACTTGCTGTCTTCCAAGGTGAGTAGGATGCTGTGCAATTTGTTCAAGACACAAAAAATGAAACTTCTCCTGCTACCTCCTGAATGCCACAGAGGCAGTTCCCTTACTCAGGTGTCTTTTCTGGCCACACCCTAACCTAAAGCTCTCTTGGTTGCTCCTAGACCAAAAATCTTTGTCCCATACCTTGTTTGGGCCACTATTCCCATGTATCCCCACCCTATGCATGTGTTTATGGCTCTGCATAGATGGGATGGTACCAAAATTCCCCTGAGTACCAGGACCATGGGCAGGATCATCCCTGCCCCTGTGATGGGCTGATGGGTGCCCGTGGTGGATTTCACTGTTTGCTGTTCTCAAGAAATCCCAGCATGTGGAGTGGGGGTCAGCAGTGGTGGTCATCAAGAGACCACCCAGTTTTACAAGGGCATTTAATGCCACGCTGGGCTGGCCCTAAAACATTCTTATTAGCCCTCCCATTAGCCAGCTGATCCACTCTGAGTGGTGAGTGTTAACAAGGAAGGGCAAATATCCCATAGGCTGTGCATGCTTGGAGTGCTGGAGAAGATGTGCCCAGGGATCTGGGGAAGCAGATTTCTAATGTCATCTTCCTCATGTGGAGGATTCCAAACCCCTGCTCTCCTCAGAACTGCTTCTTTCCCCAGGTGTGGATCGAGGCAGCCCTGCAGATTTTCTACTCCCTTGGGGTGGGCTTTGGGGGCCTCCTCACCTTCGCCTCATACAACACCTTCCATCAGAATATCTACAGGTGGGAGTCAGCTGCTGTCTTGTAAAAATTATGGGTTGTGGGGAGCCATGAAAACCTGAGCTGGTGGGTTCAAAGCCAGCAGAAGCACGTGGTGCAGCACAGTCACCTCGCTCTGCTCCTTGCACTGAGGGAATACCTGGCAGTTTTTGCAGGCTTGAGAAGAACAGAGGGATTCTCCTAAGCACCAAGGCAGAGCACCCAGCTCAGATATTTTGGGTTGTAGGTGCTGAAAGCTGAGGATATTTGAGGTTGGAGCTGTGCATGTGTGCCCTGTCCCCAGCATCCAGCGTAGTTCACTGAAAGAGACAGGTGTGACATTTGGTCGCATCCCATCCACAGGGGACAGAAAGCTTTGGAGGAACCCCACAGAGTTATCCATTAAATATAAGCTCCTTTTGACCCTGGAAAGCACTTGCCATGAGAGGCCTTGAAGGACAGTCACTGGGTCACCTTACTGTGGTGTCTGGGGCTGGCAGTGCCACCGTGCCCTGGTGTGGGGCGGGAAGGAATGGCCAAGTTCAGAGCATCTTCTTCCTTCTCTGTAGGGACACCTTCATAGTGACCCTGGGCAATGCCATCACCAGCATCCTGGCAGGGTTTGCCATCTTCTCCGTTTTGGGATACATGTCCCAGGAGCTTGGGGTCCCTGTTAACCAGGTGGCAAAAGCAGGTGAGGCCAAACAAAGATATTTTCCCCTTCCCCCTCTGGCTGGGTGTGCTGAGGAGCCTCCCTTCCAGGATGGAAGGCGCCTGAGGGTGTCAGCATGAGGGAGGAAGGCGGATGCTCGGCTGGCCAGGGGGAGGGAAGGGGGCAGATAAGTTCCCGTGGTGTAAATATTGAGTAACAAGTGTTGTCTAATGAAGGAGCTCCTGAGCAAGGAGCAGGCTGTTTCTCCACCCTTTGCCACAGGACCCTTCCTGCCCATCTTGCCAGAGTCCTGGCAAGTCTCTGCCATGGTGCTGCTCTGCTGAGCTCTCCTCTCCTCCATCCCCCCATGCCCAGCTCTTCCACAACCTTTTCACCCTGCTGTCCTTTGCCTCCCCTAGGTCCTGGTCTGGCTTTTGTGGTGTACCCCCAGGCCATGACAATGCTCCCCCTTTCTCCATTCTGGTCATTCCTGTTCTTCTTCATGCTGTTAACCTTGGGCCTGGACAGCCAGGTAAGGACAGAGCCCACGGAGACAGCCATGGACTCCAGGCAGCCTGAGGGCTCAGGGGACCCTCTCCTCCTGTGCCTGCAGTTTGCATTTATGGAGACCATCGTTACGGCAGTGACAGATGAATTCCCCTACTACCTGCGGCCAAAGAAAGCTTCCTTCTCAGCTGTCATCTGCATTGCCCTCTTCCTGATGGGGCTCATCCTCACAACAGAGGTATGGGTGTGGGGACTGATCCATTGTGGGGACCAACTAGGGACTCATTTTAGGGAGAACTTAGGTCAGGGGCCAAGTTTTCACATGTATATTCATATCAGATAAACAGGTGAAAGAGAGAAACAAGCCTGGGCTTCCAGAAGGTGTGAGGGCCATGGGGAGTGACATAGGGTCATTCCCATCCCTACACCAACCCCATAAGGAGACTGATGGCTCTTGAGGCTGCTAACTGCTGTCCTCCCCAGGGTCCCCGAAAGTCAGAGGACATGGGTGGAGGTTTACTGGGATGATGGTCCAGGAGATGCTGGCATCTGTGCTTTGTGTCCGCAGGGTGGGATGTACTGGCTGGTCCTATTGGATGACTACAGTGCTGGCTTTGGTCTCATGGTGGTGGTGATCACTACCTGCCTTGTGGTGACACGTGTCTATGGTAAGGTTGCCTGTCCCCACAGGGGCACAGGGAAGGATGTGCTGTCTGTATGAAGAGAGGAATTTAGAGGGAGCAGTAGGGAAACCAACAGCCTCACAGTGGAGCATGAGACTCTGCTCCCATCACCTGTTTCTTCTTGGCTATCACTTGATTCACCTCTCCAAAGATACATGTGGTGCTGAGCCTGGTCCTTCAGGCAACACCAGCTGGGCCCCCTCCTGCATCTCCCAGATGGGTGGGGGGAGACTGCAGTACAGGATACAAACCTGCTTGTGATCAGTGCAGGGCAGCCTGGTACAGGCACAAGGCTCTGGCAGGGGGGTCAAATCTTCTGAGTCCCTCTCCCTCCTGCAGGCATGAAGAGGTTCTGCCGAGATATCCACATGATGCTGGGATTCAAACCAGGCCCCTACTTCAGAGCTTGCTGGATGGTCCTATCCCCGGCAACGATGATGGTAAAGTGCTCAGCTTGAGCTGCTGGATGGTGCTGGAAAACCATGGTGCTGCCAGCATCCCTGAGTGACCTCCCAGTGTGATAAGTTACTCTGCTGGCATCTCCTGCCCCAGAGACCATCCTTCTTCTGGGAGTTGTCCGTCATCTCTAGGCCTTTTTTGAGCATGAGACCTCTGGGATGATCTCACTTTCTTCCCATCCCACAGGCTCTGCTGGTGTATAACATTGTCAAGTACCAGCCTTCTGAGTATGGCAACTACCGCTTCCCCACCTGGGCAGAGGTCTTGGGCATCCTCATGGGAGTCCTCTCCTGCCTGATGATTCCCATGGGCATGGTGGTGGCTGTGCTCCAAGAAGAAGGGACGCTGTGGGAGGTAGGAGGTACTGGGGCCTGACACTGCTGGGGAGCACCCCAGAAATATGCAGCAGGGAGCACAAGCCAGAATCATCTGGAAGTTTCTGTATCCTCTCTCCTGGAGGTGTGTGTCCCCATTCCCTCTTGCTGCCCATGGGGTGTGAGAGATGGCACATCTCAAAGCATTTCCAGCAGTGCTGTTTCCCTTGATGCCAGACAGGTGCTGAGTAAAACAGCTGCCCAAGGGGCAGCCCAGTGTGAATTCCCACTCCAAAACAAGCCTGCTGTGCCCTGTGAGGAAGCACATTGTCCCCAGTGTGGGGTGGCCATGGGCACCTGGGACTTTGCACCCACTTGGCAAGAGCAATGACACAGCAAAGCAGGCAGCTGCCAGACTGTGCAGGCAGCCCAGATGGGATCCCTGCCCTGAAAGGCTTCTCCCTGGAGCAGGTTACAGAGCTGCTGGCTGCTCACAGCTTTCTCAGACCTTCACTGCTCTCGCCAGGCTGTTAAAAGCAGAGGAGCAGAGCTTGATGCCCTCCCTAGGTAGCAATCCCCTGCTGGAGCACTTGCTGGCTGTAATCTGGCTTGACACAGCCATGGGCCCTGTGACATGGCCAGGAGCCACCTTGGCCAAGGCTAACCCCTTGTCTGAGTGGCTCTAACCCCACAGCACAAGGCTATAGCCCTACAATAGCCCCTTGTTCCTGCAAGCCCTCACCACCAGCACCCACAGCTCATGACATCTCCCCAGCCCACAGCAAGACACTTAGACAGAACCACCTTCCCAAAAGGTTTCAGGATGAGCTTTTGACCCCATCCCATCCTCACTGAGGGTTCTTTCAGTCCCTGGGGGCCAGCAGGGCTCTGGGAGCGGTGGGTGAGCTGTGGGGTGGTGCCTGGGGAGTGGAGGGTGCAGGGTGCCTGTGCTCGCTCTGCCTGTCCCCCCACAGCGAGTCCAGCAAGCCAGCCGGCCGGCCATGGACTGGGGCCCGTCCCTGGAGGAGAACCGCACCGGCATGTACGTGGCGAGCCTGGCTGGCAGCCAGTCCCCCAAACCCCTGATGGTGCACATGCGGAAATATGGGGGCATCACCAGCTACGAGAACACGGCCATCGAGGTGGACCGGGAGATGGAGGAGGAGGACGAGGAGGAGTCCATGATATGAGGGGACTCAGCGTCCCATAGGCTGGGTGGGAGCTCGCCTCCCATTTTGCACAGGTTGCACTGCAGCACTTCAGGACAGCTTGGCGGGTCTTTCAAGGAGTAGTCGGGAGCTGCTGACCCTGCCAGGTTCCCCATCACCACCCTGGCCCTGCCAGGACAGAGCTGCTGCCTGTCCTGGTGCCCCCGATGTGTTTCTGTTCAGTGTGACAAACTGTGTGATGAGTCCATGTGTTTGTGTGACAGTGTCTGGTTGAAGTGTCACAGCTGTCCCACTCCCACCTGCAGCCCCAGCCCTGCTGTCCCCTCTCAGGATTGTCCAGGGTGGAGGGATGTCCAGGCTGCAGGAGGTGGGGAGGAGGAGAAGGAGCTCCTGTGTGTAGATCTGTTCTCTGTTTGTCTGTATTTGACTCCAATATCCCATAAACACATATGAGAGAATCTGTAACAGCCTCTATGCCCAGAGGACAGCTTGTGCCAGAGTGCTCTGATCCCACAGAGGTATTCCAGCAAAACCAGCACAAATCAGTGTCCTCCTAAAGCAATTTGACCTAATAAACAAGCTGTAATAAACGAGTAGAAGAATAAAAGAAAAGGCTTGATAAACAAACCAGGCTGTAGATCCCCCAAGGACCTTAGTGGGTCAGGGTGGCTCTTCCCTGTGGTGTCTGGCAGGGTTGGGGTGATTTGAAGGGAGAGAAGAGATGGTGTAACCTGTCCCTCATGTGTGCAGGATGTCAGGGACAGGTTTCAGCTGGACCCAGTGTCCAAGGAGGACCTGTGTCTATTGCCAAGGGAGATCCAAGGTATAGCCCCAGCCCTGAGTGCTGTTTTTCCCAGGGAAAGGAGAAGAGCTGGGTTTCAGTGTCTGTGTGTGATTTGGGGTAGATCAGCCCATGTCCCACCTACTGCTGACACTGCTGGCCTGGGGGTATTGGTGACCTCCTGGATGAGGCTGTTTGGACCTGATGCTGCCAGTCCCCATCATCCCAGTGTCATGTGTTCCTTCTGCCATGTGCCATCAGCTCACCCGTAGCTGTGTGACACAGCCCCTGCCTGGGTTATTTGGAGGGTGTTCAGCATGGAAGAAAGGCACATCTAGTGGGGCACAGCTCCTCCTGGTCTTTTTCCTGCAAATCTTTGTTCTGGTAAAAGACAAAACCATAGGACAAAGAGAAAAATTAGGGTCTCTGTCTGGATTATGGATGTGCTCCTGATGCACTGGGTCCAGCACTGTGGCCTGAGCCTCCAGGGTGAATTCTGTCAGGAGGCTGCAATCTTCTTCTTTCCCTCCAGTATAAGAGATTTAATTATTGCCTTTGCCCCTCCAAGAGTGTAGGATCAGCTCCTACACCTTGTCCTCCTGCCTGCTCACCTCCTCTTGTCCAGGGATGCTGAGCTCATTTCCAGATAGCTGTGCCTTTCCTTTCTCCTGCAGGACCACTGATGACTTTCCCCATCCTCCTCCCCATACCCCACCATGGCTGCAGCCCGTGGGGGCGATGGGGGTCCCCCAGCTCCAGCTACTCCGAGTGTGTGGCTCTGGCAGCACAACTGTGAAGCACCTTCGACTGCTGGCCCCAGGTTAATCATTAGAGTCCGGCCATAAAAGCGTGGCTGATGGAAAGCTCAGGCCATGGCGGCTGGGGAGCGGGGAGGGCCTGCCATAAACATTTATGGCCCCAATGAATCCCTTGCTCTAACCTTGACACTATTTACTGAGCAGGAGGCCTCTGGAGGTCACGGTGCTGCCTAGCCATCGCTGTGGGTGCTGGCCAGGGAGCCTGGGCTGGGCTGGCCCCTGGAGGGGCACACACAGGGGTCTGTGTGGGGTGATGGACTCCAGGGTTTCATGATGGTGCCGCCGGCCACAAAGTAGGAGAAGAAGAAGCAGGAGAACCTGACGCCTTCCCACAGCATGAAGCTGCTCTGGGCTGACCAAGATGGTCCAGTCTCTGCATGTTTCTCAGGTTTTCCTACCTGCATGGGGTCCTACCATATTCCCCAAATCCCCAGCGTGATCCTGGGATCCTCAGGGCTCTCCTTTGGTAGCTGCCATCAACCAGCACTGTGCTGCAGAGCAACGGGAGGGATGGAGCCGAGGCTGTGCCAGGGATGTGGTCGGGAGGCAAAGCTGGCACTGAGGGAGGACACCAAGGGCAAAAGGCAGTGGGGCAGTGGCACATCCAGAGGACACATGTCCTGTGCCAGGCATGGCTGCCCAGGGCTGGGGGGGGACACAGCAGCGGGAACATTCCAGTGCTGACACCTGCCAGACCTGAAGCAGATGGCAGAGATGGGGGGCAAGGGGGCACCCCAGGGCCTGGCATGGAGCAGGAACAGGGAATGTGGCAGCCTGACTCCAGACCCCCTGAGGTACCAGCCCACCCTGCATGAGCAAAGCCCAGCAGGTGCCCCTGGGAGCCCCCCAAACCCTCCCTGGACTTAGCTGGAAGTCCTGTGTCCCTCACCCTGTAGCATCAGCTTCCCCTAAACTTCCCCAAATTGCCCGGTGGGCACCCCCACCCCCCATCTAGCTTAAACACCTGCTGGGGCCTCCCAGGCAACTGCAGCACCCCAAGCCCTGTCCCTGGGAAAAGGGCTGGATGGCAATGAGCTGGGTCGGGGCGTGACACTGAGCTCTCTGAAACCCCAGAGATGCTGAAGACCAGGGGTGGGCAGTGTCCAGAGTACCAGCATCCTGCAGGCAGCAGGATACCTGCAGCCCTTGCCCAAGGCCTGCTCTCAGCCTTGATGCTTTCGAGGACAGGAGTGCGGTGATGGAGGGACAAGGGGGTGGCAGACGGTCTGAGTCACTGCAGTGACGGAGAATCATCCGTTTCCATGCTCAGAAGTTGGTAGCTATTTATTGCACTTGAACACCAAGAATAAAACTGACACTCGCCCCCCCTCCCACACCCACCCCGCTCCCAGTCCCCCCCCCACCGCCCTCCCCAAACAGAGCATCCGATTTGAGCAGTGATCATTCTGTTCACAGCCGCAGGTTCAAAAAAGACAAAGGAAAAGGAAACAAAACCTATCCTCCCCCCCCCCCCACCCACCCCCCTCCCCAAGTTCCCACTGAATCCAACACGGTCACACTGCTCAACAGTTCGAGTGCACTTACAAAAAGAGAAGAGAAAGGCTTCAGCTGCAACCGTACAGACGAACAGACACGAGGGGACAGGCAGCGACCCCTCCCTGGGGCTTGATTTTTTGTTACGTGACAAAGCTTGGTATACTCTTAATTATAATATATTTTTTGCAATCATCTTAAATAAATATTTCCATAGAGATTTCCTGTAAGTATATATATTTTTATATATATATATAATATATAAGAGAGAGAGATAGATCTCATTTTCTTTCCTTAAACCACTGTTAACATATTTTCCCTGCTTGTCCAAAAAATGTTACAAAAGCCCTAAAATTGTGCAACAATTAGAAAAAAGGGACAACAATCCAAAGAAGGAAGGAGCCACTCGATACAGTCCCCTCCACTGCTCCCTCTCTCCCACTCCCTGTTGATGACCTTCAGGAGGGAAGGAGATTCAGACGACTCTGGTGGCAGAGTGGCCACCAGCCCTGGTGTCCCCACAGCCTGCTCACATCTGGGTTTCGCTGTCTGATACCTTGGGACACGGGCAAGGGCAAGGTCCCTTCTGGCTGGAGGATCTGTGCAGCATCAAGAGTGTGGGGTACACCATAACCTGTCCTATGGTGGGCAAGAAGGGTCAGTCTGTCTCCTGGGGTGATGAGAGGATGTGATCTCCTGCTGGCAGACACCTCTTGGTCCATGGGGCTGTGTGGCTGCCCCCTCACACATGGCACTGCAATCCCACCACGGGCTGCAGAGCCCACTGGGAGCTCCAAGTGGGAGTAGATGACTACTGCCTGCTTCAGCTTCTGGAGATCCATGGGGGCATCCATGGGAGGAGAGGCAGGTTTGGGGTCAGACAAGGATTTGGTGCCTGGCAGAAGGGGCATTTCATGCGGGTTTGGGGGGGGAAGACAACTCTCCCAGTGGTGTCTGGCTGGGGTGAGGAGCAGGGTGCCTGCTCCTCTAGCAAAGAGCAGAGGCCTCTGTCTTCCAGAGGGGATGCATCAGCAAGATGTGAGAAATTATGATGTTGCCAGAGGACCTTGGCAGTCAGGAAGGGAAAACAGGCAGATCCCAAACCCACCTGTGGAGCTGGGAGCTCAACACCACTACAGCAAGTGCCTCCAGTTAGACATCCCCTGTGGTCTGGGAGAGGTGGAAGAGAGGATGAGTTTGGAGGACTTCTGAGTTTGGTTTGACTCAGGCACCAGGAGACCAGAGGAGAGGGGTTCTGTCTGTGCCAGGAAATTAAATGTGCCATAGCCTGATCTCCAGCCTTGAGGCCAATGGGACAGGAGGTCCATGGTGGTAAACTCTATCCCAGCAAGGTGGCCCTGTCCATGTTGCTTATTAGGAACATCCCTGGACATTGTCATTCCCAGAACCATGGTGGGATTGCTGGGGTAATGCCCATTTGCGTGTGTCAGGGACAGTGTCAACAGCTTAAAAGTAGAGATGTAACAGCAGCATCCCTGGCTTTTCCAGCCAAAGAAGAATGGTGGAAACTTATTTATATAGCTTTCCTGCAAGTTTAGGAGAAATCAGCAAATGCGAAGGAAGACAGAAATGGATGTTTTCCATGAATACTGAAAGAAAAGGTGGAGGTCCATCAGTGCTAACTGAGATGCTCTGGAGATACAGGAACACGCTCTGGAGAAGTAGGGCAAGGTAGGCAGAGACACCAGGCAGGACAGACCCCTAAAGTGCAGGTGCTTAATGCTGCCACGTGGGCATGTTGGGAAGTTGGGTCTTCCTTGGTCAGGCTGCAGCTTGACTGGAAGACTAAAATGAGTTTAAACTTCAGACTCTGCTTGCCTTGCAAAGGAGTGTTGCAAGGACATCCAGCCGCCTCCTGGGGAGATGACCTTAGGGAAACCTCAAGGAGGAGAAACTCCCTCCAAAAAGACACCTCAAAGCCTTCCTGGGAGCCAAGATGCTTCTCCCTAGAAGTGACTGTGGGTTCTCAGTGAAAAGAGATTGTATCTACCCCAACTTCTCATCTGTTATTCCCAGGGAATCCCAGTCCCAGTCCTTTCTCCAGTAGCAGCTGCTGGAGCAGCTTCACCCTCACAGCCCATCCAAGGTCCACAGCTATCAGCAGCTTCAAAACCAGGCTGTGATGGCATCTGCCCTTCAGCCTCCATGCAGAGCCCTGATATGATGTCCTCCATCATCATCCACTTTATACAAATTCCCAAAAATCTTCTTGACACCTGGAGAGCTTGGACATTAGAAGGTGGATGACACTGACCACAGCCAGCTTCAGAGCCAGCTCTGGAGAGGGAGAGAGAGAACTATGAAAGAGCTGAGTCCTTCCTTTAAAAATTAAAAAAACTTCAGCACTACATGACTACAGGAAGAAAAACAGATTTGTAAAAACACCCAAACTCTACCTTAAAAGCTAATCCTTTCCCTGCATGGATTTCCCTGCTTTGGGGAACTCTTGCAAGCCTATGGTGCACAGGTCCACCAAAGGCATGGGGAACCCCATGGGCACCCATGGATCAGCTCTGTGATTTGCCCCCAAGAAGGCATCTCCTACATACATCACCAGCAGCCACCGCACTGCTGGCACAGAGGAACACACCAAAACACTTCTCATGGCCTCTCCGTGCCCCAGCAGTTTAGATTTCTCCCCCTCCATCCAGTGGGAAAATATTTTTGCAGTCTGCAAGGATGCAGCTGCGTTTGGCATGGTGGCCGTCCCTGCCTCAACAGAGAGCAAAGCATTCAAAACCACTGAAAAGGCAAAATACACACTCAGAATTTACATGGAGGAAACATTTCCTCTTTTTTTTTTTCCTTTTTTTTTTTCCTTTTTCCTTTTTTTTTTTAGGTCCAAAACAAGCGGTTTTTGTTCGTTTCTTTGTTTTTCAACACACGCACTGTCTAGAAAGTTAAACACCATGCAGACGAAGAGAGTGGAGCTAGAAAGTACCCCGGGGCAGCAGTGCTGCAGAAGCCTCACATCAGTGAGGAAAGAGGCTCCAGTCGGAAAAAAGAGAATTTGAAATGGAAGAATTGCCGGAAGAACACCCACCCTCGAACCTCTACCTGATGGCAAAGAGGTGAGACTAACCTTCCCCTTCCCGGCCATGTCTTCTGTCCTGAAAGCCACATGCTGGTGGCACTCCCAGAGCCACCGCTGTGGTTTGCCCTGCAGGAAGACCCATGGGGTGCAGAAAGGTGCCACGGCGATGTGGGTGTCCCTGGAGATGGGTGCCCCTGGAGGCGGGTGCCTTTGCCACCCAACGCTGCGGGACAGAATGGGACAAGCCACCACGGTGTGAGAGGAGGGGGCTGGCAGCCGTGGGACCCCTGGTAGGAGCATCGTGGCAGAACAACCCCACTTCAAATGTAAACGCAATGAAAAACAGCAACCCCTGAAAATCCCCCCTCCCGCCCCACTTAAACAGTTGAATGCTTCTAGTTATTACATAAAGATCCATTTCAGCAAATACTCAAAATCAAGTTACGAAATACACGGTAGGTTGGTTTCTTTTCCCTATAAAAAGGCATGCGCTCAAAGGAGAAGACAGCGAAAGGCTTGCTTGTTTTTCTTGAAGCACAATCAGATTCTGCAGTTTGTCACTAAAGCTTGCATTCCTTGTTGTCGCTGGAAGGAGTCCCGTGGGCCATGGAGGTTTGTGCCCCGAGCCAGCAGCCAGCTTGGCTGCCCCCATCCCATCCTAGGAATCGGGAGCAAGGGAACGCCAGTGCTGTATGTGGGGGGCAGGGGTGGGTGCTGGGGTAAAGGACCCAGGCTGGGTGGTGGGTGAGGAGGAGGGTGCAGGGGCGATGCTACTGCCCGGACATGGATGGGAGAGCCCCAGCTCCCGTCTGTGCTGATGGGAAGCAGTTGTCATTCTCCTCCTCTCTTCTCCCAGCATCGCCAGTCTCTGCTCCAAAGGGAGAAGGGAGGAAGAAGGGAGAGCATCCTTCTTGGCACAGCAGTTGGCTCCACAGCCTGGAGCCAGGGTGCAAACCTACTTGCTCTCCTGGGAATGAGCCAGCCTGTGCTGGGAAGAGAAAATTAACAGATAGTCTTTACTCACCCATCCAAACATGGCCCTCCTTGCACAGGTATGCATGAAAAATGGACTTGGCAAATGGATTGAATTGCAGTTCCCTGGACGAGGCTGCTGGGAAGCAGGAACTCAGGTTGGGAGCAGGCAGGAGTCATGGCAGCAGACAGGGACCTTGATAGCAGCAAAGCAAAATCCACCAGCACGAAGGGAGGATGCAGCAGAGAGCGGCTCAAAACTGCCCCCCTCTTCCTCGGAGGGCTTCCAGCAGAGGTGGGGATGGAGGTGGATGATGAGCCCAGTTCAGGAGATGTGCTGGGTAGTGAGGAGTCTCACCGACGCTATGCAGCCGATGAGGGGGGCCTGTACACCGGCCAGATGCTTGGGTTTAAGTTCATGGTTTCTCTTTTTCTGGTTCATGCAGAGGAAGGGGGCCCAGCACCATGACCCCGGCAGGGTGGGGGGTTTGATGGGATGCTTGTGCTGCACTGGCGGAGCTGTCGTGTGTGTGCGGTGAGAAGCGAGGGGTTATTCCAGCGGGAACCAAGCAGCAGAGCCAACAGCCAAAGTCCCGTAGGTGAACATGTCGGAGGGGGTCTCCCCTTGGTAGTCAGTCAGTGACAAACCCAACACGGGCAGGACCACACTTCAGCTGCAAAACACAACCCGGGAAGAGCCGGAGTTTGCTTTGACCATCCCTTTGTCAGAGCATCCCTCTCCCCGCTGCTATCTCACAGCAATCAGCCATCTCCCCACTACAGATCCTCAGGAGAGGATCCCACGTCCTGTGAGCCCCAGCGCTGCAGTGTGCCCACACCAGCCCTCCCTATCCCTTGTGCCCCACCCCTGGATGCTCACAGGGCTTACTGCGGTAGGACCGAGGGCGCGCCAGATCTGTGGAAGTGAACAATCTGCCATTTGCCATCCCGGCGGTGCCAGATGCGGGTCTCCTCAGACTGGGCAGTGCGGGGGATCCCTCCAGAGTCCACGTACTGCGTGATGCGAATGTAGGCAATGCAGGCAGACTCGTCTCCCATCAGGTGGATGTGGGGGTTCAGGATCGTCGTGTGCACGGGCTTGCTGTTCCGGGACCACACTGGTGAGGGACAAGCACAAGTGGATTTAGGAGTTTGGGTGGCTCTTGCTCAGGGTGGCAGCAATGTTGGAAGGGGAGACACTTGTGTTAAGCTCTCTGCTTGATGGGGCTGAGTAAATGCTGTACAGGTGGATTCATGATGGGTCCATCTAGAAAACAGCTAACCCAACAACCTCTACAGATACCTGGCCCCAGCTGACCTAACACCCCCTGCTGGGGTCTTCCAGATGAGCCAGAGATGCTCCCACAGCAACCCTAGCCCTATTCTCTCCAAAAAACTGATGGAGGTCAAGACAGGCACATGGGAGGTGGGAGGGGTCCCTCAGAAAGCAAGTGAGCTGCTTACGGTTTTCAAAGTAGAATCGGTGGAAATCCAGGCCTTCCACAAGGTTGCCCAGAGCCTCAGGCTCAAAAGCAGTCATTCCAGGGTCACACATCTTCCTGGGGAGCCAAGAAAGGGAGAGAAAAGGGAGAGGTTATCTCACCACTTCTGACATGAGAGCCTGAAGTGCCCAAATGCCTCCTGCTGGGGATGGCTCCGTCAGCCTGAGGCTGAGGAGTGTCTGCACCAGTGAGTAATTCTTGCAAAAATCTGACCTCAACCCTGCATTCTGCCAACACACCTCCCCTTCTGACCACTAACTGTAGCCAAGGCCCCACCAAAGAAGGGTGCCTTCTCCATCAGTCACCCTCTGCAATTAAACATCCTCAAACATTGTCATCTTCTTTACAAGAAAGGAAGACATCAGGGAAAAAGCTCGTATTATCTGCTCTGTGTCAAAATATCCCTGCTGCGGCAGGGATGACAACCTGTACTCACTCAGACATCACTAATTACATCAGCCTTGGACACAGAAGAGGTGTACTCTGAACAGCATCAGCTCAACAAGCAGAAATCATCTACACTTCAGAGCAGCCTGTGGCAATCTGGATATAATGGATTCCATGGATACAAACACTTCTTTCACCATAAGTCATGTTTACAATTATTCCTCTTTCTGCAAACCAAAAATTGGGCTCATCTGTGACAGTGAGACCAGAGAATTGCAGTCAGCTGAGCACAAGAGCAGCATCAGGCTTGCAAACTGGTGTCTCCTTCTTCTCTTGGATGGTCTCCACTCTTCCCCACCACATCAACCTTGTCACCCTGCCCTGGGCAGCAGTAAAATCTCCTGGGCAGCACTGTAAGAGTGAGAGACTCCAGCCTGGGAGGCTGAGCCCTCACCCAGCCCAAACCCACACACTCACGTGTAGGACTCGAAGTCGCCATTGCTAATTGCTTCAATCAGCTGCTCTGTGACTTTAATGATTTCTTGCTTCCGTACTGTTGGTTTAAAGAGAAAAGGGAAATAAAAGGATAAAACAGACCAGAAATAGGCACCAGTGTTACCATACTGGTGAGAGTTCTTTATGTCATCAGAAACAGACCACAGGATGTGGGGGGACTTTGGAATCTGTACAGGGAAAAAGCAGGAGAGCAACTGGGGAGAGAGATGTGGAGAAGGGCTCTTCATCTCCAGATTTTCAAAGCTAGGGCAAAACTGAAAAATGCCTGTAATTTCCTAAAGAGCCAAAAGGTTAATCACCAAGTGGGAAGCTACCCTCAGCCCAAAAGTTGGGAAAGGTTGGTCTTGGCTGAAAAACCTTGCTAAGCTTGGACCCTCTACCCCATGGACTCACACCAGAAGCCAGCTAGGGCAAGCTGGACCAAGGATGCTCTCACCTTCTTTTTGAAATGGGAGGAGAACAGGTGAGTGACATGTGCAGCCACCCCAGGAGATACAAGAAGGGACCCTGCAAAGGGCACAGAACTGTGCAGCTGCTGCCAGAGATTCCAGGCACTGCCGGTTCATCTGGGAAGGGATGGGCTGCAAGAGTGTCTTTGGGGCTCCCAGGGATGCAGGAGGAACTGTCAGAGGTAACCCCGGGCTTATTAACAAAGCTCCACTTCAAATGCAAATTGGCATCATGCTTGACTTTTTTTTTCCCTTGCATTGTGACTAATGAAAGGAGAGGGAGCGTGTTCCCAGGAGTTGCTCAGAAAGGTGAGGGAATCTCATCACTTCCTGAGCACCACCTGCCTCCACATCCAGGCCCAAGGAGCCCCTCTCTAGGAGGACAAGTTGTCCCACTAGCTCTCATGTCAGGCCAAAGTCCATTTTGCTTGTGTAGAGATCACTTCATCGAGAGACTTTACAAATTAACACGGATAAATTATTCCCTGGGTTATTCTTAGAAAGCTGCCTCTGGCAGGCAGGCAGGCAGGCGGCAGACAGGGATTTCCCCTGGAGGCTTTTCCCAAAGGGAAGCTTATTTTAAAAGAGCAGCCAGGCTGCTATCCCTGCAGATTCCTGCCATTTCCACACCTGCTTTCAGGGAACATCCCTGTTCACGGGAGCACCTCACTCCTCACCAGCAGTGCCCCAGCTGCTCGTGTCAGCAACCCAGCAGTGAAACCATCTGAGGAGTTACAGCAACTTCTGATGGGCCCTGAGGCTTGATGGTGGTGGGTTGCCACACTGTGGCAAATATCTCATGAGGAGTGGCCAGACCTATGGGCACCCCTCCAAAACAACCGTCCCACCTTCCCACTTGCCCCCATTGGTACCTTTGGTGTCTTCGTCCTCAATGGTGGTGTTGGTGCTCTCCGACGATTCCTGAGCAAAGAACAGAAGGGAGACATGGGGTGGTGAGAAGAGTTTTCTCCCCGTGACAGATGGTGCTCGTGTGTTCGACAGCCCCCCGAGTCTGACCCCACAGCGCTCAACTGTGCCAACAGACAGAAACCAAGGAAAACGCCAGCAGGTCCAACCTGTCCTCAACCACAGCTCTAGGGCAGCACTGGCAGAGCCCTCCCTGACCTCCACTCCTTGTCGCCAAGGGCACAAGAGGTGGGCTGTGGAGGGTCTCGTAGGAACGGCGCTGCCTTTCCTACTGGCACCTGTGGGGACAGAGATGGGGCCAGGTCCAGGGGCCATGTGGTGGGTTCCTAGGAGCGTTGCCGGAGGGGCAGGGAGAGGGGCTGTGCAGGGGTGGAAGACACCATGTTGACTGTACAATAAAGAGAGAGATGTACAAATTAACAGCGAGAAGGAGCTGGGATGAGAAAGAGGGGACTGTGCAGGAGTGAGAGAGACCACACTGACCGCAGAGTAGGGAGAGAAATGTACAATAAAACAGTGCTTCCAAGACCCACATGGACCACTGAAGGCTGAGACACAGCTCTCTCAAGAAACAGCTGAGCACTACACAGATCTGGGGGGAGAGGGGTACTGACCCCCCGTCTCTCTCCGGGAGCCTCATCAAGGCAACTCTGCTAGCGGAGCTAGAGCAATGGCTCTGCTAGCTCTTCCCAGCAGAGCCTTGCTTGTGTATTACCCAGAAGACCCCGATGTAGGTTGGCAAGGTGTCCCATGACCATACAGTCCCCGCAGAGGCATGGAAGGTGTTTCTCCAAGGCTCCTTGGACCGATGCAGCCTGCAGACCTGAGTCAGGAGAACTGGGAGAAACGGCATGAGAACCCATCAGCAAGAACCAGGGCTGGCTGCCCACCAGCTGGTGGCCAGCAAGTGCCTGCACCAACCCTGTTAATGGGGTTTGTGGGTGATACGGCTTTGAGGATGTTCCCTCCAACCCCGCTGTCCCTTCTTCCCTACCCCGAGGTAACTTCCAAAAACGGGGGAAGCTGGAACATGTGGAGAGGCCCAGCAATATCGGCATTTAGGAAGACGAAGGACACTCACCATTAACTGAACGCTGGAACTGGACTTTCTTTTCTGGAAAAACAAGGAGAAGAGATGGAACAGGAAGAGACACAGAGTGAGAAAGGCTGAGAGCAGCACATGAAAGGCAGCAGCTCCTGAGCCACCCTTCTTGGTCCTCATGGGCAAACGAAAGGCGCAGAGGGACTCGTTGCTCCTGTGGGGACGTGCCGCTGGCTGCAGTGCTGGTGGTGACTTGCCAGCTCCCTCCCCGCATTTCTGCCAGCACTTTTCTCTCCTGACCTGCCACAATCTCTGGGGTTGCTCATCCCAAGGACCTGGCTAGTCCAAAAGGGAATCCCTAGGAGCCATTCTGGTGGCCTGTGACC
The DNA here is from genome assembly GCF_026979565.1 of Vidua chalybeata. Classification (NCBI taxonomy): domain Eukaryota; kingdom Metazoa; phylum Chordata; class Aves; order Passeriformes; family Viduidae; genus Vidua; species Vidua chalybeata. The sequence goes on from NC_071544.1 coordinate 11,880,672, forward strand.
AGGCTGGCAAGCTCACAGGAACAGAAGCGGGGTACTGAAAAGCTAAGGCAGCTTCACCACAGCCCTGTGCCCAGTGTGAATGCTCTACTGACTTCTCTGGATCTGCTCTGGGTGCATCTGCTGATGGCACTGACTGCTGTGGAGACACTCCTTTAGCTTTCAAACTAGACCAGCCCTAAGCTGGCTGGTTTAAGGCCAGAAAGGCGTTAAGCCCTCAAGGCAGGCCCACAGTGTGGGAAGCAGTCCTGAGCACAGCTCCAGTGCTTTAAATCAGGACTCCAAAGAGAAGACCTGCACATTTATCTCCATCCTTGACCACTACTGCTAGGCTTTAAGGTTTTTGAGTTGGATCACCCCATGTCCACTCTTCTGCTTGCAATCCCAAACTACTTCTGGACTCTCCTTCCTTACTGTGCTCTGCTCCCCATCTCCATCTTTAATTTAGCTAGGAGACAGGGGGACATGCCTGCTGACCTCATACCCCTTCTGCACCTCTGGCTCCCAGGGTATGAATCCCAGTGTGCGTCAGGGAATACCAATGTGCAGAAATCAGAATCTGCAGTGCCAAATAACAAAGGGCTGTACTAACATGTTTAACAAGGCACCAGCTGTGCCTGCCCTGCAGAGGGAAAAGCACACACTGTGCAAATCTCTTGGAAAAGTCCATAGAGAGACCCATTAGGGTGCGTGGGTGGGCTACAGCATAAAAACTGATGATATCCATTCTCCCTCATTGCTCCTTTCACATCCTAACTGACTCCCACCAGCATCCTCAGTGAGTTTCCCTCTCTACTACTGCTGCTCTCCCCTTCCTTGATAGGTCATAGAATCATGTAATCACAGAATGGTTTGTGTTGGAAAGGACCTTAAAGATCATCCAGTTCCTAGACCAGGCTGCTCAAACCACCATCTAACCTGGCCTTGGATACCTCCAGCGATGAGGCACCCACATCTTCTCTGAGTAATCTGAGTCCCAGTGCCTCAACACTCTCACAATAAATAATTTCTTCCTTATATCCAATCTAAACCTGCCCTTTATCTGTGTGAAGCCATTCCCCCTTGTTCTATCACTCCATGACCTTGTCCAAAGTCCCTCTCCAGCACTCTTGTAACCCCCACTGGGCCATCTGTCAACTCTCGCCCTTCCTTCACTGACAAAAAAGATGTCCTAAAGGGCAGAGTGAGCTGTGGTATTTTGTCAGGAACCTCATGGAGAAAGGGAGCCACTGGAGCTGGGCTGTTGCAGGAAGGACTGACAGCTTCTGCTACCCAAGGACATGAGACGGGGCAGCAAACTGCAGAAATTTCAGACGCAACAGAATGCAACACAAAGCAGTGACCGCGTCGAGTCTGGACATACAGTAACAGGATGCAACACGGGGCAGTGAGCTCATCAGCTGAGGACGGGACAGGATGTGACACGGGGCAGTGATTCCATTCGTTTACAATGGGACGAGATGTGACACTACACAGGGCAGTGAAAGTATCATAGCTGCTGGGACCAGAGGACCTCCCATGGATCCCAGAGCAGGGCTCGAGGGGGATTTCTGGTCCCAGGAATGCTTTCAGTAGGTGAGGAACTTCCTCAGGAGGTTTTCGAGCCATCTGAGCCTGAGCTGGCACCGTGCTGGTGTTGGAGGGCTGTTCACACAGGCCAGAGGGCAGCTCCAGCTGCCTGCTGCCCACCAGCACAGCTTTGGGCAGGAAAGGCAGGGGTGGCTGCCTGGGATCTGCCTGTTCTCATGGAGATGGCCAGTCCAGCACGTTACTCCAAGTGGGGACACCACTCTCCTGTCACCCACACCACGTGGCCCCGCTCTGAGCAGGCAGGACCATTCCCTTCCCACTGTGCCAACCACTCAAGGCAGGATTCCAGGTTCCTACCTTACTTTTCCAGCCAGTTAAAAAAGTTAACACTGCTCAGCAGTGTCCTGACATCTGCTGGTTGCCCAGTGAGCCATTAGAGCTTCACCCAACACCCAGCCTCTCCGTGCCCCCCTGAATGAGTTACGCTGCAGGTTCCCCCAGGCTGAGCATGGAAATGAGAGGTGGGAATGGTTACGCTGAAGGTGGACAATGCAAGGAAGCTGTTTGGAGTGAGCTTGTCTCTACCTTGTCTTCTCCTCCTGCACCTTCCTGGCTATCTAGCCATCTCCCCTTTACTTGTTGAAAAAGGGGCAATAAAAAAGCAAATTCATTCTCAGAGCTTGTCCACACTCTTCAGATGAGTGCTGGTGGGTAGGTTGCACTCGGAATGAGGCCTCATGATCTGCTCCCTTCTTGCCAGCAAGGCTGAGGGCTGGAGATGCAAACCAGCATCTCTGATCCTGCTCTGAAACCAGACTCTCCTCACAAAGTTTCAGTGAAGAGCCAGAAGGATGTTCACCCAAACAAGCTATTTCGCTACAATAGGAAATGCCTCTTTTCCCAGGATAATGTCTGCCCTCAAAGCTCCTTTGAAGTCCAACAGGGAGCATCATTACCAAGTTGGGCTGGCAAATAGTTGTCTACCACAACACAGAAATTCAAGGCTGTCTCTTTTTGCTGGAAAATTAGATTCAGGACTGTGCCTGATGAATACTCTTCATCCAGCAATCTCTCCTTTATTAGCTTAAAAATGCATCTTCTGTTTGGCCTCACCTGTGCTCCAGCAACTTGTACCAAGTTAGCTCTACCTGTGGTGTCACATCTTAGGTGACTCTCAGAAGCAACCAGGACCTCAGAGCAGCAGAGGACAGGACAGCAGTGGCTAGCACATGGGGTGTTGTGACTACCATGGGATCTGCCAGCACCAGCCCTATTCTGTTCTGGGAGTCTCATGATATCCTGACAGTCTAAAGTAATGTCCTCTCAGAGCCATCCAGGTCATCAGCCTCATGCTGCAGAATCACACTGCATGGCCAGAATGGCCTCTCGTGGAGCTGAGCCCAGGTTTGGAGGGTTGTGGATGGTCTCAGTCCTTGCAGGCTTCTCCTGTCCCAGCTGCTGGGTCTGGGAGAGTGAGAGAAACACATGCCATCACTAGACTGTCAGCTTCACCAACCATTCGTACTGAGGAAGGAAGAAGCTGGCTGAGGGCTCTGCTCTTCCAAAACCCTGCACCTGTCAGCCCAACAGTTGGGTCCCATTAAAAGGGTGGGAGAAGGTTCTGTAGGTTCTCCCAACAAAGGGCCCCTATGGAGGAGGAAGAGCAGCCACACTGCAGTCGGGCTCCCAAAGCTCTGCCTGACGATGGAGGATGTCACCACGATGGAGGATGTCACCATGCCAGCTCTCCCTTGCTGAGTGATCCATTGTATTTATGAAGGGAACAGGTAAGGAGAGAAGGACCCTCGCATGGATCATTCCTTCCTGCAGGAGGAGTTTAACAGAGCTCAATAACCATTGCTATCTACCACATCTCCATGTTACCAGAAACAGCAGAATTTTGCTGCCTCCTGGAGCCACCTTGTCCTGGAGCAGAGCTGCGGCCCCACCTCAGAGGGGCTGATGAACCCGCAGGCTCTGCAGCCCAAGAAACAAGATCCACCAAGCACCAGCTTGTTTTAGGAGCATCACCAAGCCATTTACTCTGTTGAAGCACCACCATGTTTCTTTGCTGTCTGCACTGGGCACAGGGGACAAGCAGCACTGTGAAGGCGGTTAAAAGCAGCCACGTGTCACCCAGCAGCACATCAGCCCTTGGTACAGGATGGGACAGGAATTGGGACCAGTCTCACCAGCTGCAGCAGGACCTCCATGCTGAGCGAGCAGGAGATGAGGCCACCCATCCCACTAGATAGCTGCTGTTGGAGCCATGGTCCTGGGCTGCAAAGCTGCCTCCTCCTGTCCCCTGTCCTGGTCCAGCCTCTGCCTCTCCCCCTCCCTGGGGGCAGCGAGGGACAAGCGCATGTTGCCGGCAATGAAACAGCAGCGAGCTCCCGCAGCGCACCCTCCAGCACCAGCCCACTCCCCTCGCCCGCTGCGCTGCAAAGCCCCCTGTGCACTGCCTGTCCTGGCAGGAGCGCAGCCGGTGGCACGGGGACACACCGGGACAGCCGAGCCAACAGCTGCCCTTTAAAGCGCTGGGTGTAGCAGGGACTGCCGGCGCGGCGCGGAGACCACGGGCACAGCACGGAGAGCCCACGGCCAGCAGGGCACGGAAACGCTCACCGCCGGCACGGCACAGAGACCCCCAGCACCGCCCAGCAGAGAGGGGCAGGCAGCACAGGGCACCGCGGCTGAGCTTACCTTCACGCCGTCATTCTTCTTGTTGCCACCACTTTTGCCTCCTGGAGAGAGGAGGAAGGAGATTAGCAGAGCCAGGCAGGGCACCAAGACCAGGAGGGCGAGGATCAGCAGCATGGTGGCGGGTGCCAGAGCGGCAGGACCCCTCGGCCCGGCTGGTGGGGTTCGTCTTCTCTCCAGCAGTCACCGGTGCAGCCCGTGGGAGCTCAGGGGCGACCTTGCCAGCACTGTCCTGTCCTACCGCAGTGGCTCTTGGCCGGGGGCATGACCCGAGTCCTAACGTCACGCCAAGTCCCTGGGGCGGCTGGAGGGGGCAGGCAGGGCTGCCCGGCAGAGGCGGGCTCTGGCCGGGCGGTGCTGTTGACCCGGCGTGGTGCAGTGTGGAGGAATGGGCTGCCCGCCTGCCGCCCTCTAATTTTAGCCCCATGCTGCCGGGATCATGTGCTGCCGGCCCGCCGGCCCGACAGCTGCAAGCCCGCATTTTGACAAGGATGAAAAGCAGGCGCCTTCCCCTGTGCCCACCCACAGCTGCCGACAGTGCCCCAGCCCCCCCGGCTGCACACCCCACTCCCCTGAGCCCCCGGCGCAGGGCGGCACCGGTGGAGCCCAGCGCCTGTCGCCCGCCAGCCCTGCCATGCTCCCGGGCAGGGGACACTGGTGAGCCCTTGGGCCGTGCGTGGGACGGGCAGCACTAGGAGAGAGATGCTTTGAACTTCCTGCCTTTCGATGTTTCCTGTCCGCCTCTCCCGGCGTGGGGCTGACATCGGATCCCCCCAGCTGCTGGATTCCTCCAGCGCCCGCCACAAGTGCTAAATGTGTCAGCACGATCCCCCCACGACAAATGCAGATACCAGCCCTGGCCACAGCCCTCTGCCCGGGCACCTCTGCCCACCTCCTACACCTGACACTCGGGGAGCCTCAGCAAAGCACCCTAAAACATCCAACTAACCCCAAACAACTGCCACCAGCCAGCTCAGCAGCGTGCAGGGCTTGGCTGGTGTGTCCCAGCCCTGTAGCACCACTGCAGGGCCATCTCCAGCTGGGGAGGGCAGGAGGTGACAGCGGGTGGATGAGCCCTGCAGTCACACAGCTCCATTTGGTTCCATGCCTGGGGAATCGCCTGTGAGATCCCATACTCAGTGAGGTGTCCCCAGAGGGAACAGCTCTCAGGGAGGGCACTGGAGCAGAGAGCTTCTGCCTGCACTGAGACCTCTCCAGTGCACAGGCTGGGCTGCCATGCTCGGTCCTGTCGCCATGGCAGCCCTCGGGATGCAGGGAGGCAGGAAGAGAGTAGGGAATCCTGCAGGATTAGGATCCACCTGCCTGGGGAGAGACCTGCGAGATCCTGCTGCCATCTGCCTGCAGTGGTGCCAGGGGCCTTTCCCTACTCCCGATGCAGAGGATGCTCTCCCTGAGCCACAAACATCTCCAGTAGGACACAAAACCAGCTGCTTGAGCTCTGGCTGCCCCCAGCACTCACATCCCCACCCCTGCACAAGCCAGATGGTTGGATGCATACAAACCCCAAAACCCTAAAGCACTGTGGATCACGGAGCCTCAACCACACACTTTTTCTCTTGCTCCCAAGGCAGCAGCCAGCCTGGAGGTGCCAGGTGATCTCTCCTGGAGGAGCACCCAAAGCCACACATCCCCAAAGGCACAAGGCTGCAACCTCAGCCTCTCTGTGACACATCAGGCAAAGCCAGCTCTCCAGGGACCCTACAGATTTGTCCTGTAAGACGAGTCCCAGAGACAGCACCTACCGGAGAAGTTCCTGGTGGCCAGCATGGTGGTGAGGATGGCTCCCTGAAAGACAAGGAAGGCAGAAGGAAAAGGTGTGCTGGACCCTGGGCCCCTGTACCCTGCTGCTCCCCCCATCCCTGGGGGAGGAAAGCCCTGCTCAGCACCTGCTCCCCGGCCACTGGAAGGAAGGAAACTGGCCCACGGACTGATATTCTCCTCCTGCCATCAAAAGCAGCTCTCAATACCTGACTCCATATCCCCAGCACCATGGCATTGGGTTGCATTCTCTAAAACTGCCTTCCCTCTGAGATTAAAGGGATATTAAATATCTGCGGGGCACTTTTCATTCTCATACTACTCTGTCCTAGATGAAGCACAACCCCACTGACTGGGGCCAGCAGCTGGCAGCAAGGGGACCCACTGGGAGTGGAACCGGATTTAATTGTGATTAAAGCTGTGCCAGCTCAGAGCAGCAGGGCAGGGATTGCTCATGGGAGCCACGCAAAGATCACCACCACAAAACAACATTTGTAAAAATCCATCCCCTTTTCCAGCTGAGTCCACTAACTAGTTGCTAAGTGTATAATGAGATTACTTTGGACTAATTGCGTACAGTAATGGATTATTATTTTGAAGTGTATGCCTGAACTAATTTGATTATTTGTCTAGCTGAAAAGTAATAATAGTTTATAGCCAGTTTCTTTGCTTGATAATCTTGTAAGTAGTCTGCAGCTGTACTGCTCTGTGTCATGCTGCGTGCAGGCCTGGAGTGCTGATGGCTCAGGCTGTGGCACAGACCAGCCTCACCCCGCTCTGCAGTGATTTCCAGAGCCCATTCCCAGTGCCCTGCTGCCAGCTGAGGCTGAGCAGCACCCGGGAGATGGCTGCCTCGGGGAGGTGCTCAAGCTGGAGATGGTGATTTCAGAGGGGTCCAGGCTGTGGCACATGGCAGATTCTGAGAAGGGAAAGGCTGTGGGGCTGCTGGGGTGGGTGAGCTTTTTGTCTGTATGTGGATCACTTTATTCTTGGCTGCAAAGTGTCTTGGCCATCAGGCAAAGGGTCTCACTGTGCCTCTCAGGCCAGCCCCAAAAAGAAGCTATCTTGACACTGGCTCCAGTGGAAAAGTCCTCACCCAGTGTCTGGTATGACTCAGTGCTTTCCTTCACCATGGCTGTCTTTGAGCAGTTGGGAACCCCAGACAGATGAAGCTGTCACTACACTCAGCCTATTTCCCCTTCTTCACAATGGGGGTCCCCAAATGCCCATCACCCCCACACCACTGCTCATAGACACCACCCTGTTGTTTCCCACCCAGGGAACAAACCCACCAATGATCTGATTGTGCATTTAGCAGCCAGCTTGGACAGAGTTACCTTCAGCTTCCTCCGGGCATTGAACTTCTTCAGACAGTCCACCGTCTCCTGCCTGTGCATGCATGACGCCACGGTGGCACGGTGCTGAGGGGAGAGAGACCTGGCTCAGAGCAGTTCTGGGGGGAAGGGGCCCCCCAGCCTGGCTCTCACATGCTCACACACGTGTATGATCTCCCATGGCCAAGGCACAGGCCAGAGCTGCCTGCAGCAGCAGCAGCAGATAAAACTTTAATGGGCAGTGAGAGATCGAAGCTTTGGAGTCAGCAGGATCTGCTCTGGTGGTGGGGGTGTGTGGAGAACTGGCTGCCCCCTGAGTTAACCCCTTGACTGACCAGCCATGTTTAGCAATGTGCTCAGGGTTTGCACGTGTGTGGTTAAGCCCACAGACTCCTCCTGCCTTTAGGATCTGATTCAAAGTGAGAACCAGCAGCTGAAACAGCGGGATGCAGCGAAGGGTGGGGGCATTGCTGCTGGAGTGGATGGATGGATGGATGGATGGATGAACATGAGCCTATTCCCATTGCCTCTGAAGAAAGACCCCCCCAGCACAGCGTGACACTGAGAAATTAGTCTGTTCCCACCAGGGCAGGGAGCCTGTGTATCCCTCCCATCACCAGGTCCCCCAGGAACATGCTGTTTGCATTCACAAGCTTTTTTTCTGCTGTAAACCTCAGGGAAAATGCTGCTGTGAAAGCATTGAGAGGAACCCTGCCAGGAAACCATCTTCCCAGGATGGAGAAGAGAGCTGGCAGCATGTTTGATAACAAGTGATCCCCAATGAGATGTTCCAACTTGTGAATCCCCACATCTTTCTACCTTCGGCCCCAGCTCACCGATATCCAGGGGTGCTTCAGAGCCTCTGCTGCTGTGATGCGCTTGGATGGGTTTATGGTCAACATCTTGTTGATGAGATCTTTTGCTTCAGGAGTGACCGTGTCCCATTCAGGGGAGGGGAACTGTCAAAGCAAAGGGATGAGGGTGAGAGATGGCAGAGAGCCCCTCTGCACTTGGGTTGCTTCTCCTGCAGCTTGGGACAGGTTGGAGAAATGGTAGCCACTGGAAAGAACTGCCAGGTGGAAAACCAAAGAGCAGGAGTGGAAGAAGAAAGTTGGAAGGCTCAGGACAAGACCTGCCTCTCCCACAAAGTGGCCCTGAAATGTGCCAATGTGTGCACCTGGGCATGGCAACGAGGCCAATGCTCTGTGACCAGGGCAGAGGAAAGTAGTTGTACCTATCAGTCAGAATTTGTCTTGGTTGCTCTTCTAGAGCAGCAGGCTGCGAGGCATGGACAGCAGGAGAGAGAGGAGACTATGAAAAGGGCAGCAAGACAAACCCACTCACATCGTAAGCCCCAGCCTTGATCTGCTGGTAGAGTCGGTGTTGGTCTTCATCCCAAAAGGGTGGGTACCCAACCAGCAGGATGTAGAGGATGACACCTGCCCAGGAGAGGAGACGGGATCAGTGGGAAAGAATTCATTGCTGGCAGCAGGAGCACACACAGCCTGGGGACTGATCAAGCTCGAGCAGAGAAACAGAAATTAGGGAAACATGAAGATTTGCTCACTGTTTAAAGAGCAAAAGGCTTGTTGGTGGGTCCAGTTCAGCACCTGGGGAGGTTCAAGGCTCTGGCAGCCACCAAGCAGAGCCCAAAGTGGGTGCCCTGGCAGGGGTGGGTGATGCCTCCTCCCCATCGTGGATGGAAAAAGGTTCCCCAATGGCTGCAACTGCACGGAGGCATTGCCTGACTCCACCAGCACCACAGGGAAAAGAGGCAGGATCTCGCCTGGCTGGGAGCTTTGGGTACATAACAAAGAGGGTGATCCTTCAGAGAAGGGTGCCACTGGATTGGGAGAGAGTGTGTTGCCCAGGGTGATGTGCCACCTCCTGGGTAAATCCTCCACCCTGACTTCTCTGAGGTGTGACTGGAAACTGCAACTTGGGACATGCTGGATGAACAGCCTGCCTCATCCCGCCCAGCCCAGCCCAGCCCAGCCCGCTCCCGGCATTCCAGCCCCGGTCTGACTTACCGCAAGCCCACAGATCCACGGCTTTGCCATAAGGGTCCTTCCGGAGCACCTCGGGGGAGAGGTATCCCGGGGTGCCGGCGAAACCTGGGACAGACAGCCCGTCACGCCCGCGTCAGGCAGCCACCGTCCCGCAGAGCCCAGCAGCAGGGACTGCTCCCCGGGCAGGCACAGCGAGAGCCCAGAGTACTGGCACATCCCGACCCCCTGGGACAGACACCGACAGACACCCTCCCTCCAGAAACCTCTGTGACTCCCGAGGGCAGGGCAAACTGTGTTTTTGTGCCACTGCCAAAACCCGGTGGTGCCCAAGGCTGGAGTGCTCTGCTGGGCACTTCCAGCGCTTGGAAGAGGCTTTCCTTCCACTGCTCTGCCTCTGTTGCCGGCTTGTCCATCTCACCAGGACACCTCGGTGACTCACAGAGTCCCTGTGGAGCTGACTGCTCCACATCAGCCTGCTCATCCACAGCGCTTCCTGGGCTGGTGCTGCTGGGGCTCTCCCATAACCCTGGGCTCGGGGTCCTGGAGCCCCCCTAAGTACCACGCCAAGGAGGGCTGGAGGAGACCCCCGCCTCAGACCTGTCCTACTCACCAAACCACGCTTGCTGGTCGCCCTCCACCTCGATGGCGAGGCCAAAGTCAGCCAGCTTGACGGCAGCACCCTTCAGCTTGGATGCCAACAGCAGGTTCTCGGGCTGCAGAGGGAGACGGGGGTTGGAGAGGAGTGAAAACCCCTCAGGGGCTCTGCTGTTGGCAGGGGGAGCTTCCCAGCACAGCACAGAGGAAGATCTGGATGTGCTCCCTAACTGCTTTGTCCTGCTCTTTGTCCTGGTGTCCCCGGATCCTTAGGGGACCACAGACTGCAAGGACCTCCCTGCCCCACCTCCCCTGTATCATTTCACTCCGGAGCTGTCTTTGCTCTGTGGGTTTCCCGCAGCCCTGCTGTTTCAGCAGCCCTGGAGGACTCTGGGCATTGTTCCACAGTGCTTTGCATCACAGATGGAGTCCCCTGTCCTCCCACAGGCACTCTCCCTGCAGCTCCTACCTTCAGATCCCGGTGAACCACCCCCATCTGGTGGCAGTGCAGGACGGCCTCCAGGATCTGCTGGATGCAGTGGCTGTGGGAGAGAGGAGAATGCTCACACAAGTGCCCGGTGAGGCAGAGTTTAGTCAGACACTTTTATTCTGCTGCATTTCACCCCTATGCCCCTCTCCCCATCATGCTGCCCATCAGCAGCCCTGCAGCTCAGCTCAGCATCCCCCTCCACTGACACCCACACACCTGGGGGGGGCAGTTCTAACCCAGTAGGAACCCAACAGAACTATTGGACACCAAATAATGGTGAGCAGGAGCTTAGGGGACACAGCTGAGCCCGTGGGGACCCCACAGGAGCAGCACTGGAGGTGGGGAGCTGGAGACCAACAGGGGAACCACAATACCAGCAAAGATTTGGGCTCCAAACCCAGGCAGAGCAGATGTGCTCTGTGCGACCTTTGCTCCAGCTCCATTTCCCTGCTTTCCTCTAATGCATGTAGCTCTGCTGTGTCTGCTTGCTTTATATCCAGTTCATTACATTCCAGCTCTGCTGTGTGCGTGAGACAGGAAGGGAAAAAGACAGAGGCACTGATCACTGCTCCAAAACAGCTTATGTGCAAGGCAGAAGGTCTTTATTTACATGTATTTTATTTTATTTGTATGACACTAATAAGTGGATGGGCTGTAAGTGGATTCAGTGCAGGCAGCCCATTAAATGAGATTATTTTCTGCCTAGAAATAAAGGATATTTCCATGCAGAGAGGTAGTGTAGAGTTTACCACCTCCTGGACATACATACAAGCTATTCTTAGCCTGGAGGCTATGCCAAAGCTTGGGGGCACATTATATCTGGAGACTGGAGAGGGCCAGATCATGTCCCCTCAAAAGAGTGAGACCACTCTGGATGAGTGGTCTCCTGGATGAGCTGCAGGGACTGAAGGGGTGACTGAAATGGCTCTGCAGAAGGTACCTGGAAAGTGCCAGTGGGAGTGTGGGAGGGAGCAGAGCTCCAGCACAGCCTGCTGTGCTGCTCTGTGACTGCTCCTCCTCAGTGCTCCTCCTCAAGTGGCAAATGCCAGAGAAACACTTGCAGAGGGCTGGAATGCAGCTCCACGGGGAAGGAGTGACATCCGCAGGGTATCTGTGCTATCATGGCCCTGGCTGACCACCAGCCTGGTGTTGGGTTTCCTCCCTGCCAGCCTGGGGAGCCCTGGTGCCCCCAGACCAGGCAGTCCTGATGCCCCCAGACCAGGGAGCCCCCAACACCGTGTTCATTTACAGTGAGGTCAGATGCTGGCTATCCCAGCATCCTGAGGAATGAGGACGCTGTGGGCAATGGCTGGGAGCCATCGGAGTCAAAGTGGAGACCAGGCCTATGGCAGCACATGCACTTCTTGGCACATGAGTTGAGTGACTTAAAAAGAGCATTTCGTGTGGTTTTGGATTTCTTTTTTTTTTTTGCACCACAGTTCCAGTCTATGAGTATGTGTTGCAGAGTGGCTGTAGAATACGTCCCAGTACAGAAGGAGCTGGTGCTGCAGAAAACCAGTCCTCTAGGACCCTGGGAGAGAGCAGCTTGTGGGAGAAGGGGACACCTCCTGTCCCCTCCACAGCCTGGCTCACCTGGCATCCGCTTCGCTGTAGTACTCCCTGGCCACAATGTCCTCAAACAGCTCCCCGCCGGTGACCCTGCGAGAGAACAGGGGAGCTGGATTGACTGACAGCACACTCAGCCCTGGCGAGCCCCCCGAAAATGGCACTGCACCATGCATGGGGGGAGAACCGGGGGTGCAGCACAGGGACCTTCCCTCTGCCTGGCTTGGGGGACCCGAGTTTGGTTCAAACCCAGGCTGTGGGAAGGGCTTGGGTGAGGTGGAGGTCACGTCCCCCCGGGGGCAGCACGGAGCTGCCCGTGGGTTAGGGGATGCATTACTCACAGGTCAAATATCAGGTAGTGGTGGCCCTCTTCAGAGATGCTGTCGTGGAGCCTCACTGCAGCAGAGACAGAAGGGTTATGGGGTATACCTGGCTCCCACCCCACTCCCTGGGAATGCCTTTGCCCCCCTTCAGGCACAGGCAGGAGCTGGGGAAGGGCACAGCAGGGCCATTCCTCTTGCTATTTCCACTGGCTGGGTGGGGGTCCCTGCTCACCAGGGGACCCCAGCCATGGCCTCAGCCTGGGGCAGTCGCGAAAGGCTCAAAGATCACATCCAAACTGGGGACTGCCCTGGGGCTGCACCTGGCCAGGGTTCCAGGCAGCTGCTGGGCTATCTTGGGCACTGGGAAGGCTGCAGGCATGGGTGTCCCCAGTCCCATCAGGAGAGGTGCCCGAGCAGAGGGAGAGCTCAGCAGGGAGCTGAGCTGACAACTCTGGCACCCACGGGGCTTTTTTATTTTCTGCTCATGACCTTCCTTTTCTCCTTGGGAATCTCCACGGGATGAATTTCCCCATCTCCTGGCACCTTCTCCCCTTGGGCACACCCCTTGCCAGGTACAGCCAGGTACAAACCTGTCACCCTGCTGCGTGCTGGTTATTCAAGCTCAGATCCCTGCTCACACTTAGCAGGCAGCTGTGCAGCAAGGAGACTGGCACAGAAACAGGTAGGGTGGATAAACAGACACTTGTCTAGCATCCTCTGCCCCACCTCATATTTTGTTTGATTCCCTTAAGACTATGAATATATTTAATGCTTCCTCTCTCTCACCTGGCTTCAGCCTGATACAACTTTCAACATATTTGAGAATGTTGGGAATCAGGGAAGAAAAAAGAAACATTCAGGTGAGAGATTTTGTGGGAGTTTTTACTCTTAGCCCCTTTTACTGCATCTAAATCAGCTGAGCCCTATATGGAAACATCCTCCAGACTCAGTGTGAGCCAGAGGAGATAACAACCCCAGCACTGAGCACAGACACTGCACTGTGTCACTCTTATCTGCCAGGCCAGCAAACACCACTTTGCTGGTCCTTTTCCTGTCTCCAAGCTCCGTGGGCAAATCCAGCAGCTGCCAAGAGCATGTTGCCAGCAGCGTCACTTCACCCGGCCGGGGCACAGAGCAAACAAGGTCTGATGGGCTGGTCAGCATCTTTTCTGTCTCTCTTGTGGTCTTGACTACTGACACAACTCGCTCATCTCATTCCCCAGTTATCATTCCCAACTGCTGGCCTCTGCAGACATCCGCTGAGCTCTGACATCGGTGTCTGCTCCGTTTTTCTCCAACATACAACCCCAGCTTTTGTGCCTTCCTCTGCTGGAAGAAACATATTTCCTCCCGTTTCCTCTCGCTTGGGAGGGATTTGAGGGTATCACGCCTGGGATTCCACAGAAGCCAAAGTATTCCCAGAGGGATTAGGTGACTTTGGTGTGGATAAGGCCAGCCTAACCATAAGCATATGGTCCAGATACGTTCCCTGCTTGGGGAAGTCCTGAAGCCTGTGGCTGCCAGGAGCCAAGAAGGTATAAGAGGGAGCAGCTGCTCTAAATATAACCTGACCCTACAAGTATCTGTTACTGACCCTAGTCAGAGAGAGCCACACTGGCCAAACCACTCCAGCTCAGAGCTGAGAGCCAAGGCAGGAGCATGACACAGCTTCAGGAATGAGACTCAGAGAACAAGTACCTGGAGTCCCAACTCCAGGGCTGGGTGCAGCCAAAGTTTTCCCAATAAAGCAAGATTTCCCTGAATGGAAACTGCTCTTCCTAGTATATCACTCAGTGCTGTGGGGTCCTGGGGACCTGGGCCTGCCTTTGACTGCCCATGCACAGCTTTCCATGTGAGGCTCTCCAGCAGGCACGGTGCAGAGCACAGGTTAGTTCCTCCAGGAACTGCAGCATGGCATCCCATGGGAGACAGAAGGACCCCACCTTGCTGCAGGGAGCAAGTAAGAGGACAGCAAAGCCCCTTGGCAGCTGGGGTGCTTCTCCCCGGGAAGGGCTGGACAGGGCTGTTTTGCCTCATCCAGCAGCAGTGCCTCCTCTTCCTCAGGCCAGGCTGCTCTGCAGTGGCACCGCTCGCTCCAGCTCCTGTGTGGGTACCGAGCCGCCTTTGCTGCACGGAAGGGAAGCTGCAAGCCCAAGTTTCCAGGCAGCAGGAGCAGTAGAGGGGGGTGAAAGGAAAGAGGGTGTGGGGTGGGGGGTGGAGAAGAGCCTCCTGGGTATAAATAGCAGCAGATTGGGCTTGTTAGCATCTCATGCTGTTAACCCCTTCCAGCCTTTGCAGCTCTGAAGCTGCCAGGTCACAGCCAAACAGCGAGGGGTAGTGTAGGGATGGGGGACAAGGACAGGGACAGCTGAGGTGTTTCGGTCCTCAGAGAACATGCCAGCCCCACGGGAAGGTGATGAAGAGGGAAGGGTGGAAGACAGTGGTGGGACAGAGCTGTGGCCAAGCTGGGAACCTGGGGAACCTGGGAACCTGGGGAACCTGCAGGTGCCATCCTGCAGGTCTCTCACACAGTGAGTTCCCCCGGGTTTATATTTCTTCCTACTCACACACTTTGCAGTGCGTTTCCTTCAGGTCTCGACAATCCCCGCATGTATTTTGGTGCAAAGAGGAGGCTGGAGGCCCCGGAGGGACCCCTGCAGGACAGCTCCTGGTCCTGCTGGAGCAGAGGCTGGGGAATGCTGCAGGGTCCGGCACCCTAGCAATGAAGGGAAGACCTGCCACACAGCCGTGTGCCCGAGACAGATGGAAGCTGACAGTCTTTTTTGGAACCGAAATATTTATGGGACAGGAGCCACATGGCTTGTCCCAGTGGCCCTGGACCTAGCTCCCTGAATCTGCTGCAGCAGCTCCTGGGGAAGGACGGATCCAGGTCACCAGAGCAGTGAGGGGGCCAGGGAGCAGCTCAGCCACAGAGGAACCCTCCCAGCTCCCGACTGTGGGTTGAGAGGGCTGCAGAAACCACCAAATGCTTTCCCAAAAGCCGCAGGATCTCATTGGGGTTGGTATATCCTGGGGTGCAGCAGAGGGAAAAAGAGGTTCATCCAGATCATCCACAGGGATCAAGAGCCTGCATCAGCATCCCTTCCAGGATGGAGTTTGGGATTTTTTTTTTTTTTACTGCAGTTTTTTCCCCTCCCCTCTCTCTCTCGCCTTCTGGCCTATTTTTGTCTTTTGCAGGGGCTCAGGAGTTTTCCTGAAACAGCTTTTCCGAAGGAGGCTACTTTCAGATGGACGGTCGGTGGGAAAGTCTTCGCTTCCCCCCGCCATCGCTCCTCCTACACGCCCCGCGCTGCCGCTGCTGCTGCTCCGAGCTGCAGCCGCTTTTTGGAGCATGCAGAGGAATACAGCACCCGAGCGGGGGGAGAGCAGTAAAAATAGCCTCTTGCAGCCTCCTGGGGCTCCGCTTCTCCCTGAGGGAGCTATGGCCAAGTGGGTTAGTCCGGACCTACTTCAGTCTCCCTGTGCCCAGTGGGGGCCTTTTTCCCCATGACCCCATTTGAAGATGGTGTTTCCCGTGAGGAAGAGGAGGGATGGCTCTGCAGATCAACCGGGCAGGATGACACCGAGCCCTTCTCAGCCTCTGGGACAAACAGTCCGTGCTGCTGCAGACAGGGCTGGATTATGGCTGGAGACTCCCTAGCCCTGGCTGGGACATGGGAGGGCAAGTGGGCAGCAGAGCCAGGTATGGAGCACCAGCCACGGGGGTGCAGGGTGCACTTACCAATGTTGGGGTGCTTCAGGAGACGGCAGATCCGGGCTTCTCGTTCCAGCTTCTGGTGATCTGAAAGAGGCAACGGCCCTAAATTAAGATCTGAGGAAGGGAATCAATGGCTCTCAGAGGAGGTGTTGGCACAGGAAAGCTGGGGGGACAGAGCAGCTTTTTTTTTCTTTTTGCTAAAGAGTTATGGATTTGAGGATAAGTTCTGCATCAGGGCACAATTGGGCACAATCCCAGCACAGATGCAGTTCCTGGCTAAGCCCCTCAGTCACTGATGCCATGGGCAATTTTGGGTTTGCAATGATCCCTCACTCTCCCCTCTCCCTTCTCTTTGCCGCACAATCTCCAATCACCTCACCCTGGATTTGCCTGGGTCATCCTTGCTGGCAGCACTGTTCCTTTTTCTCCTATTCACCCAGGACATTGCCAGCCTTGTATGGTACAATTTGAGCAATTGAAGGCAAAGTGAACCAGTGAGAGGTGTGAGGATGAAATGAGGCTATGGACTTCACTCCCCCTTGCCATCATCAGCCATTCCAAACCAGGGCTTTGCTCTCCTACACGGCAGAACCCTTTCTCAGAACCAGTGCCTGTCTCCAAACAGGAAGCACAGGTCCCACTCCCCAGCTTTCAGCAGGCTTGGGAATGTGAGACAATAGAGCTCTGGGCAAAGCAAGCTCAGCTAAGCCAAAAAATCCTCCCCCCTAGGACAGCTCAGAATAAATCTGCAAATCATTTTGTTTCTTCCTCTGCCCTTCTCTCCTTGCTCACACCTGACCCAGCCACCCTGCATGGAGGTGCCTGACTGGAGGCATTTTGTGCAGGCACTCAGCAGCCAGGACAAGCGAGGATATAATTAGGGCTGCTGTCTCTCAGTGCTACCTTGCAGGTTCACACCCCAGAGTCTCGCTCTGCATCAAAA
Organism: Vidua chalybeata; assembly: GCF_026979565.1. Classification (NCBI taxonomy): domain Eukaryota; kingdom Metazoa; phylum Chordata; class Aves; order Passeriformes; family Viduidae; genus Vidua; species Vidua chalybeata. Next base: position 11,897,655 of record NC_071544.1, read on the forward strand.
CAAACCTGGGTGTCTCCGACCGCTGAGCCGTGAAAGCAGCGCAGCCCCTTCTCTGCAGGGCTGCAGCCTTCCCCAGGGCTCAGTATCCTGTCCCAGAGGCACCCTGGGCCTTGGGGTGAGTTTGGCGGCCTGTGCTGGAGGCTGTGAGCTGAAGGCTGAGATAACCTTGGTGGTTTCATTCAGCTCCCCACATTGTTTCCCCGATGGGTGACAACCCTCCCAGGGTGGGACAGGGTGACAAGGAGAGGTTGGAGCTTGGGATATTCTCACAACTAAAGTCCATTGTGGGGTGGATGATGGGGATGGGATGGAGGGACAGTGTGACCAGTGGGGCAAGCACTTCACCGGGGAGGTGGGTTACAGCCTCTCCTACCCCACAAACCCAGCTCCTGCACACACCCAAACCCAATTTTTCCTCTAAAATCTCCACCTTCTCTCCTCCTGGCCCCTCTGTGTTGGCAGCCAGGAGGATGTCTAAAGAAGCAGACTATGGCTGGGGATGTTTTGCAGCTTCTCTCAACTTCTCCCCACTTCTCTCCTGCCTGCCCTTTGTATCTGGGGAAGCGCCATCCCCCCTGCCAGTACTGCAGAAACAGGGGGTTCCAGACCATTAGCCAAAGTCATTGGTGATTCAGCTGGCAGAGCAGGGAAAATAACTCCAGTGAAGTCTCTCCAGGGGACTGCTGGGCACGGCAGGGATGTCACAAACCCCAGGAGAGAATGGAAAGGGGCAAACTGCCGGAGGAGGCAAGCGGAGGCAGGAGGGAGCAAAGGGAGGGCGGCTCAATCTGCTGCTCCAGGCAGCCCTGAAAACTGGGAGGCGTTTGCCAGCTGGGGTACACGGGCAGGAGCCAAGGGCTGAGCCCAGCACTGCACACCCTGCCCAGAGCCTTTGGCTTTGAAGGAAGAAAATTACCCGCATCCCTGAAGAGGGGCAGGGGTCGGTGCTGGAGGACCTCAGGGATTCAGGGCCCGTGTTGTGCTGCTTTGGCAGCACTGTGGGAGGGATCTTGCGACATGCTGGTTTAATTCCAGGTCAGAAAGGAGCTTGTCACTCTTTTCTGCATTTCAGTTTTGCCTTCGGAGGTCAGCAGTGGAATTGGGAGAGACGCCGAGGGAGGATAATTAAACCCTCCCGGCAGGGTGCTTCCTCCCAGCACACATCCTGCACTCCCGACATCCAGGGAGGAGCCGGAGCAGGGACACGGCATCTGCTGCCTCCTCCTTTCCATCCACCTCATCACAGCTCCTCTGGCAGGTGGGGCAGATGGGGGCAGAGGGGTCCCTGGCTTGGGACAAGGGCTGGTTAATGATTTCTGCGCTGGCTCATCTCAGCCTCACTAGAGATGACCCACCGGGACAGACCCTCCAGCACCTCTTCCAGCAGCAAACAGCCAATGTGCTCCACCAGAGCAGATGGCAGTGAGGGTTGAGGGCCCATTTCCAGGTAGAAATGAAGTCAAACCCCCACCTGAAGGGATGTTTCCCTTTCATTGATGTAGGTATATGAGTAAGAAAACTTACAGACCCCAGAGCAGGGATGGAGTGTCAGCAGGGGCCCTCTCAGGAAGTTATGTTCCCAAAATAACTGGGCTACCCTGTGCCCAAAGCTGGCAGCGCTCTGACTTGTTGCAAGGCTGTAACCATCATTTTGCTGCTATGTATGTGCAGGGTGGTGGAGGGGGTCTCAGGGACAGAAATGGGGTCCTCTGGCTCATGATGCAGGTTGGGGTCTGGGAGTTCCCCTGAGCCTTTGCACAGCCAGGCTGCAGAGGCATCCCTGTGATTGGATGGGATGTGGCGAGCAGCCACCAAGACACCTCCTCGGGATGTTCACCCCATCCATCAAGGAGCTCAGTGAGTACTGCAGCGAGGACAGGGTGGCACGAGGGGTCACCCTCAATCAAAGACCCCTCACTTCATTGCACATCAAAGGCATCATCCTAGCACCGTGCAGAGGGGACAAATTCCCCACTATATGAGCCCTGCTCACCTTTTGCCTTCCCCAAAACACCCTCAGTGCTTACCTCGAGCAGAGAGCTTCTTGGTGTTGATGATCTTGGCCGCGTACTCTTGTCCTGCCAACACCTTCACGCATCTCCGGACAATGGAGAACGCGCCCCTGGGAACAGAAGAAGCCAGAGGTGAAGGGCTTGACATGAGAGCGAGCACAGCTCAGCCCTCATGTGGCTGTGGGGTGAGGGACAGCCACAGGCATGGGGACAAGGGTGGGGAATAGGTGCTGAATGGGGCAGGGACTTGTGCAAAACTTGTAGGGATCAGCTTCCCTGCACCACCATCCTTGAGGAATGATGGGAGGAGGCACATGCAGACCTAGAGAGGAATGTGGGCTTCTCCCCTCTGTGCTCCTCTGGGACACCCCAGGCACTGTGCACTTTTCCTCCTCTTCCTCCTGGCTTTGCCCAACCTGTTGCCAGGAGGGAAGGGGCAGTGATTTATCAGGGGCACTGGTTCCCAAGGGAAACTGTGATGGCTGCAGCTGCCACGTAGCTCTTGGTCACTTCAGTCTGTGTGTTCTAGACCTTTCAGTCACAGCAGCACTTGGTAGCTGTGACTAGTGCCAGATTCCCCCTCCCACTGCAAAACTGTCACCCAGGCAGGGACAGCCCAGGGGACCCTGTGAGGATGGAGCCCAGCTGGACAGGGACAGATGCTGTTGCACCTTGCACACACCCGAGCTAATGTGCAAAGCTCTTCTGGGGTCTGGCAGGCGAGTGAGCACGAGTCCTTGGGACACTCCAAAGACTCCTGTCTGCCCTGGTACCCCATGGCCCAAGTCCTGCCAGCTCGTGGCACTGCCAGTGCCGGCGCAATGCTGGGAGCTGCAGCACTGCAATCACACACACATGAACGCTGCAGCCCTGCTGAGCACAACCTTTGTGCCAGGTTCCCTTTCCTGCCAAACCTCTCCAATTGCTAAAATAACAACTATCAAAAGCAATCCCACCTCCTGCCCCACCTTCCCCCACTCCCTTTCACCCCACTCCAACTCCCTGCTGAGGAATAAAAGGCCACGGGCTGGCGAGTGCGGCTGATAATTGATTTTAGCGGCGGGGGCGGGTGGAGACGGGCAATTTGGGTTTGAATGTGATTTTTGGGAGAGCAGGCAAGCAGCGGGTGTGGAGGGATGGGGATGGAGCCCCAGCAGAGCTGGTAGCCCACGTGCCCAGTGCTGCCATGCAGAGCATCGCTCACGGCACGTGCCAGGCAGGAGTTGGGGGAAAACATCCTGGTGCTTCCCAGCTTCCCCGTCCTGCCATTTAATCCTGGCTGCTGAAAGAGCTGAGCTGTTAATATCCCTGAATCCTGAGGAAGAATTAACTGGAAAGGGTGGGCGAAATGCTTCATATCCAGCTTGCAGTAGGTAGGCAGACCAGAACTATTGGCAGTCCTGTGGTCTCGCTCTCTTCATCCTGCTGGGAACCCCACACTGCGTAGGGTTTGTGGGCTCCTATGGATCCCTGGGACTCATCTTCTCTATTTTTTTTTCCTAAAGACATGTGTGATGTTTCTGCAGTGGCAGGACAATCTGCAGCAGAGAGTGCAGCAAGCAGGGATGTCCCTCTGCCCCAGCTCAGAGTTTCACTGCAGAACCCAGCATGAGGCTGGAGGGCTGTGGGTGTCCCAGATCCACTGGAGGCTGGGGACCAATGGTCACTCCTGGTCCCAGTGTCCACAGCCACTTGCTCATCTAGTTATTTGAACTGAACAGCAAAAAAAGGGGGAGCCATGGGAAGCGGCTGTTTCACTCCCTCAGCTGCATTCCTGGCTTTTGGCTCCTCCAGACCTTCCTAACAGAAACCAAATGTCTATTTGTGGTTTGTAAAGCATAAGTAAAACCCTGTGTGCCTGGAGGGTGGGTGGAACATGGAACACTGGATGCAGGTGTAGGATACCCAGGGGTACAGCATACTTGCCATACCCCCATCCTTGTTCCATCTGGGTCCTTCAGTGGGTCTGCATTGGCCACCCAACTCCACATTGGGTGTTTGACCCCCAGCCAGGCTCTACTCCCTGTGCCAGGCTGCTCCCTTGCTACTCAGTTCCATGTAGGATTTTCCAGCCTAGGGGTGTGGGGGGGGGGGGGGAAACAAACCAAAAAAAACCCCTTTGCTCCATCTAAATTCAGCATCTTCATGGCAAAGGCAGCATCCCCTTCTACACCAAGGGCTCATGGAGCACTGCAGGCAATGCTGGGGGTGCCATGCAGGGAGCTCAGCCCCCCTGAGCTGCAAGAAACCCCTCTGGAAGGAAGGTATCCTGTCCTGTTCCCTGGCCATGGACAGCAGCGTGTCCCTTTGCTCCCAGGGCGCTGGGTCTTTGGGTGGGGATCACCCCAACCCTGGTGGCAGCTGAGGACCCCCATCTCTGCCTGGCTTGGATGAGACAGCACATCCCAGTCTGAGCAGGGGACGGGTACATCACCTGCAGGGCCATGGGTACACAACCGTGTCCTTGTCACCTGGCTGGCTGCCAGGGTGATGTTGGATCCACAGCCCAGAACAAGCCCTGTCTCTGCAGCCCCGAGCCCTGGCAGCCTCTGTCCCTTGATCCCTAGGCCAGGCATGACCCCATGCCTCGTCCCCACGGCCTTCCCCACCAGCTCAAGCAGTGGCTTTGCCACCAGGCTGCTCCGCTTCTCCCTTTTTCACACCTTCTCTGCCAGTGCCCGGCTGTGCTGCTGCCACCCTCCCTCTCTTCAACACCTCCTCCTCCTCCGAGGCATTTTTTTTTCCTTTCTAGAGAGAAGAGTGTGGGCTGGGGATTTTTTGTTCCTCCATATTTTTTTTTTCCTTTTTAATAAGCCCCCTCTCCTGCAGCTCCGGGAGCGGAGGGGCTGATCCTACGGCTCGGCATGGTAATTGTCTCCAGCCTCTCCCCGAACCTGCTGCGGGGGCGGATTTGGAGGCGCCGATGGAGCTGCACTTCATGTTTGTCCTACTCCGGGGGGCCGTGGGCAGAATCCTCTCCCTGTCCCCCCCGTTGCCCCCCGCCCTCCGCCTGATTCCCTCCTGCGAGCGTGGGGGATCGGAGCAGCCCTTCACTTGCTCAGCTTTGCGGGGGCTGACGCAGGAGTGGGTTTTCCCCAGCTCCGTGTCCCCCGCTCGGGACAGATGTCCTCCCATGCTTGGGAGGTGCAGGGATGTGCCAAGGGCTTGTGCCTTGCTGGGCAGACTCTGCAGATCTCCCTCCCCATCTCTGCCTGCCCCCAAAGCCCCACCGTGGTGCTACCATTAGGTGTGTGGCATCTCAAACCCCCGCCTGCCCGGCTGCCAGGGTGGGTGACAGCCGAGGAAACGGCAGAGAAACAGGGTGGATGCAGCAGCCTGGCAGCCAGACCTGCCGTCCTGCCAGCCGGGCTGGGGACACACCGTGTGCCCCACAACAGCCCGCCCCAGTCCCTTGGGGACAGCAAACTCGAGATGGACCCTCTCTGCTCGGAGTCCTTGCAGGACGCTGCTCCCTGCCAGGGTCTGGTGCGGGGAGAGCCGCTCTGCCCGGCCCTGCCGGGACTGACCCACCCCGACTGGCACCGGGAGCATCTCTCCGGAGGAGGAACGACGCTTCCCAGCGTGAGCAGCTGCCGCAGCAGAGCAGAGGTGCGGCACTTCGTCCTGATTTCCCTCTCTAAGCCCATGAAGCAGAAATTTCCCCGTGGGAAACCGCTGATTTTTGAATGTGCCAGGATGTGCTGGAAACCATCCCAGTGGAAAATCCCCAACCAGCCCCACAGCACCTTGGCTAACCTGGTGAAGCCCCTAACTCGGGAACACCTCAGTGATGCTGTTGTACCTGCCCTCTTGAGTGGATGGAAGAGCTGTGGGATGCACTGAGCTGGGGCTGCTGCCCCTGCATCACCCCAGAACTGGGGTGGTCAGGGGCGATGCTCTCAGGGGCTGGTGAGCTGCTGCGCCAGCTTTGCTCCTTTATTCCTTTTAAAATGCTTCTGTCCAGGTGGTTTTGGATCACAGTGCTGGGCAATGCAGGCAGCCCCCAAGCCTGGGTGCTCAACCCTCCAGTCAGCACCTACCCAGAAAAGCGTCTCAGCCCAGATACCTTCAGGAGCCCTCCAGGTCTTCCCCCATCACTCCTGGCCTGTGAACTCCCCTCCACATCCTCACAGCCATCTCTGCCCAGCCAGAGCCCCACAGCCTCACCACAGGCACGGAGCAGCCACTGCCTCACCTGCCCACCCCCTGCCACCACCAGAAAACCATAGAGCCTGAAAAGCCGAGAAAAGTCTGGAAAAAGCAGGTCCCACATCCCACCTTGCGACCAGCTCCCCAGAGGGTGCCCATCCCCCTGCCTGCAGTGCCAGCTGGGGCTGTCCCCACCACAGGGACCCACTCCCGAACGCAAGCCCCTGCTGTCCACCAGCCCCTCTCTGTCACCCTGATGCCACAGGGATGGGTGTGAATGTCCCAGGACGGGAGGGGATACATTTGCCTCCACAGAGCTGCACTTTGTAGCAGCACCCCGATGCCACAGTTTGGCTGGGGAATGTGAGCAGCACTCAGCCCAGCCATCACAAAGTCCCCCTGTCTCAGCCTGTCCATGTCCCCATCTCTGCCCTCTCCCTTCTCCCTCGCCCCCATTTCACACGCCCACGTGCATGTGGGCACACGCTTAGGCACAGGCTGCTCTGTGCCCGGGCGATGCAGGGCTGCGGGGTCGGAGCATCCCTGTGCCTGCCGACGGACAAAGCTTCCCCTCCGGAGCACAGGCACCCTGAGCCCACCACCACGCTGCCAGCCACTCCGAAGGGACGGTGGCCACACAGCCCAGATTTACAGACCAGCTCCAAAAAAAGGCACAGAAACCAAAACAGAGGCACATGCCTGCTCACTCCTGCGCCCGTTTTATAGCCACACGCTGGGCGGGACGCGGAGCATCCCTCCACACGGGGAACCTGGCATCCCCTGCTCCACCCGGGGGTGCTCAGTGCTCCCCAGGATCCCCTTGCTGGGCACAGGCAGCTCTGTTTGCACACACACACACACACACACACACACACACACTGATCCAGGCACACACGATGACACCTGGACCAGAGGAGCCGAGCCCTTCCTCGCAGGAAAGCAGGGTCAGACAGGGCTATGGCTCACCCGCACCGGGACAGGAGTGGGGAATACCCTGGATCTTTCCAAAAGCCACCAGGATTCTCTGGGGACTGCCAGGCAGACTGGGTCTCCTGCAGGTCTAGTCAAGCCCCAGTGCATCCACACAGATAAATTCCCTAAAGAAATGTGAGGGGTGTCCACTGCTTTGGCTTTCCTCCTCAGCTGTCCTGATCCTCCTCCCAGCTGGAGAACTTCCCAAGGGAGCTAGCAGCCTTCTTTTTTGGGAGCAGCTTTTCCATAAGAGGGGTAGCCAAGCCTTTCCCAGGCAACTCCAGACCTCTGGGGTGTCCCAAGCCCCCAGCCAAGCACCCATCAGCAGCCCCTGAACTCAGGTAGGGACAGGTCTGGGGCTGGAAGCCCCCATCCTCACTCGCGTGCCCTCTCTGACTCTCACGGCAATCTCTCCGTACCCATCTCCTTTCCCTCATCTCCAGCAGTTCCCAGCACTGCTGAGTCTCTCTCCCAGCCAGGGCACAGCCCCGCTCTGAGCATCCCAGCCCCATCTCCAACTTACTTGCCCAGTTCCTCAAAGAGCTGGTACTCCTCAGTGAAGCGATTGCAGGTGATGGTGGCCATCCTGAGGGGCTGGAAATGCTCCCTCCCGGTGCAGAGTTTGGGGCAAGCAGCTCTCCTCTCACTCCTTCCCTCTCCGTGTGCTCCCGGGGCTCTCTCCTCGGTGAGGTAAATAAGGGAATATATTTGATTGACAAGCCCAGAGATAATGATGAGGGCAATTTGTCTTCTCAGCTTCACAAGCCTTCGTCAGCATCGCCGTCCCCATGGTGACCACCGCTGCCAGAAACGCCCTGTTTCTGTTGCCGGGGCAACTGCTTCCCAAACCCGCCGCCCTCCGTGGGGACCAGGGCCCTGCTGGGGACCCGGCCCGGGGGCTGCCCGGGGGTCACCCACCTGCTGCAGAGGGGGAATATCTAAAATACAACTATTAATGGCAAATTAAAGGCTGTGGCAGTGGTAAAATAATTGGGGCAAAAAAGGTTTCCATGGAAACCGTGGTTTCCATGTTGCAGGAGGATGCTGTCACCCCAGCAACTGCTTATCCCCCCCCCCCAAAAAAAAAAAAAATACAGGCCCTGCTGGTACCTGCAGCAGCATTCCTGGGGGCCCTGGGGGCTGTGGGATGGGGACACGCTGCAGCAGGAGGGAGCAGATGGAGCAGAAGTGTGTCAGGAGAAGCTGGAGAAATCATGGCAGGTCCCCAGGTCCCCAGACCGTCCCGCCTTCAGCCAGGGTCCCCAGAGGGGCTGGCCCTGATCACAGTGCAGGGGAGGGCTGGCTGCTCCCACTCCCTCCTTTGCCCGCTGCGTCCCCACAAGGGCCCTGGGGTTCCTGTGGAGCAGCTCCTGAGGGTCCCCCCAGAGAGGGACGAGCAGCCTGGCCTGAAGCACAGCTAGAGGGGAGCACAAGGGCTGTGTCCTAGGGTGCCGTGTCCCTGTGCTGCCCAAGCCAGGGTAGAAAGGGGGGAGTTTCAAAGTGGGAATAGAAGGAAGGTCTGGCCCCCCAGTCCGTGGACTTTTTGTTGCTGAGTCGCCTCTCTGCTGTGCTGAACATAAGAAAGCACAAAAACTGCAATGAAAGTGGAATTGTGAGGTCCAAAACCTCAGGGTTTCCTCTGAGTCCCCACCAGCCCTCACTGGGGATCCAGCAGCACCCGCTCTGTCTACACCACCCCTTGCATTTTCCACCTGCTGACTTCCCCCAGAAGAGCTTTCTACTCAGCTTGTGTCCCATTTCTGGATGATTTTGCAGCAGCAGGGCCCTCCTCACAACAGGAGAAGGGACTCCCTGTGCCAGCTGGGAGGGCATTGCCTTTGCCAGGTGACATGGATTGAGTTCCCTTTCAGGCTGCCATGGAAGGGTTAAAAGGAAAAGAAAAGGTTCTAACCAGACAAAAATAGGGAGAAATCTTTGAGAGGGGAGAGAGGAGGAGCAGAGAGGGAGAGAAGAAAGGAGGTGGAAGTGGAGGAGGACAGCAAGTGGCGGAGTGAGGAAGAGGAGGGGGAGGAGGAGAAAGGTCTAATGGCTTTTCCATTAATTGCACCATTACCCACCTTCATCCCCACCTTGCATCCCTGCATCCAGCCTCCCGCTCCTGTCTGGTCCCATCCAGGGGACCCTGGAGGCAGAGCAGGGACTGATTCCCAGCCATGGAAGGGCACAGGGATGGGGCCACAGTCCCCAAGGGTTGATGACCTCCAGACCCACCCTGGCCGTGGCATGAGCAGAGCACACCAGGCACCCTCACTTGGGCTGCAGGCAATGCACATGTGCCATCTGTGCCCCAGGGACATGATGGTCCCCAAAATGCCTCCAGGCATCTGCACAACTCTTCCCCATGCTGCTCCCACAAAAAAGGGGGTTTCATTCCCCACCCCAGGGCTGTGCCAGGAGGCAGGGGGCTGCCATGGGGGCCGGTGCATGCGGATGTTTGTGGGAGTGCTTTCCTCCTCCAGCATTTTGCTGCCAGCCCCCAGCAGCCCCTTAGAACCCTAGAGGCAAGAGCCCCCCACTCCCAAGACCCCCTGGATGCCCGTGGGCAGCTCTGTGCCCCTGCCTCACTCCCACCTCCCTCCCACCTGCGCTGCTGTTCGTGTCCCCGTGAGCTCCGCAATGTGACCTGCCCCCCTCCCCGTGCCCACCCCCACACTGCCACACGTGCTCAACCCCACACGCGTGACTCTGCGTGCTCCTGGAGCCAGGAGGAGGGATCTGTCCCTTCCTTCCCCCCCGGGGCGCCTGCTGCAGCCCAAACCCCTCACCTGGGCAGGGAGTGATGGCAAAGTCCCCCACGAGGACCCTGCCTTCCTCCCCAGGGTTCTCCTGCCTGGCAGAGACACGGCTCTCCAGGAAAAGTTTCTCCCTCTCTGTTCTTCTCTCTATTCAGTTTTTTTCCTTTTCCTCGACATTTTTGCTTCTGAGGGTAAGGGGGTGTCAGACTTCTGCATGCTGAACGTGCTCTGTTTTGCTGGTAATGTTTTCCCAAGCAGGAAATGCTGCGTGGTCCCAGTCCTGGGTGCCTGGGGACAGTCTGAGGGGAGCAGGAGCTCTGGGTGGAACCTTCCAGCCCTGAGCTGGGGGCTCCCCTGTGGAGGGGAGTAGTCCCAGTCCTCTCCCTGAGGCCTCAGGATATTCCCAGGATGTGTCAGTTCCCAGCCATCCCAAGATTTGCTCCTGCAGGCCTTTGGGAGCCATGCTGCTCTCATGCTGCCATGCTCGGGTCTGGCCACCTGATGGAGATCTTCATCCCCAGTGCCCCTCTCCATCACCGGGCTCGCCTCTCCGAAAATGCATCCTGCTCTCCACACTCTGCTCCAGCTCTGCCTGCAGAGCTTTGGTTTCTGCATCCCAGCACGGGGCTGCCCCAGGGTGGGCACCCGAGGTCGGATGCTGAACCCCAACCACACGGGATGGGCAGCTCAGGAAGGACCCCCGTGTCCTGGGGGGCTGCAGCAGGTTGCCCCTGCTCCCAGGGGATGGGGCTTGCAGCAGTGCCTCGCACACCAAACCAGCCAGGTTGCCAATTACATACTGCAGAGATCCCGAAATTACTGGGACAGTTTCACAAGCAAGCTGGGGTCTGGGGGATGCTCAGTTGCTGTCCTCTGGGAAGCTGAATTTGGGGTTATTTTTAGATAAGATTATAAATACCGTGGGGAGGAGAGCTGATTTACATTTAGGGCTGTGTTTGCAAACGTGCCCTGTCCCTGCGGGCCCAGAACTTGCTCCTGCAACCATAGGAAGGTGCTTTTGGCTGAGACAGGGTGTCCTCAGTGCCACCCTCTCCCCTACAGCAGGGTTCATAGGCAAAGACCCTCCTGTGGACATGCCCACGATACTTGGGGACAATCAGTAGGTGCCATGTGGCTCCCTGGAACCATGGTGCACCGGCTTGAGTGGGGGAAATCTGCAAAACCACACGTCCTCAGATCACGGGCATGAGAAAGAACACAAGTGCCCCTGATGCAGAACACCTTCTGAGGTGCTCAGGGTGCTCTGCCACTGGGGCAGTTTGCTGGCATGCCCATCCCCTGTCCTGATACTGGGCTTCTTCCCTCTCTCGGATGGGAGTTGCCTGTGGGGCTGGAGAGGTTCTGACGTACCCCCAGTCCTGCCTAATGCATCCCATCCCTATTCCATCCCCGTCCTATCCCACTCCCCTCCTCTTCCCAGCCCAGCCCAGCCCCACACTCCTCTTATCCTCCTCCCCATCTCTATCCCATCCCAACTCCATTAATTCCCAGCCCATTCCCTTCCCATTCGCTCCAGCCAGCAGGCTGGAAACAGCCAGGGTGGAGGCAGCCAGTCCACACCGACAGAGAGGCAGCCACCACCCCTCCGTCCCCGAGGGCCCCGGATGCGTCCCCTGCCCCTTCCCTCCCAGGCCCCCATCCTACACCCAGCTCCCGCTGGGCCCGGGAGCTGCCTGGGGCTTGCCAGGCGCTTTGAAGGGAGGTTGGGAAGGAGGGGAGCCTCAGCCTGTCTGTGAAAACACATCTCCCGGGTGCAGGGAACTCCACTGACTGAGCATCTCTCCAGCTGCATTAACCCCTTGGCAGCCGGAGCGCACACACAGTCCCTGGGGACTTCAGCTCTCTGAAAACATGGGATTTTGGCACATAGCTGTGTTTTTCACAGCACAGACCATTAATAAGCATTGCTGTGATGAGGAGAACACGTGGCAGCAGCTGCATCTCCTTTCCCAGCCCAATGTTCAGACACAGCACAGCTGGAATCAGGGGTGAAGGACAACTGCTGTCCTCGGGCTGGAAGCTTTGCTCTCTCCAAGCACCCAGAGATGCTCCTGCCTACTTCTCCTCTTTGTGTTCAAGGACTAAGCTTTTCCTTCAGCTGTTTCTTCTTGCAAAAATTCAGAATCCAACTCCTTTTAATTAAAATACACATGACAGCAGATCCACCACTGTGGCCAGGCTGACTGCAAACCCAGCATCAGCCCAGTAGATCCAAACCTGGAAAGAGGAAATGAGACCAGACAAACATTTTCATGGTGATGTTAGTAAAAGGGAAGGGAGAAAGATGGAGCATGTTTTCATGGAAATTTCCATTTTTGAAAAAAAAAGAAAATAAAAGGACTAAACTTGGATGCATTTATATAAATATGGAAATGAAAGCTGTTTCCCGAGCCTTGTCACCACCTCATGTCCAGCCCTGCTCTCCCATTCCCTTCAGCACCAAATCTCCCTTAGCTAATATTTGTTCCCAAGCCCCTGCAGCATGAGCCCCTGCTCTCCCCTGGCTTTGGCTCTGCCTGCAGCAGCCTCCTCTTCTTCAGCAAAGTGTTGCTTTATTTTCAGCAACTGCTTGGCTTTGCCAAATGGCAGCCGGTGCCGCAGTCCCGCTGATGGTGCACATCTCCAGGGACCAGGCTGGCTGATTTGAGGTAGTTTGAGGATGTGGAGCATCCTCCTGGGGCTCACCTCCACCCAGGCGATGCCATGGGGACCAGTCCTCTTGGAGCAACATGTTGAGGGAGCAGGGATGGAGATGGGGCTGATGGAGGAGCTGAGTCCCCTCTGAACCCTGTGCTTGGGATGTGCCTGCAGGGATGCAGGGAGCCCGCGGGGTGGGATGGCACAGCGATGGGCGTGCGCGGAGCAGCGGGGACTGGCACACACACACTGCCACACTCCAGCTTTTCAAACTCCTTCCCAGCTCTACAAGAAGAAGCCTCCTCTCTTCTGCCTTGCTGTCAGCTGGTTTTTTTCCTTTGTTTCTAGAGAAAATCCCAAAACCCCCAAATAATCCAGCTAAGAGTAAGAAAAAAAAATACAAACATGTCATTTTCTTCCCATCCTCATCCCTCTCTCACACACAGGGCTTGGAAGAATACTGAAAGGTATTCAGTGTGCACGCTGCCAATTGTCACATCTTTCAATGACAGATTTTAAATGAATGTTATTTTGCAAGGGAGAAAGAGAGGGGGGAAAAGAAAAAAAAAAATAGAAAGCCCACACTGCTCATCCAAGAGCTGACAAGTCCTAACGGGCCTCATTTTCCAGAGACAAAAATAACTATTTTCAAAATTCACAGCAGGGCCTTCGCCTACACACGCTGCACCAAGAGAAACCTGTGGGGAGAAATGTAAAACACATTGTGTAAATGGAAATGCACCATGCATCCAAAGCGATTTCAAAGTTATTTACCCCCTTCCATCCTCTCCAGCTCTCCTGCGAGCGCACGTATGCGCGCTCTCACCCCGCCAAGGGCGGGGGCCCGGAGCTTTGCTGGCTTCCCTGGCCCCTGGCGATCGGATGGGCTGGCTCCCCAGAGCAGCGGATGATGGGGAGGTGTTTTCCTCCCCACGCGTGCGCTGCTGGAAGAGCAGTGCCCATCTGCGGCGAGGGGATGTGGCGCGGTGCTGGCAGGCGGGAGACGTCCCCATCATCCCCGTCCTCCACCGTGGCTTCAAAAGTCCTGCAGCTGCAAAACAGCAGATCAGCTTCTGCAGAGACCTTCTTGAGATCTTCTCTCTGCCCCAGGTTCAGCAATGGGATGTGGGGACAGGGACGGGGACAGGGACAGCTCCAGCACTGGAAAGAGGCAGACAGGGGTGGTTGGCTGGTTGGATGTGTAGGATTCATAGGGAGGAACAGGGGAGGTGCCTAGAGGCTTGCACATGAGGGGGGTGTCCAGGCAAATTTTGGGTGAAAGGCTCTGCTGGGTAGCTGACCCATGTACAGTCCACCACCAGAGCCTGGGGCAAACCTGCCTCCCAAATGTGGGGCCAAAGAGAAACACCCGTCCTCTGGGAGCATCCAACCATGCCTCCATGGGCCACAGCGCCTCATCAGGGCTGCTCCTGGCCCCCCAAGCCAGTGCAGAGGGGAAGCCATAGCCCCACATGAGGTCACTGTAACAGCATGACTTAGTCCAGCCACGTTGATCTCAGGTCTGACATCCACGGTCAGGAATCCAGCCCTCCACAAAGAAGCAATGTGGTCTTGGGTTTGGGGGAGGCCCTCGAGTTCCCAGGGCAAGAGCAAAGGTTGCAGCTTCTTGGCAGCAGGCTGCGAGCCAGGGGCAAATAGAGGGAAATGGCGAGGGTTAACGTGAAGGCAGAGCCCCCATGCTTCCTCCTGTCCTTGTGATGGCCAGCACTTAAAGCTTATGATTGGCTGCAGAATCCTTGAGGAAAGGGTTTCTCTCTTTGGAAGCAGCTGTGCAGGGCCAGCCCAGCTCAGCACAGTCATTCACCGCCACCAAGCACCGCAGCAGAGACCACATCGCCCTTCCTCACCCACTGGGAGCAACTCCCTGTGGCCACCACTCCAGCCAGGGAGGAGAAGTGTTTTGGATTTAACCCTGGAGCAAGGGAGAGCAAGAAAGCACTGGCCACCTCCCTGCCTGTCCTTCTCCCTCGCTCCCATGCCATGGCACTGCAGTCCAGAGCTCCACCCTGGCCAGGATGGGTGGATGCTGGGGGAGTGTTCTGTCAGATGCGGTTGGACATGAGCCTGGTGTTCAGCTTGCGGAAGAAGGAGCGCAGCTTGCAGATCTTGCACTTCTTCTTCTTCTTGTTCCTGCTTTTCAGGGACTCTCGGCCGCCTTCCCAGTCCTCCCCATCATCCTCACTGGCCCAAGGTCCCCAGGCCCCGCCGTTGAAGTCTGGGTGAGCCCGGGGGTTCTCCGCAGGGTACCGCACCGGGATGGCCGTCCGGTTGTAGTGCACCAACCTCATCAGGAGGGTCCTGACCACGTCTGGGCGCTGCTCTGAGAGGTCGTAGCGCTCATAGGGGTCGGCGGTGATGTTGAAGAGCCACACGGACTTCCTCAGGCCATCAGTGAGACGCTCCAGGTTCCACCAGCTCCCTGGAAAGTTGGTCAGGGTCTGTGGGGGTATCCAGTCACTGTACCCTGGGTCGCCAGTGAGGAGCTTCCACTCCCCAACCCGGATGGAAGCTTGCACAGCCGTGTTCCAGATGCCGAAGCCATCCTCCAAGGAGCCATACTTGGCATGGTTGTACAAGGGGTCAATATTGTGCAGGATTTCAGTGCGTGGCGACTCCTTGCCCTCACTGATAGCAGGCCAGACATCATAGCCATCCAAGCCTTGGACATTGCTCAGGTTGCCCCTGGCCAGGCTGACCAGAGTAGGGTACCAGTCTGTAATGTGAACTAGCGCCCAGCTTGTCCGACGCTTGCGCTTGATCAGGGGACTGTGGACAAAACCAATGCCACGCACTCCCCCTTCCCAGTATGTTCCTTTGCGACCCCGTAGCGGCCAGTTGCTTCCCCCGGAGAAGGTCTGCCCACCGTTGTCCGTGGAGAACACCATCACACTGTTTTCATAATAACCATACTTCTTGAGGGCCCAGGTGATGTTCTTCACCGCCTCGTCCATGCAGGTCACCATGGCCGCGTACTTGCGGCGGGCGACGTTGCCCATGGAGCGGTAGCGGTAGATGTACTCCTTGGGGGACTGCAGGGGCGTGTGCACCGCTTGGAAGGCCACGTAGATGAAGATGGGCTCCTTGGGGCTGTGGGATGCCAGGATCTTGCTGACGCGCTGGGCGTAGAGGAAGGTGGAATACTTCCCGCTCTGGTCCCAAGCCACGTCCTCCCCCTCGTGCAGGTCGTAGCCGCAGACGTCCGGCCCGTCGCAGTTGTCGTAGGTGTAGTAATCCACGTTGCCTGTCAGGGAGCCCAGGAAGGTGTCGAAGCCCCGGCGGGTGGGCAGGCACTCCTTCTTGTAGAAGCCAAGGTGCCACTTGCCCACCATGTGTGTGGAGTAGCCGGCTTCCTGCAGCTTCTGTGGCAGGGTGACCTGGTCGAGGGGCAGGCAGTTGGGCTGCCGAGGGCGGATGATGGAGTGCTGCAATCCTGTGTGGATCTGGTACCTGCCAGGAGGAAGAGCCAGAGGAAAGCAATGGTGATGAGGAGCAGCACAGGGTGAGGATGTGATGGCACTTTATGTGTTAGAGACCCAAAATAAATGCAGATTCCCATGTCACCCAACCCAACGAAGCAAGTTCCAGCCAGGGACAGGGAGCTCCTCATCTGTCCATAAGTACCAAAAGTAGATGCAAAGAACACAAGAGAGAGGCTCAGCAGGCATCTCACAAAAATGCCACCAGCATTTGTCCCCACTGCTACAAGCCTGGGGAGGTGGCTGGGCTGTGTCAGGGCTGGGCAGCACAAGCAAGTGGGTTCATAATGCCCCACCTGAACTAATGTCCCCACTATCTCTGTCCTCCCCTGCTTTGCACACCACAAAGATATCCGGGACCCCTCAAGGACCTTTAGGAGAGAAGGGAGGCCTTTGCTTGGACCGTGGTGGGCTCCACCACTCCAGGCAGTAGGTGACCACATCTCTGGGCACCTCCCTGGGGACCACTCCTCAGCAGGAGGTGGTCTGGTGGGATCTGCCTCCTACAGTGAGTGCTGACCACACAGCACCGCTCCAGGGAAAGCCCCACCTATCCTAGAAGGCAAAATGGTCCAGGATAAGGGGACATCTGACAGTGCTGCCATGGGAGAGGGCAATGGAGCAACATCCAGCCTGTGCTGGCCAGTGCAGCACTGAACACTCATGCAGGGAAAGCACAGACCGAGGGCCTCACAGCAAATCTCCAAGGGCCAGTGTGTCAGGGACTACCTGGGGACACAGCTCCTTGCCCCGCACCAAAAACCTCCTGACTAGAGACCACCCTCTCCCAAAGTGACATCCATTACCCAGCAGCATCCACATTTCTGCTCTTGCCATGTGCCACTATTTATCCTGTCTGGAAATCAACTATTCAGCCAGGAAGCTTTCTAGAGAAATCCAGATCTGCTGGAGGGATCTCCATCCTCTGCTAATACACCAGGGCATCACTCTAGCAGCAAGTTGGGGTTAAGCCCCTCAGAGAAGGGACCAAAGGGGGACGTGAGCAGGCACTGGCTTACCTGCCAGTTATCAGCTGGCTCCGGGACGGGGTGCAGATGGGCTGGATGTAGTAGTTCTCCAGCTTCACACCCTCTGCTGCCAGCCTGTCCAGCGTCGGCGTCTGGATATCTGAGCCGTGATAGCCGATGTCGTGGTAGCCCTGGTCATCAGTCAGAATGAAGATGATGTGGGGTGGCCTGGTGAAGGTGGGAGGCAGTGATTTCTCCATGGGGTCTGTGGCCACATCAGCCACCAAACTGGGCTTCATCCAGTCCCAAGACATATAGCCAAAGCTGAGCAGGCTGACGAGCGAGAAACCCGTGAGGGCATAGACGGCCATCCCGGAGCACTGCGCTGCCTGCCAAGGGTGTTACTGCCCCAGCATCGCCTCAGAGCCACGAAAACAGGAGCTCTCCCCGTCCTCCAGGAGGGCTCCCTGACCTAGAGGATGCTCCCCACGACCCCCACAGCTGGTGCTGCGGGAGCAGCTTCCATCAAGGCACACTCGCGTGCACACAAAAGCTTAATCCGCCGGGGCTGGGTTGCCTTCAGTCAAAGGAAAATAAGCCCCGCGCTGCTCCAATCACACACATCTGCACGGCGGGACGGGCTCCTCGCACGGACTGCCGGCGGCCCGGAGCCGCTCGCCAGCGTCCCGAGCGTTGGAAACACTTCCTGGCTTCCTGGGGTTTTCTGCCTGGTGTTATTTCTTTATGAAGAGCTCCACAAAGTCCTCGTCAGAGAAAGTTGCTCTGGCTTCTCGTCTGCTCCAGCCCTGCGCCTGCCCGGCTATCCAGACGGCTCGCTCGGGATACGACGATCCTCGTCTTTAAACTCCTGCGGAAGAGGGTGCTAAAGTTCAAGCCCAGGGGTGCCGAGCTCTCCTCCTCACTCTCCGGGCAAGAGCCGCCCTCTGCTTTTCCCAACCTCCGCTCCAAGGCAGAGTCCCAACATCTGTCAGGAGTTGGTCTAAGCCGCCAGGTTTATGGGGAGCTGCCGGCGCGGCCCCTCCCAGCTCAGCAGCTCCAGCAAAAAGCTGGGAAGCCCCAGGGCAATGCAGGGTCCTAAGCGTGGCATTCCCTGAGCCACCGATGCTTCCCTCCCTGCTTGCACCGAGGCGTGTGACACATGGATCAGGACCCTTGGTGGGATGCTCAGCTGAAGCCCCCGCAGCACCCAGCCCGGGAGGGCAGTGGGAAGGGCTGGATCTCTGGGAGGGATTGCCGGGGCCAGCTGCCCACACTGACAGGATCGTCGTCCAAATTAATCCTGAGCAAGGAGAAGCTGCAAAAACTTGCTTGAACACCCCCAGTGTTAATAAAACCACCCGGGGACTTGCAGAGCACTAAGGAGTGGTGGGTGCTGCTGCACCCATTTTCCAAGTGAGGAAACTGAGGCAGCAAAGGGCCATTGTCACAGCCAGAGAGGGGCAAGGTTTGATGGGAACCAGAGACTTTTGCCAGTGCAGGGGTATGATCTGAGCTTGGGGTGCTGGGACAAGGGGCCAGTGCCCTGATGCTTCAGGGAAGGGGTTGGCAGAGATGTGCAATGGCCCTGTGCAATTCCCTCCGTGGGGCCAGCACTCATCAGGAAGCCCTTGTGCCTGGTATCCATCTTGTGCCCCCCACTTTCCCAGCCAAGGACATGGCCCAGGAAGGGGGATTTCTAGCACAAACCCACTCACATTCACCCGCCCCTGTCAGAGTTGGGAGCTGAGTCCTGTGGCTGTTTGCAGTCCCAAAATGATGGGGACCTGAGGGGTCCCAGTACACTGGGCACTCCAACGGCCCCCAGCCCAGCCACCCCACCTGCCTTTACACCTGCAGGGCTGTGGTGGGGGCTCACTGGGGTCTGGGAGGGCTCTGCCTTCAGAACTGGCTCAGAAGAGCAGATGAGAGAGATGGCTCCATGGCTCCCTGCATGTCCCCTTCCCAGATCCCCTCCTCCGGGTCCCCTCCCTGGGCTCCTCCCACACTCCCTGTCCTTCCACTGACCCTCCAGTCCCCAAGTATCCCCCCTGCCCCACACCAGCTTGCTCCCTAGGACCCTAGACACCATGGAGGAGTGGGGAGGAGGGATCATGGGGCTCCTCACCCCCAGGGACTCCCGGGAACAGCAAAGGGGAGATGGGCTTCTCCCTCCTAGCTTTAGACACAGGCAGAGAGGATGGGGTCAAGGACAGGGACCAGGACAGAGCCAGGGCTCAGAGGCTTGCAGGAGCACAGGGAGGGGTGCAGGGGACAGGAGCAGGAGGCAGGGATTGATAACTGTGTTCTGTGCTTTTCCCTGCTGGCAGGAACCCCTGCTCACTGACAGCTCAGAAGGGCTGGGCTAAGCCCTTCAGTGAGGTTTGATTAATCCCCAGGGGTTCATCTTTCATTTCTTCCACCCAATTCTCTTCTCCCTTTCCCTCCTCCTTCCCATGATTTGCCCCCCTTTTCTTCCCCAACACCTTTAGTTTTGAACAATATCCTCCTCCTGGGAAAACCTGGACCTGACTGAAGGGAAATAGAGGCGGGGGATCCCTGTCTCCTGGGTCCTGTGTTCTCCTGTACACATGGCTCAGTACACACCCCAAACCAGAGTTACTGCCAGGGCTTGTAATCAGAGCTCTTCCCAAATAATAAATAATGGTCCACTTGGGTGAGTGTTACAGATGAGAGAGGAAATTGAAGATGTCAGGCCTGAGACATGGCAGAGAAACTGTGTTCAAGGCAACACAGACCACTGATAAACTATGTCTTGCTTGGGGCCAGAGGATGAGCAGGAGGGAGGTGCAGGAGGGGGCAGCAGAAGGGATGTGTGGCCACAGGAGTGGGTCTGGAGCCCACCTACGAGGAGCAGGGCTGGATCCCACCTCTGAAGAGCAAGAGCAGAGCCAAGCACCTCCTGGGTGTGAGGATTTGCTGCTCCACAGCTGTGTGGTGGGTCACATCCAGCTCACACCCTTGGATGAGGAGGCACAGGCTGGGAGAGTCATCCTGAGTTTAAGCTGCTGTCAGTGGCCAAAGCTCAGAGGGTTGAAGGAGGGGAGGAGGTGGCAGCAGGGACATGGGCACATGCTGACACGGGAAGGGGACATTCTGTGCCAGCCAGGGCAGCCGTCTCAGTTAAATTAGTGATGGGTCCAAGCTGGCCCCAGGTCTGGGGGGGAAACAGCAGGGTTAACTCAGCCAAGGGAGCTTTTTCCAAGAGCCAAAGGGTGAATAAATAGTGAATTTGTTGGCAGTGACCCTGTTCAGAAGGTTCAGGGACAGCTGGCTGGGTCTCAGCAGCACATGGACACCTTCTGAGTGCTCCTCCAAGAAATGATAAAAGGGTGAAAAGCAGCAAGGGGTACAGTGAAAACACTCTAGATCCCAGGAAATGGGGTGCAATGGGACCCACCAACCAACCCCCACTGATATCATGACAGGAGGCAGGAGAAGGGAGCGGCTAGCAGGGAGGAGGAGGAAGAAATGACAAGTCTGGAGTTTTGGGGTCAGGACGATTTAAGCTGTCTGCACAGCTGCTCTGAGAGTGATTAATGCATCACAAGGTCTAGGGATGGAAAAAGTACTCAGGGCCTGCAGGCACCCCCTCAACTGCTCTTAATTCAAGGCAGTCACTCGTCCAGCCTCACTCAAAGATGTCTCAAGAGCCAGGAGCTTCCTTGGAGAGCTCCAGCATGTTGCACAATGGGGAGATTTCCCCTGGCAGCCGGCCCGGCTGTGAGTGCTGAGCCAGCCAGCAGACCCTGCCTGCTTTGGTCCTGCATCTGCCCTGGCAAGGACAGCCCTGCTCCTCCCATCACATCAGCTGCTGTGACAAAAGACACTGAATCTCCCTCCCAGCCTTGTCTGCAGCGGCATTACCAGTTCAGGATGATGGGGAGGCCCTTCAGGTGAGCTGGGTGCTGGATGTGGGGCTGGCAGCAGCTCTGTGGGCAGAGCATCACCCACCTGCACCCCAGCCCAGCCCTTCCAGGTGCCTGCAGACCCTGCCCAGCTCAAACCAAGCCCACCATGCTGAGGAACCACTCAGCAACCAGAGTAAAGTCACCAGCCAAAGCCCAAAATGCTCCTTTTTGGTGCCTTTATACCCAGGAACATGACCTGTGAGGCTTCAAACCCTGACCAGTGCCTGGACCAAGTCCCTCCACATCCCTGCAGCTGTCACAGCTCCTCACAATTGCACAGCTGGTTCTCTGACCAAATATTTAATTATTACTTTTTTTTTTAATTATTAATTTTATGTGGCCTGGGGCAAGAATGAAAATAAACACAGCCCTTCCTGCTTTTTTCTCCCCACTGGCCCCCGGCTCCGGCCGCACTTGCGTTTTGGCTCCGAAAGTGCTCGCTGCAAATGGGGTTATGCAAACAGGCTCCACATATTTCTCTGCGCCTGCGATCTGCCACGAGGGCCACACAGCAAAGTTTAAAACTAAGCCTCAAATCTTTCTTTTTTTTTTTTACTTTTTTTCCCCCCTTTTCTTTATTTTTTAACCCTTCCTGAGGCCGTAGCTGTTTCAGCCCTCAATACTGCCTTTCTCTTGCCATCAATGGGGCATTATGGCAGGGGATTTATTGGAAGCAGAACTCCCAGGCTTTACAATGGGAGCTCTGTGCAAGGCAAATATTGCACAATCTGTTTGCACGCCGTCAGCTCACTGCCCTTCCCCTCCGACAGCCCCACTCACGCCTCGGCCTCCGGCCTGCTGAAACAGGACCTTAAAAATCAGAAAAATGAAAGGTTTTTAATAAGTCCCCTCTCTCCTGCTTCAGAGCAAGACATTTGACCTAACAGGGCATCAGGGAGCCTCGGAAAAACACCTCTTGTCGCTCTCGCCTCTTAGATGTTTAAGGGTTTCCACTCTCCCTGGCCAGCGTGTGATGCATTTACTCTTTTATTGGCGTGATGAAAGAGGCTAGGCAAGTCTGGAGAAGAAGGGAGCAGTCCCAGGAATGGGGAAAGGTTATTTTGTCTAGAAAGGGGGGAAAAGGCTGACAGAAGGGGTTGGACAGGTAATTTGTGGTGAAGGAAAGAGGCTGGAGGCATCACCAGTCCCAAGCCCAGGAAAGGATGGGGCTGAGTGCTTTTCCACTGGCTTTGGGAGCCTCCACGTGGTCCTGGACATCATGTCCTCAGCCTGGTGAATGGTTCTGTCCTAGACTTATCCCTGTCAGGAGCACTCTTTGCTCTCCAGTGTCTTATCCTCCAGGGATATCCCCAGGCACCATCTTCCCTCCCTGGCGCATTTCAGGCAAGCAGCATTTCTGCCAGGCAGTGCCAGGACCTGCTTCCTCCCCCACCAGCCCTCCATATTCTTTTGCCCACTCTAGGACCTCATTTTTCCCACACAGAGCCCAGCACCTCTCTGCCTCTGGCCACATGACCCTGTGGATAGAAACCAATTTTCTAGTGACAACCGCTGTGGCAAGACCTCCGCCAGATTACAGGGATAGGGTTTGGGTTGGGGAAACTCAGAGGTTTTTGAACACGCCATAATTCACTCTCTGGGAGCTGGAGCAAGAGGAGGAGAAAACAGCAAATCTGCATCAGTTCCTGGTTATGCAACCCTGATCACTGCTGAAAGGACGAGGAGCGGTGCAGCAGCAGCCGTGGCACAGGATGCCAAAGCCACCAAGGCAGCACGTTATGGAGCAGAGAGGAGAGCATCAGCTGTCCTTCTGACAGGGGCTCTGGATTTTTTTCTTGAAGCCAAATGGTCTTTTTTTCAATTCCCTGCCTGTATTTCACACCATTTGAGCAGTTGAAAATAATCATCACCATCAAAATGCACTTGGAAGCTGTAGCACAGTATTAGAGTCGTTTCTAATGTAAACCATAGCCTCTGACAACACATGCTGGGCTTGGCCAGGGTTTGTTCCCCATAAAAACACTGCTGCTCCCCTTCCTCCTCTCCAGGTCCTGCAGTGCCAGCAAAATAGGAAATAAAAGCCCCGAATAAGAAAAGTTCCTCTTAGGTTTAGGAATTTTTCTTCTGTTTTTGGTCACTGTGATGATGCGTCTCAACGATTCTGCAAATCCTCCTGTGAAATTACTTCTACGCCTTCCTGCTCATGTTTGTTTTCTTCCTTCCCTTTCATTCAGGAGACTTCAGTCCATCAGCTTCCCTTCCTTCACATAATATTCTTTCCCTTGCCTTTCCCCACCCTCTGGGAAACTGCAGCTCGCCGCCTTCTCCTCTCCTCTCTCTAACGACTTGCTTTGAAGAGCTGGAGACGAGCCCATGGGTTTGGCACCGCTCCCTCCTTCCCATGCCTTATGGCAAGCTTTCCACGTCGCCTGGGTGCTCTCCCTCCTCGTCCTACTCCCTCTTCTCCAGCCCAAAATCCAGCACTCCCTGAAGTGAGGTGCTCCCCGCTGGAGCTTCGCGGCAGAGCCCCAGGGCTCACATCGTGGCTTGGCAGTCTGGATGGAGAATTCCCTTTGCTGTGAACCAGGAATGTGTTGAGATGTGGATCCCCACAGGTTTTGGAGAGGGTGACAGGAAGCAATTCAAGTCTGGCTTTGCAGGCAGGACAGGCTGGAGATGAGGAACCTGCCCAGGTGTGGCAGTGTTTGATAGAAGATTGAGAGCACGTGGGCACAGCCTGGTCCCCTCTCATGGCTCAGGTTCCTGGCATGGACTTTACTTTGCCCCCAACACACTCACCTTCCAGAAGGACTGAGCCTTGCTAAAAATATTGTATAAAAAAAGAGTCAGCAGTTCCCTGGCCTCCGAGGGCTCTCTTTGAAGCAGAGAAGGTCCCAAGGCAGCGGAAGGAAGGATTTAAGCATTTAGCATAGCTGGTTTCTGGCAGCACTGCCATGTGACCCTGACACTGGCTTCCCCAGCTTATTGATTTTGGACTCCCCCACCTTCATTCCTGACACGATTTATCATGGGAGACACAGAAACTCCTCAATCCTCAAAGTATGCAAGATGCTGGCATCACTTTCAGCCTCACCCAGGCTGGGAAAGAAAGAGCAATTCTTCCCAGCACCCGCCTGGCAAATGTCTTCCCATCCCAAAGCTATTCCAGGCTGCACCCCGGCACCTTTGGTGGAGCCCCTGAACAGGCTCCCCTCCTGGAGCAGCCATGGCCATGAAGTATGCAGGGACCCAGCAAAGTCCTGGGTCCATGGGAGCAGCCCCAGCCCCTCCATGTCCTCCTAAAACCCCACCAGGGTCCTGGCTCTCCTCCCAAGCCACAGCAGAGCAAGGGACTGGCCATCCTCTCCCCAGGGCTGGGCAGCCTCCTGGCTCCTGTCTGCCCTTAAATTCCATCTCCCCTTTCAGGTGCAACCTCTTCAAAGGCAGCTGGTGGGTTTGGGCTGGCGGGAGATGCGACGGCCGGTGGGCAGGGTGCCCACCCAGAGCTCCGCTTGCTGCCCTGAGCCAAGGCATGGAGAATGAGGAGGATGAAGCCCAGCACTCCCCGGCTTGGCTCAGGTGCCTGCCCCAGACAAGGAGCCCTTTCTCACCGCTGTGCTCGCAGCAGGGCAGGGCAGGATGGCCTCAGCACCCTGCTTGTTTATAACCCCACCTCAGCACAAGGAAAACACAGGTGCCCGTGCCAGCAGGACTCACACCTGTGCCCCCTTCGGGCAAACGGACGCCTGTTTATCCAGGACGTGTTTCTTCAGCACCCTGGGGGACCACAGCAGAGATGCTGCTGCTCCCCAGCAACAAGGGTTGTTTTCCATCCTGGCAGGAGACAAAATCAGAAAGCTCAGGAGTGGCATTTCAAAGAGTTTGACATCAAGGCTGTCCACAACCACGCTGCTGGAGCAGAAATATGGCAGGGAGTATGTCCAGCCAGACCCCACAGCTGCTCTCTGCCCACCCATCCCTGCAGGCAGCAGCAAGCCCTGGGCACAGGTGTTGGAAGCTCCCGCTCCCACCCTTTCCAGAGGTCTCTGTGCTGTTGAGCACTGTCTGGGGAGTGGTTCAGAACAGGCAAAGAGCCCAATTAGACACTGCATTGCTTAATACAAAAGGTATCAATAATCCAGCAGGAGATGAGAGCTCTTTCTCGCCCCAGGATGCCAAGAGCACAAATTGCCTTCTTGTAAAAGAAAGGCTTAATTTCCATAGAACATGACAGATTAAAGTACAAGTGGGTGGGTCCACTCTATTATTCATCAGTCTTTAGTGCTAACAGAAGAGGGTGTGCTACCTCCTTTGAAGTTTCTTCGAAGGCCCAGGGTGCCCACAGACATCTTAGCAGGGTGGAAAGCAAGATATGAGGGAATGGAGCTCTGAACGCTGAGCACCCACGTTTCCCTTCGCCCTGGGTTTGTAACACAGCAGCCTTGCTGTTGCTAGTGCTCCCCAAATGGAATCAAACCAGACGGTCCTGGTTTAAACCCAGGCACCCTGTGGACCTTAAACTAGCAGAGAAGAGGTCCAGGATGAACATGATGCTGTATCAGCTCTGTCCAAAGCCAAGCAGAGCTTCCTTTCCTGGCTGTGCAGTGAGTTCTGTCAGCAGAGAAATCTAGGATTAAACTTTGGAGCTTGTATTCCTCCCTCCTGAATGGGAAACAGAGCAGAATAATGAGAATAAACCCCAGTTTCTCTCGGCTGAATTTACTGAGAACACTGGAGTATTTCACTCAAACAGAAAACTCCAGGAGTGATTCCTCAGAGGCAGCACATGGCATTTGCAGACAAACTCTGCAGGGTGAGATTGTGCCAGGGAGGTTTAGATTGGATGTTGAGAAAAATTTCTTCACTGAAAGGGTAGTCAAGCATTGAAATACGCTGCCCAGGGAAGTGGTGGAATCACCATCCCTGGAAATGTTGAAACAACATATAGATTTGGTGCTCAGAGACATGGCTTAGGAGTGAAACTGCCAGTTCTGGGTTAATGGTTGGACGTGATGATCTTAGAGGGCTTTTCCAAGCTTAGTGATTCTAAGA
The DNA here is from genome assembly GCF_026979565.1 of Vidua chalybeata. Classification (NCBI taxonomy): domain Eukaryota; kingdom Metazoa; phylum Chordata; class Aves; order Passeriformes; family Viduidae; genus Vidua; species Vidua chalybeata. The sequence continues at coordinate 11,923,609 of NC_071544.1, forward strand.
TTTTATGATGGGTGCAAATAACTTCATTCCAGAGCAGAGGGGCCTGGAGCAGCCTCCCCCCTGGAGCCAGGGGCCTAGGTGAGCTATGTTCACTCCAGTGCAGGCAGCTGCCCACCACACACCAGTAAAACCACCAGATCAAGCAAAGAGATGCAGTTTCCTAAACAGAAAGCACCAAACCCAGCACTGGGAGACCATGTAAGGCAACAAGGGCATCCAGCAGGACAAACGTAGAGAAGGAGCTGGAAGGGGCTGGAAGCAAAGTCCCAGGCTGGAACTGGGAGCTGGAGCTGAACCACAGCATGTGCACCAGGACTCCTGCCACACACAGGAGAAATGTGCTCTGTTGGAGAAATGTGCTCTGCATACAGTGGATCTGGAGCACCATCCCCATATTCCAATCCCACCTGTTACCATTGAGGGTTTTCTGCTTGTAATCACAGGCATAACTTACAGGGTGGTTGTTGGGAGGCTTAGAGTACCTATATCAATACTGCAGAGGGTGATTCATGATTATCTGCAGTAATCCAGAAGCTATACAAAAAATTGCTAATAATAGGTCTTCAAAACCGACATTTTAGTCAAGATAAAAAAATGAGTGGAACAAAATCCAGTCATGCTTTGCTAAAACTATAAATGGAAAGGTATAACCCATATTCAGCTCCCCTAAACACCAAGCTAAATGAAAATAGGGGATGCAGCTCCAAGTCAAGGCAGGGCTGGGATCCCGCCCTGGGGGAAGTTGATTCTCAAATATGCTGCAAGCGGCTCCCAGTGTACCAGGTGCCACAGGACTGGCTTAAATCCAGGAAGATGGAGGGGATTGAGGAAGGGGAAAGCATGAGCACGGATTATGTAGCTGCCCTGGCAGCACATGACAGACTGTGTGCTGGCAACTGCAGAGCTGCCAGAGCCGAGGCTGCAGCAGTGGGGATGCGGATGTGGGGCCCAGCAGGGTTCACAGTCCTGCTGAACACCATTTATTTAAGGCTGCTGTGAGATCTGATGCACAGTTGCTAGGTGACCAGAGCCCAGGGATGCGAGGATAACATGGGAACGGCTGCGCAGGTCAGCCCTAGTCCAGCTCCTCAGCATCACATCTCCAGGATGGTGTCTGGGATGCATCAGGATGTGCCTACAGCACGAGGGTGGGATAAATACAGAACTTGTGCAAGGAGATGCCACACACATGGTCCTGCCCCTCAGCCCCAGCTCTCGGCCAGGAAAAGGGAACAGAGCCTTCCCCAGCCCCAGGTCCCAAACCTTCCTCTCCCTTGCAGTTCCCACATTCCTCCTGCCTCCAAATGCCTGCTTACCCTGTTGGGAAATCTCTTCTCACCCCGCCTGACTTGCAGTGTTTCATCTGCCTACGGATCGGATAAGCTGATAAAATGTGCTGAACGCACCAAACGGAGCCCGTTCCCTCCATCCGCTCCTGCCGCCGCCGCGGCCAAGGCCCCGAAAATCTCTCTTGCCATTAACACTGTAACAGAGCACAGCGTTTGCAGGGCCAAAGTAAACACAAAATCTGCAGGGATTTTTGTGGTATTGAGGACAACTTAATGACTGGAGCCTGAGGCAGATTTATTGTCACAATTTTCACTGAGGTCGGTAAAAGCTAGTGTGTTGCAAGCCGGTCGTTAACATTGGCTTTAGGCTTTCACAGTTCTGTCTTGAGGAGTGGCAGAAAATGTTCCTGCATGTTGCTGTGGGACTGAAGGTAAGCGTGGGATCAGCTGTTCCTCACCGAAAAACCCGGGTCCTGTTAGTTTTGGCATAACCAGCCCCTCTTCCACCTTCCCCACCCTCCTCAAGGGAGAAAATGTTTTCTCCCACCTCCCTCTTGGAGGGCTTCACAGTCCCAGATGGGTGAGGAAAACCCCATGGCAGCTCCTGGGAGCCTAAAGGAGGAATTTTTTTTCCCTACCAAACCATCAGGCATTTCATACCAACCCTTTAAATGAAACCAGACTCCTTAGTCCAAGCAATTACTCATAAGCAGCTTCTAATTACTTCTAGTATTTAAAGAGAACAGAGAAGAATCTCCTTGGAGTGTAAACTCAGTGGAGAAGTTGCAGCTGCAAGGAAAAGCCTGTGTTACCCGGGCACACACCCTCCTTCACATCACCCCATGTCCCTGCCACACGTGCACCTCCCGAAGCACTTAGGGGGCAATCACCCCTTTGTCCCCTTGTCTTTTTACCAATAACAGCACAAACAGTTAGGAGCGAGGAGATTTGCAAATATACATCCCAATATACCATATCCATACGTGCACTCCTGCAACAGCGTGAGGGGTAAAACAAATCCACACTCTGTGGGAAAATGCCCAGCTCTCGGGCCAGGCAGCCCGACCTCCCCGGGAGGCAGGGCCAGCCCTCAGCAGCCGATCTCAGCAGCAGATAAGATCAGAGGTTGGCAGAGCCACCCTCCTGTCTGCTGCACTGCGGGCTCTTCCCATCGCAGCCCAGATGAAGCTGCAAGGGAGCTGGCTGGCGCTCCAGGCCGGAGATGCCGTCGAGCCCACACCCGCTGCCCCAGCCTCCTGGGACAGAGGGAGGGTGAGACTCCAGCTTGGAAACCTCCCAGAGCACTTCAATCTTCTGTCTTGGACAGTGCTCAGAAGCACGGGTTATCCTTCTAGAAGCAGAATTGCAAAGATCATCCTGCAGGAAGCTCCCCAGTCCCCGACCACACTACACCATGAGCAATGCTACCATCTCAGAGGGAGAGAGAAGAGGCAGAAGGGACCACTGGTTCTCCCCAGGGAAGGCCACAAGGATTGGGATCTGCAACAGAGTCCCCAGAGGGCCAAAAGACAGCCAGCAGTACGTGGCTGTGGACAGAAGGCCGCAGCCTGTGAGGTGTGACATGTCCAGGGTGACCACACACTGGCACCTTGGGGATATCCCAAGCAGAAAGAGGAACAGGAGCATCCTCCCTTTTCAGTATCACTTCAGGTGACACAGATGCTTCTGGAGCATCCTGTCCAGTGGCACTAAGCTGCCCCCACCCCAAATTTGTCTGAGTTCAGGTGGCTCCTCCACCAATCCATGTCTCCAAGCCCCCAGCATTTTGGAGCACTGGAAGGTGCAGGTTTGGCTGGCCATGAGCTCTCCAAGAGAACAAAAGACAGACATGGAGCAGCTCTCTGTTTTTCCACAATTACTATAAAACATGGGTTTCACATTAGACCACCAATGGGGAGCAAGGGCAAGGATTCTCTCCCTGTCTGCTACATCAATTTTGGGGAGTTTCCCCCCACTTTTGGCAACAAAAATGGTTTGCTGATGCCAGAACTGATGCTAACTAAAGCTAGGTGAAATAAAAAGTCCCCAGCTCCTCAGCACCAGCATCCCATTTCCAGCCAGCACTCTCTCCCATCCAGGACTTCATCAAGGACTTTCTAAGAGACTCTGGTTGCCCTCCAAGGGGGATCACTGTCCTCTGCCAGCCCGGGACACCTCTGGGCTTGTCCAGGGCCACCAGAGCACAGGATGGCACTTTGTCACCCTCTTGTGGCTTACAAGGACTGGCAGGCTTGCTGTGGCTTTGAGGTGTCCACATCCAGGACCCCTGGTCCAGGGAAGGCAGGGGACTGCCTTCAGCATCCTCCTTATTCCAGCATCCCTGCTTTGGCTTTTGCTCCCAGGGATTAGGGGATGCTCTCCACCCCCGGAGGACTGGCTCTCCCAGCTCTCCTGCCCCATGAGTCAGGAGTCTCCAAGGCAATTTCATGTTCAGGGAAGAGCTTCCCTCGACCAAGACATTCCTGCTCACCCCACGTTCCCAGCAAGCCATGGAAAGTGTCTGCGAGTCATTCACATTGGGCTGCTTTAAGGCACTCCCTTCTTCCCGGTTTAGGTGGCTGAAAATCTCCTACCCAATTCCCAACCCACCCAAATCTCAGCTAGGAAATTAAGCCGCAACAGCCTCTGAGACTGAAAGATTCATTCAGCTTTATCTGAAAGCCATTTCAAGTATGTCCAGATTCCTAATGAAACTTGGATAAAGCTCCTGAGATTAATAACAGTGCAGGGCTTTTTCAGATAATGGTTTTCTTCTGTTCCCAAGAGAAACATATATATATGTGCTTTGGTGGAATCTCTGCATACATTGTTTAGGCAGAAAAGCCAAAATAAATCCTTGTACTGCAACAACCCTCGAGCAAGATAAGGCAAAAATCTGTTTGCAATTCTTGCGTATTGCTGTCATACACAGATAAACGGGCATCTCTGGCCATCCTGCCCTCAGCAAGGCAGGGAGAACAGGGAGTAATGTTTCTACAGAAGCCCATCTTGTCTGTCCTCATCAGTGCAGGTCCAAATCTGGCCCCTCACATGTTACTTCTTCACAAGAACACATGTACCTGTTGCTCCTGCCTTAAACTTGAGTTTTTCTGGTACATTAAAGTTACATCAATTTGGAGAATGTGCTTGGAGCCAGTGTGGGGTTGTGTCCCACTTGAGCAGAAGCAAAGTTCCTCACAGTTCACCTGGGAAGCCCAGGAGCAGACAGGTTTGGGTACCAGGAGCACGAGCTTTCCATCCTGCCCACCTTCTTGTCTGGCAGAGGACAGGCAGAGCTTGTGCTGACAGAGAGCAGAGGCTGTGCTGGGGCACCCAGCTGCCCTTCTGCAGCTGCCTCTCCTGAGCAGGGACAGAGGGTTTGGGCTGCAGCCAGCCAGGCTGGCTCAGCACTCACACTTTTAGAGGATGAGGATGCTGTGAGCAGGACCATTGCCCTGCCCGCCCCTGGCTGCTCATGCCACAAGCACCAGGAAGGGCTGGCAGCACTGTGACACGAGGCAAGGCTCATGCTGGATGTGCTCACACAAGTCTGCCCTGCCTTCAGACTGAGCCCTGCCACACCAGGGTAGACCCTTGCAGGGTGTCATGTCCCTTGTGGGGTTTCTCCTCAACCCACAGCCACTTGGTCAATGAGTGCAGGTCCTGGGGAAGCCATGTTCTTCTCAACTCTCCTCCTCCTGAGGCAAAACTCCTAAGGAAGGAGCCCTCATGACTGCCCAGAGCACTAATGCATCTGGCATCTGTCCATTCCACTCCTTTAACCACTGTGGCTTTTTCCATCTTCATAAGCAGGGAAAGCAATCAGCGTAATGAACGTCTCTGAGGCTCTCACCACGGCTCTCAGGATGTGCTAAACGAAATAAACACACATCAAGAGCCCATTAATGGGGCTCTCTCGTGCCCAGCAGCCACATTCAGGCACAAGGGGACCAGGAAGGGATGCTAATGTACAAAGCAGAAATCCTCAGAAAGATAGGCCTAAATTCTTACTTTTTTTCCTCTCTTTTTAACCCTGTTTTCAGATTGCTGCATCCCCACTGCTGGCACATGGCTGTGCCCCACTGGGATGGTGCCACAGGGACATGCTGCTGCACAGTGATGCTCCTCACAGTAATCCTCCTCTGGGTGATCCATCCTGCTGAGCCTTCCTAGCAAGCCTTCCCCTCTTTCCCAGCCTCCCAGACTCTACACAGGGGGAATTCAGAACAAACCAGCTGGCCACAGGTGGTGTTTATGGTCAGGGACTGTGGGACAGAGACTGCTAGGCTAGGGGGACAAATGCTGCTGGTCTGGTGGGAGCACAGTCAAGAGCCCATTGTCCTGAGGCAAAGTAATAGGATACAGCCACAGCAGTGGGGCAGCTCACTGCTGAAAAACAAGGGGTTGCTCCTCCTTTCTCAGTCTCATATTGTGGCACTTAACCAGGAGCAAGAGTTTTGCTCTGCTCAGAATGGAGCTGAGGAAGCTCAGGATGCTGGAAGGACACAAACCACAGCTCAGGTCCACAGCAGGACCCCAGCACAAGCAGCCCCTGCCTCCCACTGCTGCCTCCTTCCCCTCTTCCTGCCCCACACCTTTTGACTTCAGTTGGAGCAGCAAAGGATGCCCAGTGGGAGAAAAATAATAGCCAGATCCCTGGCTTCATGAAGGCAAACAGACCCCCTTCCCTCTCCTCCCAGGTAGAGCTGCTGAGCCCTGGATCAACATAGCAGAGCTGTTGTGGCTGTTGGTGTTGGCCGTGCTGCACGCGAGGCTGCCAGGCCTTTTAACAGGGATAGGCTTACAAAGGAGAGCAAGAGCCTGCGGGAAAGCAGGGCTGGGCTGGGGGCTGATTCATAATAACAGCCCTTCTGCTCACTGCATCGATGTGTATTGGATCTACTCCCCAAAAAAATGAGAAATTAAATGGCCTAATGCTACTTGGTGTTCAGTGCCAGCGCTGAATAAGTGCCACGCCAGCAGACACACAGGCAGTGAGACACAGCCAGAGAGACACTTCCAATCGAGGTTGTTAAGCATATTGCAACGAAATGTTAATGTCACGTCTTCTGCTCGTTGGAGTTCTCAAATCTGTTCTTTCAGCTACCAAATTTAAAAGACTGTTTTATATTCCACAGGCTTAGAGGTGACTTTTTTCCCCCCAATTAATTAGTTTGAAACTAAAAGGGCTGGGTTGCTCTGAGTTCCAGTGATGGAGCTGTTGGGATATGTGTGTGTATATATATTTTTTAATATTTTTCTTTTCACTTCTGAGCTGCTCCTTCTCATCTGGCAGCAAGCTGCCAGAGAGTGAGTCAATATTATTCGATGCCTGCCTCATAGCTTAGGGGAAATGATCTGATCACCCCAAGCAAAGCCTCAACAGCAAGCGGCCACATCACAGCCCTTAGGTTTGGCTCTGTGAGTCCATCCTCGCTGTGGGGCCAAGCAAGAGGCAGGTGTGGAGACACAGCTTTCCAGAGGGGCCAAGGGCTAAGCTGGAGGTGCTGGGGAGGGCTGTGATTCATCAGGTCAGGCTCCCTTGATCTTGTTCTTCCACCTTGTGCAAAAATCTTTTGAACATAACATGAAAACTGAGTATCATTTATAACCCCTGAAGTCCCCAGAGGCAATGTGGAGCAGATGTTTCAAAACTAAATGCTGGTTTCACCACTGGCAAAGTGTCATGGGCTTAGTTTGGCCTCCAGAAATGCAGCTGGTGAAATTAATGTATCTGACTTGTGCACCCAGGTTGGGGAGGGCACCTGCTGGTGGGGAGGCCGGAGCGATCCTCAGTGTACTTGCAAAGCTGGAGGGAGAAAGCTGCCCAAGCGAGGCCGAGCAGCAGCAGGGCCTGTGCACAAAACAATGCCATGATTCATCCAAGATTGCCATAACCCATCACATTTCATCAGGATGCTGTGGCATTTAAAATGGCATTTCCTCCCATCTGCTGTGCATTAGCAGACAAAGAAAAAGGAGGAGGGGGGGGAGAGAACAGCAAAACAAAGCGGGGAATAAAACGGAATTCCTGAGTCAGACTGTTCCCAAAGCAGCTCCTTGTCCTTGCAAAGCCCGAGCCCACCGAGCCCACCGGCTGGGCAGAGGACAGTGGCACTGGCCATGGACAATATTGCCCCCGGCGCTTCCCGGCTGCAGCCCAGCTTTGCCCAGACGTGGTGAGATCTGCTGTGACTCAAATCCCTGCCGAGCAGCACCTGGCAACCCCCTCCACACCCAGAGCTGCCCAACCATGGGCCCCCTGAGCAAATCCCCACAGGCTAATTTCGTCATTTCCTCTGCTTCTCATCCCTCCTCAGATTTTCCTTCGCTTCGTACCTCCCTTGCCTGACTCATCTTCCCTTGCAAATAAGAACCCCTTTCTCTATCCCTTCACTGCTCCCCCCTTGCCTCTCTCTGCCCATGCTCCCACCTTCTCTCCTCACTGTCCCTAAACACCTTTCATCTCCATCTTCCTCTTGCACCTTGTCCTGCCCCATCTCCACCTCCTCCATATTCCTTTCTCTGCTCTGCCCAGGTGGTGCCCCCAGGGCTCTTTCCAGGAGGCAGAGGGCTTGAAGCTCTTTTGACAGGGCACTCACACAGTAGCAGGGAAGTTCAGTTCAGCTTCTGAACTGGGCCATGAAGATTATCCTTCTAAACATGACTTGCATTTTCAGCCGATGCTCTGACCCATGAGACACATCAGAGTTACTTGTTGGGGGTCACAAGGGTCCTGTCCCAGGCCACCCATCCCACCCTGCTCTGGAGCTGAGGCAGAAGGAGCATCGTGACTGCAGCTCACATTCTGGATGGGATCAGCAGCCATGAAACATGTCAGGTGAGGAGCTGCCACAGCTGAGGAGCAACCAGAGCACCTTTCCTCTTGTCCCTGCTCCACCACCATGATGTAAACACCAACCAGAAGCAGAAACTTCCTTGGGCAAAGAGCCTGGGACCTTCCCACATCTAGACCCCACACGTGCCGTGTAGCACCCTGCCCCGTGATCCCTACGGATCACAGTCCCTTCATTCTGCAAGCCCTCAACAGGCATCACCAACCCCATGTGCACCAAACAAAAGGCACGACGGTGACAGCAGACATGGCGCTGCCACCACACATGGCATGCCAGGGTGAACAAAGGCCTGAAGCTTGGAGAGCAGCAACGTGTCCCTGCAAGCCCAAGGGTCCTGCAGACGTGCCTGGGGGCTGTCAGCTGCCGCTGGGAAAAACGCTGGAAGGACAGAGCTCCCCAGCCTCAGGCACACTCCCTGACCCCAGGCTTGGCTGGGACACAAGCAGTCATTCAGAACGGAATAGGTGTGGACAAGTTTGACCCCAAGCAATAACCAGGGAGCCTGTGAAAGTGGCAGCAAGCAAAGACCTCAGCTTGTAGGCTGAGGGCAGGGAAGGGCTGTGTGGTTATTAGTGGACGGAGCTGAGCTGGCTCCTCAATTACAGCTGTTTTATCCCCTGTCTGGACTTCCAACAGCTTCCTCTGATCCCTTCGTGACTCAGTGTCTTGGCATGGAGAACACATACCTGAGAGGTTGGCTTTTGAAATCCACCAGGGACATTTCACCTTCCTAAAATAAAGAGTGGGCAAAATATTTTCAACCTCCTTCCAAAAAATATGCACAAAAAAATACCACTCTTTAATAAGCGCATGTTGTTGGGTCTCAGCTGGTTTTGGGCTGGGGTAGATTTTCCTGGTTATAATCATGCAGCTGTTTGCTGACTGAATAGCTGTATTTATTTTTTGACATGTTTACTAACCACCTCAAATACCTTCTCTACCTGTAATTGTGGTGCAGCATACATATTATTTTTTTTCAGATTTCTTCATTCAAGTGGGTTGTGTTATTCCCAGGCCCTGCGCTGTGGTTTGTGGAGCGCATTCGTGGTTTGAGGGTATGAAGCTTTGGACTCAGGTGACCCTGAACTATGGCAGACCACTGAGGAGATACTTGGTGGGGGCAGGGAGAAAATGGAATCAATTTTTCAAGCCATTTGTGCATGGATGCTCAGAGCTTTAACATCCTCTATTTGCCTTTCTCAAGCAGTCTCTCATGAAAGCGTTTCCTCCCATCTGTGCCCATCTATCTTCCTCCCTTCCATGTTTTATTGAAGTTGGTCAAAGCCAAACCCTTTATGCTTTCTAGTGCATGTGTGCCCTGAGCCACGGGAGAAGAGGGGAGGCCTGAAAATGCGCGGAGCAGGGGCCTGCTGCATTCCTGGCACCCAAATGCTGGGTTGCTTTCCCCTGGCACCCTGTAAAGAATCATCCCTTGGCACGGAGGTCAGAGGGCTCTGGAAAAGCTGGGCTGGCAGAACACCTCCAGCCCTGCAGGGCTGTGCTCCTCTCTCCTGCCCTACCTGACCTGAGGGTCTCCTTGCATTATCCCACCCCCGCAGGTCAGCAGGATGTTCTCCCCTCCTTTGTCTCTCTGCTGGAATCTTGATGACTTGCTAATCTGGTCACCTGCCACCCTCCCCCCAGGCCTCTCCAAACAGTGCTTTTGCAATTCCCTGCACCACACAAGCCTCCTTTAATAGTTTGACATTTGTTCCAAGACGTTTGGAGAGCTTTGCTGCCTGGGAGAGACCCTGAGCCCGGGGCAGCAGCTCCTCTAATCACCAGCCTGCTGGGTTAGTGTGCAGATTTGGCATTTTTTTTCTTCAAACAAAGCAAACTGAGCAATTCCCAGAGGTATAAAGCCATTCCAAGACCATGTCAAAGCAGGTCCAAAGCTGTTCATCCATATCCTCGCAGCAGAGCTCTTTTGGGCTCCAGGGGCTCAATTTGCATCCAACCTCACTTTCAGAGGCCATGAACAGCATCCTCAGGCTGCCTCTGTCTGCTCAGCCCCATCCACAGCCTCCCCAGGAGACACCCTTCTCTCCTCTCTGGCCTGGGATGCTTCATCTGTCTTTTCCTCTCCAGACAGGAGAACCAGGGCTGCAAACCAGGCCACCAGCTGAGATTTTGTGCCTCAGGTCACCTCCGAGCAGCCAGAGCAGTGCCGGGACAGCTCGTGGTCCAGCCAGCCCATCACGGAGTGTGCTGAGGCCACGTTTAGCCAGGCTGCAGTGACCACTTGAGCAGGAGGAGGTCAGTCCCAGAAAGGGCTGTCCAGGTCTGCGATTCATTTACAGGAGCTGTAAAACTGCCACCTGGACCGTGGCTTTACAGCCTTGGACCATGCTGCTGTCAAAGACGTTTGGTGCAAGAGCCAGCTGGAGCCAGGCCAGTTTTATATTTAATCCTGCCTAGGAATACAAATACAGGGTCTGTATTTTGAATGAGCGACAGGCGCACCACGGACATTATTAAACCTTCCAAAAATAAACCCCTGCCAAAGTGATGGGAGCCAGATTTTTTCCTGGAAAGTATCAGCACGGGGTGAGGGGTGCTAGTGGGGCAGTCCCTCCCTCACAGGCCCCTCTCCAACAGCTGCTCTGCATCAGGAGCAGCTTCTTCCCTCTGGCCCTTTGCTTATTTAAGCCCCAAAAACGCCAGTGTGATTCTTCCGAGCAGCTCAAAGTCCACTCAGCATTAAATCACCTCTGAGGATTCGGCTTCAGAGCACTTCGGATGAATCTTGCGGAAAACCTCTCTGAAATGTACAGAATTACATACGGTGCTGCTGAAGCAGCCCCGGCCGTGCCACCCCCGCTGGTGGGCGGCTCGTCCTTCCCCGCGCCGCTCTCTGCTCGCCCCCATCCCCTGCCCGGGGCTGCGAGGGGCCATGGGGTGACCCCCCCCCGCTTTCCCCGCTCCTCCATCCCCCTGCAGGATGGAGGGAGCTGCCGTGGGCTGGCCGCCCTTTCCCCGCTCAGCCATCCCCCGCCGGAGCGATATGCGGGACCACCGTGAGGGGACCCCCGCTCTTCTTGTCCCTCATCCCCAGCCGAGGGGTGCGAGAGAACCCCGTGGGTTGAACTCCCATCTCCCACCGGGGCGGCATGAGAGACCCCATGGGGTGACCTCCTCCTTCTTTCTCCCCGTTTCCCGCCGGGGCGGTGTGAGAGACCCCCATGAGGTGACAAACCCCTCCTTGCCGGGGTCCCCCCTCCCCGGCACTACGTTTCCCATGGGGCCGCGCGGCGGAAGCGGAAGTGGCGTCTCTCCGGCGCGGCACGCGGGCCGCGCCATGGCCGCCGACGGCGGCGGCGGGCGGGAGCTGCTCGCCCTCATCCACCAGCACCTGCTCCGCGGCGGCTTCGCGCGGGCCGCCCGGGAGCTGCAGGCGCAGAGCGGGCAGGTAACGGGCGGCCGGGCCCGGGCCGCGGGGAAGGCAGCGGGGGGGAGGAGGGGCGGTCCCGGAGCGCGGGCCTCGGCGGGGCCGCAGGGCCCGGTCCCGCTTCCCGCCCTCACCGACCACCGGGAGCGCAGCGTGGGTGCCGGGCGCGCCGCGGGCCCGTGGCTCCGCGCCGGCCCGCGGGTCCGCGCTGGACGCACGTGGTGTCCCGGCACCCGGGATGCTCCCGGTGCCCGCGGGCCGTCCCAGCCCCGAGCCGGCCGGGGAGAAAGCTGGCAGCCCGGTGGAGCCTCCCGTACCGGGGGGCTGGTGTTTCCCGAAGACGTGCTGCTCCGGGAGAAGTCTTCACGGAAACACGCGGCCCTGGGTGCAGCGGGGCGGGGGAGTGGGAGGGATTCACCGGGAGGTGTGTGCGGGGAGACACGGTCCCGTTTTCCTGGGGAGGTTTGGATGGGCCCCCGCGGTCGCTGCTTCTGTCTGGTGGGCACATCTCGAAATTGGGTCACATTTGGGCCGGTGCTTCACTGGTGTTCGCTCTGCTTTCACAGAAATTGCTCCCTTCCCTCTCGACCTCTCTCGAGGACATCTTTACCCACTGGGAAAAGTAAGTCACAGGAGAGAATGAGTATCAGAGAGATTCCAGACTGTGCTGATGTCTAGGCTGCATGGCATGTGTGATTTTTATTTGTTGCAATTCCGTGTTTTCGGAGGATTTCCAATGATGACTGTGCTCAATAGAGTTTTCTCCTAACCCCTGGTTTCACAGCAATTCCTTTCAGATGTTCAGGATTATGCTGGTTTATAACTTCCTGAGTTTGAAGATAAGTTGTTACTTTAGTTTTGAGCAGCTGATGCTGTTTATACTGGTTGATGCTGGAGTGTTGTGGAGCTCAGAGTCATGCTCTACTGTAAGAAATCTCTTCCCCAGTTCTGTTTCACTTTCTTTTTAAAGCCACGTGCTTTGCAGGATTATTGACCCGAGAACAGAAGTTGAGCAGGTGCTGAAATGCCAGAGCTCTTACACGGACTTAAACCTTGGCATAGATCACAGATGATCTGACTCAGAGGAAGTCTCCTGGTTTCAGCCTGTCCTTTCACGTCCTTACGTGTCCCAAACGCCTTCCTGCGCCGTTATCCCCCATTTGAAGGTGTGCAGGAGGGAGCCTTCCCGTCTGTGATATTTGCACCCAGCCTGTGCTTTGGTTGGCTGTTGGAGTGCAGCACTGCTGAGGCCTGTGGCAGCCTCACAGCTGGGTTATCTGGGAGTCCGTGGTGTTGGGAGCTCTGGAGTGAGGATCTCCTTAGCGTGGCCGTGCCAGCAGCCTTGGGGAGTGTTTTTACAAAGGTGTTTCTGCTCAATGCCTCCTGCCTTGCTCTTGTCCTCCATACCTGAGCAGGAGAAAGGCTGGATCTAGAAGCACAGAAATAGGTTTGCAGTTCCTCCCTCTCACAGTTTGTTGCTCTCATGGGTGCTGATGGTGACCTTCCTACATGCTGGTTCTCCTGCCTGCTGCAGCAAACTCTCCCAGACACTGTTGCTTTTAAACTTGAGGGGCAACAGGGCATTTGCATCAGGTTTAATTCTTCTTTCTTCAACATCAGCCTTCTGGTCCTGCCCCACATCTGTTATTCCTGCTCTGTCCGAGTTCTACCTGCTTGGGAGTCAGAATGAGGGATGTGTTTGCAAGTGTCTTTGTCCTGGAGTGCTCCTGTGAGTGAGCTGTCTTTGTCACACCCTGTTGCTCATAGGCTTTTGGCCCAAAAATGTCCTTTACTAATCTACCCTGTGGCTCTTGCCCTTCTCACCAATGCCACCCCTGCAGCTGTTCTCCAGTAACTCTTCCAGACTGAGCCTAAAGCTGAGACTTGCAGTTCCAGAAGTAGCCTCCCTCCAGAGCTGCCTTTACACTTGGAGGATGCAGAGAGGGGATGGAAAGGGTGCCTGGGAGCTGGGGAAAGCTGGACCAGCTCAGTCCTAGGAGCAGCCTGAACCCTGCAGGCCTCAGATGTTCCAGAATGCCACAGGGACAGTGCTAGCAAACACCATTTCTTCCCCTCACAGGGTATCCCTGAGCTCCTGGTCACTCACAACAAATTCTCACATCAGTCTGTGCTGTGCTGTCAGCTGCCACTGGATCAGGATGGTGTTGCAGGATCAGAGCTGCCTGTGTGGGCTGCCCTGTTACTTTATTAAAAGGATTATTGGAGTAGTTACAGGACTTTCTAAGAGCAAACATGCCTTTGGCTTAGCCTGCTTGCACAAAACTTGCTGTTACAGCTGTGCTGCCAGAACACTCTGACACCAAGCACAATCTTTACTCATCAAATTGTCAATCTAATCTTGTTTTTAAAACAGATGAACAAATAAAATGAGCTAAACTGGCCCAGAAGTGAGAATGTTTGCTTCTGAAAACTGTGTGTCCCAGGGCTTAGAAGCATTGCATGTGTGAGCCACACCGGCATGTTCAAATGTGTTGTCTTTAATTCTCAAATGAAAACATGGGTAACTTTATCATCTGTTCTGGTACAGGTAGGATTTAGAGCCTGGAGAAATCTTTCTCCAGCTTAATGTTTTAACCCAATTGAGCAGCTTAAGTGTTTAATACTTATGTGGTCTCTTCCTCCTCTTTTTCTAACATATTTTCTTTAGGTCCAGCCACTTCCTTTCTTAAACCTCTCTGCAACCTGACTTTCCTTTTGACTTGGGAGCCCAAGTTCAAATGGCTTTTGTACCCTTTAGATTGGCTTCTCCTGGCCCTGTGGAATGCCAGGACCTGGTATTTTGGGAATATCTGCCCTGACCCTGAGGCTACAATTACTCTGAGACTGTAGCTGCCCCTGGAGAAGGAATTTTTTTCTGTAGGATGCCTTACATCGAGCACCAGCCTGACTGTGTATGTTTTTATTTCTCTGCTAAAGTAAGAGTCTGCCTAGGGCACAGAAAAATCATGTAGGTTCAGTATTTCTCCTGAGTGCTGCAGGAATATATTGCTCTTGGAAGTTTACTGAGGACTGGAAATGTCCCTTGGAGGTTATAGAAGTATTTCCACCCCCTCAGGAATTCCTCTGTAGAGAAATTACACTGCCTATTCTTAGGCTGGAGCCTGATCTGAGAGTAAATGAATAATTATATTCTAATTTGTTCAAGATATTTTTTCTCCATTTTGACACCCATTGTCTTCCCTCAGAACTCCACCAAATTCTAAGAGAAGAAATGTGAGTGATGAGGAGGCAGTGATCCCAGAAAAGATCAGAGTTCCTGATCCCGTGAGCAGCTCTGAGAGCTCAGAGAAAGAAGAGGATGAGAAAGAGAAGGCAAAAGCTGCAAATGGTAGGAGCCTTTTATCTCCCTGGAGTTGACAGAGTAGCACTGGAGACTTGTGTAGGAGCACCCAGCTTGCTTGGCTGGAGAAAATGCTTGTAAAGTGATGGCTATTTGTGCTCATAGGAAAATAGGATAACTAATTTAGCACCCCCTTCTCATGTGGAGTTTCTGAGGAGCACAGATGTCTGCTGAAGCTAGAAAAAACCTGTTATGATTCACTGGGAAGGGATGGGTGTTGTTGCTCAGATGAAGCTTTGGGAACCTCTTTCTGCCCACTGTGGAGCACCTTCTAGTTGGTCCCAGGTTTGTGTTGGGCCAGTAAAAGCAGGCCTGTTTCCTGGGTCAGGGAAAGTCTTGTTAGCTGGTCTGGAAGGCCAGTGCCCTCTGTCTGAGGTGGGGATAGATCTCGTGTGCAGCTGATGTGGGAGGTGTTACCTTGCAGAGTCTAACAAAAACTTGTGTCTGATATATTTTGGCAGATCAGTCTGATCTGCTTTATAAAAGTGCAGATCTTGACAGATTCCCTGTCTTGGTGGCTGGGAGAGGGATGGGGTGGAGAAGCAAAGTACTTGCCTGTCACGGGGACAGCAGTGGTGATGGTCTTGGGTCAGGTGTGCAGATGGGACCCTGCCCTGCTGCTGGGGCCCTCCTGCAAACCAGAGACCGTGTTGGTGTGAGAAATACACTCACAGAGCTGCTCTGTGGCTCTCTCCTGTGCAGCAGCCAGCCTTTCTCTGGCCACGAACTCGGTAGTGAATATAGGAAGCAGTGAGGAAGAGGAGTCCTCGTCAGAAGAGGAGGCTCCAGCTGGGAAAGGTGCAGTGACGGTAAGGCAATGCTCCTGGCTTTGAAGGCTGGTGGTACTCTGAGGCCAGGGCTGTCCCAGACTCCTCAGCATGTCTAGAATTGTGTCCTGGGGTGGAAATCATGTTTAAATGACCCTCCTATACTGCCATAAGCCTTTTCTTAGATCTGTCCCCCAAACGCTGCCTTGAAGAGCTCTATGGCTTGCCTTGCTGCCACAATACTGTTGCAGGTACATTGTCTCCAGTTTAGCTTCTCATCTGTGTGTAGCCTTCTAAGTTCCTTTATTTCCCATAGGTGACAGCAGCTGTGGTGGGTGGCAAAGCTGCCAACTCCCTGCATTCTCCTCCCAAGCCCGCTGCCCCAGCAGGCAGAGCGGAGGGGCTCTCTGCTGCTGACAGAACTGTGCTCTCTAACAAGCAGCAGCCCAATGCCCCAGCTGCAGCTCCAGCTCCAGCCCCAGCCAAGGCCCAGAAACTGCCTGGTCCTGGGAAGCCTGGACATGCCACAGCAGCTGTGGCCAAAGTAGGACAAACCAAAGCACCAGTAAAGACCACAGCACCGGAAAGTTCCAGTAGCAGCAGTTCCTCATCTGAGAGCGAGGAGGAAGAGGAGACACCAGCTGTGAAAGCCACAGCCCCCAAAGCAGGTAAGGAGCTTGCAGGGTGGTGTAGATGTGTGTGAGCTCCAGCTCTGCTGCAGATTGGATCAGAGACATGCTTTCAGCATGTTCCTTTCAGCTCCCTTGCTGGAAAGCTCAGAGTGATGCTTGTTCCTTGGGGAGGCTGCTAGAACATTGCAAAGCAGCCAGCTCTGGAGCTCCGTGGGATGAATCCAGCGTGCTTGCTCCCATTTCAAGCAGCAGATCCTGTGCTAAGATGTCTGGCAGCACCCAGCACATACCCAGGGGTTGGGGCTAGCAGTGTAGCATGTCCGGAGGAGGTGCAGTACTAATGCTGCTGATACTTTCAGCTTTATGGAAAGACCCTCCAGTGTTTTCTTTTTATTCCCAATTGCAAAGTGATTCATTTTGAGGTTTGAAGTCTTCAGGGGAATCTTTAAATGCTTTGAAGTGTGTCTGTGTGTGTTGGAGGAGGAGGGTGAGAAATAGATCGTTGAAGTTCTGGAAATGATCCTTCTCTTGGCTCTTATCCAGAGTAGGCCCAGCCAGGCTGGGTGCCCCTGCAGGGAGCTTTGTGTGGCTGGACAGCACCCCGTAGAGTCAGAGGGTGGGCAGGAAGCTTTTCCCATCTCTGCTTCCGCTCGAGGAGAGGTGTTTGTGGGTCAGAATTTGTCTGGAGATGCTATTCCCAGCAGGCCATTGATGTTTTCAGCAAGGCTAGGTCCTCTTCCTCCAAATCCCCTTAGCCCTCTCTGTGGCTTGTTTTGCTTCCCTGACTTCAAAAGCCACATTTGCATCACGCTCTGGGGGCTCAGAGCAGGCAGCAGCTGTGACATCTCCTCGCTTGTGTTTCAGAGCCGGCAGCTGGGGCTGAGAGCAGCAGTGAGGAATCAAGTGAGGACACATCCTCTGAGGAGGAGCTGGCAATTCCAGCCATCCAGGTAACCTCTCCAGCATGGATTCTTTGTCCCTAGGAAATCACTTCCCTTCTTTTGAAGAAGAGAGCAAGTGCTGCAGTGCTGTATTCTTACAGCATCCCTTACGTTGGGTGTGTGAGATCCCCAAACCCAAGAGCAGAGCACCTGCTATGTGGCTGAGAGCCCCACTAAACCCTGCCGACATCAACCATTCTATTCCAGTTTCTTCTAGTGCCTGAAGCTGAGGGAGATCCTTGGATCTGTAGGAGGTGATTAGTATGCAATTTGATGGATATAGTCAGGCATTCCATGGAGAAAGTGACTTGCTTCACATATTCCACGGCTCATGGGTCTGAAAAAGCCTGTACTGGTCAAAATTAGCAAGGTAGCTGGCTTTAAAACAGATTCCATGCAGTTAGAGCTTTCAACCATTTTCTTCTGAGGTGTTACCTTATTCTACTGTTCCCTTTTGTTCCCTCTGTTCCCAGGCCAAGCCAGCTGTGAAAACAGTGCGGTCTAATGCAGCACTTGTGAAAAATGCACCTGCTGCTCCAGTGTCCCTGAAGAAGAATGCAGTGAAGGAAACAGCACTGGCAACAAGCCAGGCCAAACCAGCATTGACAACGGTTTCTGGGGCTGCACAGCCCAATGACACATCAGAGAGCAGCAGCTCCTCGGACAGTGAAGATGAAGAACGTCCATTAGTAACCCAAGTGCGTGTCTCTGAGATCCTCTCTCTCCTTGTGTGCCACTCAGGGCTAGGAACTGCAGTGAAAAGAAGATTTTGTAGATGCATGTAGTGTGTAGCAAAGTCATGTTGGGGGTGGGAGGAAGGAGGCGTGAGGTGTTAAAAGGCACCTCTGTGTCTTTGCTCTGAGCTTTAATCAACCCATTGTGCCTTTCTTAGAAAAATCCATCAGTACTTTTAAAAGAAAAAAAAAACAGTGATTTTTTTTTTTACCACTTGAAGAGGCAAATTATCATGATGGAATTTGCTTCTCAGGTATAAATTGCAATAAATAGTGTCTAATTTGTCAAACTGTAGTGCAACTCAGCTTCCCTGCTGTGGACAGTGCAATGTGCTGCCTTGTACCTCACTGGGGGGGACTGGTAGTAGCAGCAGACTGATGAAGAAAGCTAGAGGAAAGAATTCCTTGTGTCCTGCCAGTCACTAATCTTTCTTCAGTGTTTGCCTTTCCCAGGGGGCTCTGAAATTTCTTCCCTTGATTATAGTATGAGCAAATGAATTATGCTGCTGTGGGATTTGCCTTATTTCACTCTGTTCATATCTTGTCCAGACAAAGCCATCTCCAAAATCCTCACAGGCCGTCCTATCCCCAGTGAAACCTACACCAGCAGCATCACTCTCTGTCAAAGCATCTCCAGCAAAAACATTTCCACTGTCCCAAGGGAAGACAGCACCAAAACCAACAGTGCCGAAGCAGGCTGAAACCTCACTGGGAGGGACTGCTGCTCCCACGAAGCCTGCTGAAAGTATAAAGCCAGTGGAGAGCTCTGCCTCGTCATCCAGTGAAGAGGAGGATCTCCCTGTGCCCATCAGCCAGAAGGTAGGTGCTGCATTCAGCCCAGTGCCAAGGGATGGGGTATGCAAGACAAGCATTTTTCCCTTAAATGCTGCCACTGGTCTCCTTGAAACACCAGGAGTACCTTGTTTCTCAGTCCCTCAGAGAGGAAGATCTATTTGGAGGTAAGTTCAGCCTCACTCTTCTCACACAGTTGTACCTGAGGAGGTGGGAGGCAAACGGTTTGATACCAGCGATTCGCTCGTGCCCTGCCCCTCTGGAGTGGCCTTGTGTACAGGGTCACAGCTGTCTTGGCCTTGGCTCTCCTGTGGGAGTTTGGTCAGAGTTCTCAAACCAAAGGAGAAGGATTGGGAGCTCACAATGGACTCAGGTGGCTAAACTCAAAGGGTGCAAATCCCTTCCTGAGAACATCGCTAGGCACATTGTACTGAGACCTTCTGCCTCAAGTCTGAGCTGGGGGGCCCTTTAGAAAGTGCCCTGAAAGCAGTCTTTTGGAGATGCAGCCTTACTGTCTGCAAAGGAGGAAGGGAAGCTGGGGGTAGAGCCTCACATGTCCTTGCAAGGAGGCTCTTTGTCAACACGTCCTTTGACTATTGACAGGCAGGAATCAGCAAGGCTCTGCATTTTTGTCTTCATAGCCTTGGTCTGCTAAGGTGGGTGGAGGGGGACGTTTCTCTCACAGTTGGCTCTGTGCTGCTCTCTTCCTGCATGATTGATTAGATATGAAGATTCAGCTTTAGGTGACAGGAGCAGCTATTTGATAGCTGTGCCATGAGGTTCCACTGTAAAACCATTGAGATTTGTCCATTTTAGCAGGGTTTATGTGCTGGGGTAGGTTTGTGTCCTCCAGTGTTGATTCTGTGAAGCTTTCAACAACAAGTTTTACCTGCTGATTTAACCACTTCAGCATCTTCCCTCTTGCAAACTGACATTTACCCCTCAACAGCCAGAGTCAGCAAGGAAGAGCTTGTCATCGAGGGAGCTCTATTTTTGCTATACAGGCTGTTCCTTCCTGTGTTAGTAGCCTACAGGCAGGGACCACGAGTGAAGCCTGAAGATAAACCATTGGGCATAGCTGTGTCCACAGTCCTGTCCTCCTAGTCAAACTCTTCTTAGCTCATTTCTCACCATCTGCTACTTGGGCATATGCTAACCACTGACTTACTGTATCCTGCAACTTCCTCTGGCTTCTGTGCGAGATCCAAACAGATACAGAGCGTTGGAAGCTGCTTCATCTTTCCCTGTGGGGGTGGATTAGCACAATTAAAATGAACATCATGCCTAAATTGAACTGCTTAATTGGTATGTTTACCCCTGAAGACTCAGGAATATTTAGTCAAAGAAGTTGACAAGGTGTTTGCATATTTTGGGGGGAAAGAAATGGTGGTGGGGAACAGTCTGACCTTAAAGATGCTGTGAGCTGCTTTTCTTTTGGAACTGCTAATTTTGCTCTGCTGCTGCTTTCCTAGTGTTTTGAGCCAAAGGTGGAACTTGAGCCTCTATAGACAGGCTTTGGCTTCTGTTTACAAGGAGTGGGTGTGAGATACACGTGCATCCATGTGTTGGGAACCCGTGTCTTCCTTGAGCATCCCAGGAAAACCCGCGTGGGTTGTGCTGACAGAAGTTGTGCCAGCAACTTTTAATCTTGGACTGTAGGCTGTGTGGGGAGAGGCCAGAGACAAGAGACAGAGGCTCTCTTTTCCTCCTTGAACCCTGTTCTCCCTCCTATGCAGGTGGCAGTTGCCCCTTGGCTGGGCCATGACACAGCTGAGACGCTGGTCCCAGTGCTGGTACAAGCAGTGCTCACACAGGCAGTGCTGGAGTGGGATTTTACAACGTGCTGGGCACACGTGGCTCAGTGTTGTTCCTCCTCTTGTCATGCAGTGCTGCAGGATGCAAATGGACCCAGCGAGTGGCAGATGGGTTGTGCGGGAGCTGAGTCATCACACTCACTGAGCCACAGGCAGCTCCTGCTTTGGGGGCTGGAGAGGGAGCAGGAAAAATTATTTCCTCTTGAGTTATTTTCCTCCTCTCTGAGTTACTTCAGTACCTGTGACTCGCAAGCTGTCAGGAGCTCTCTGCCTGTGTTACCTGCGCCCTGGATGTAACTTGGCTGTGCTGTTGGCCAGATCCACCTGAGACTGTCATCCATCTGATGTGGATGGATGGACCTTGGCTGCCTCCCAGGAAGATCTGAGGCTGTGTAAACCTTATGGTAGTTTCTGTTATGTTCTTTCTGTGTTATGATGCCCCTGCGTGGCAGCTCTTTCCCACTCCATTGCTAAGTTAGGAAATGGAGCAGCCCTGTGCTGTGCATCCACATAGAGGCAGAAGCCAGACCATTGCTATGAAGCGCTTAAAACTCAGTGGGCTCTGTTCATGGTAAGCTTTTCCCTTGCATAGCAGTGTTCAGAACTGCAGAGAGGAGTTAGCACGTTCAGAGCAGTGTGTGTGAATTCTTGTGACTGCTTCAAGTACTTGTGTCTCTTCAGCATTGCAAAGCTGGCCTCTCTCCTGGAGATTGTGACTCACTGGTATCAAAACAAAACAGAGAAGTGAGGTTTGCAGTCCCCCCTCCCCAAGCACTTGTGGAGGTTTCTGTTTCTCTAAGCAGAGTCAAAATGTGCTTGGCTCGTTCAGAGAGCTGTTCCGTAATGGGATAAACATGCAGATGCTGTTGTCTGTTTAGTGTTTGGCTTGGAGATGATAAACAGTGCCCCAATGGCAGCCCATGGCAGGGCTGTGCCAGGAAGAACAGTGGGATTGGTCTTCCCCAGGGGCTGCTACGCTGGTGCTCTCGGGGTATCACTGCATTAGCAGCATAGCAGGAATGGTGCAGCTGGGCAGGAATCTCTCATGGAGCACCAGAGCAGGCTGGCATCACATGCAGGGTGCACAGGGCCTGCCTGCCCTGGCAAACAAGATGTACTCCTTGGCAGAGCAGCCCGGAGATGAGCCATGAGTGGAGTAAATAAGCAGAGCACAGCCAGCCTGGGGAATATCTGCAGGGGAGGAAATTCCCAGATCATTCCACAAGCACTTCCTCTCCTCTGCCACCACTGACCTTCAGTGTACGGGAGGGGGATCTGCAGCCCTTGGAGAGGGGACAGGAAGAGAGAGAGAGAGTCTTACCTGGCAGTTGTGTATCTGAGGCACAGGTAACAGCAGGAAAAACCGCATGTGGTCTGTCCTGGAACATCTGAGTGTTGACAGGTGCTGCAGAAAGACACAGCCCAAGTGAGTGTCAGAGGTGTTTTGTTGTCTGGAGATCTCTAAATTCTTAGACCTGTTGACAAATCAGCTTCCAAGTTGAGTTGCACTCTCTCTCTGCCTGCCCTGTGTTCCTAGCCCTTATGTCAGCCCTCTTGTGTGAGCTCTCTAGCAGCTATGGACTGTAGCTGCTCTAATGCTGTCTCTGAATCTTGCAAGTGTGATGGCCCAAGGCTTCCTAATTCCTACTGATTCCTTGAACTGTTGCTAGGTTGTGCTTAAATGGTTTCCTTAGAGTGGGAGTCTTGGAGTTGCAGTGCTTCTCCTGTCCTCAGCCAGTGTCTCTGTCTCAAGAAAGAATTGCTATTAGAAGCTTACAAGCACTATAAGCCTGTGTGCTCATGTAAAATATGCTTGGGCTTTCTGTCAGATGGATATTGCTAAATTCAGAGGGGTCTATCTACAGCAGCTCAGCCCAGGCAGTGGCTGAAGCCCCTTGCACTCATAACACACCAAGGATGATGAGAATGTTAGTAACAGCTCTATTAGGGTAAAACAAAACCCAACCTGAGCTGAAACTGCACTTTAACTCCTAAACAACACCTGTACTAATACTGCATTTCTGGGCCTGTGTTTCTTTTTTGTTAAGAGGTTGTCAGACCAGCCCAAGCCTATTCCCAACCTGAGCCAGGCTGCTAAAGCTGGGCAGCCTGAAAAAGCAGTGGTAAGCACCTTGAAAAGCCAGGTTTCAGAAAGCGGGAGCAATGACTCGTCTGACAGTGAAGAGGAGTCTCCTGCAGCACAGAGGCAGCCTCCACAAGCTGGTAAGTTGCCTGGTAGTAGCCAGGATCCCTCACCTGCATCCTTGAGAGTTTCTTACTCTTCCCTGCATATGAAGCAGCTCCTGCTCTGCACAGCCACAGAGAGCAATTCTTTCTCACAGTGACAATCTTTTATGCTTTTCCTGCAGTGAAAACCAATTCTGTGCCCCAACCAACAAACGTGAAAAAGGCACCAACTTCAGCACCAGCCACAGCCCCTCCAGCTGTGGACAGCAGTGATGATTCCAGTGAGGAGTCAGATTCAGAGGATGAAATAGTCCCCCCTTCCCAGGTGAGGAGCTGCTGACCCACTGGCTGTGTAGGCTTTCAGTGCTGCACACTCAGGAGGTCTCAGGAGTTGGGAGGTGGTGAGCAGTGCAGAGGAGCCTCCCATTGGCTGGATTAGGTTTTCTTGGCCGTGTCCGTGGGTCTGGCTGACCCCAGCTCTGGGTGCACATCTCAGCCACAGCAATCTTGCAGTGTGTGAGAGCAGTGGAGACTGTGAGTGCTTTGACAGGAACGTGAGTACACACACAAGCCCAGACCTTCCCTGGGACTCTGTCCCCTCTGTTCTACTCCAGGAATTTAGGCTGGAAAAGCAGCCAAATCCTTAAAGGAAGAGTCTTTCCATGACCTGGGTAGCTCCAAGGCAGCCCATTGCCTGGATCCTCACAGACCTCTGAAGTTCTTTGGTTTTCTTTTTCACAAGCCTTAGGAGGATAGCAGATCTGCCCTGAGGGTAGCATAGCAATCCTGCTACCTTTCAGCTGAAGGAGCCAGGCCCCTGCCTTGAAGAAGGGAAGGTGACCCCATATCTGTGCTGAGAGCAGCCCTCAGTGTCATGGAGCTGATCCCAGCTCTCCCACTGGAGTCTCTTTGTGTCTCCGTGCCAGTCCTGCAAAGCTGTGTCTGAGCTCCCTGAGGCCAGAGCTGCCTTGGTGTGAAGCTGTCCTGGGGGTGTCTGCACTTGTGCTGCAGTTTGAGCCCAAGAAACCACATATAAAACCCCATTGACTGAGGAGCATGGCTACTGTTCCACATGGTGGTGGCCTGGCTGGTGGTCTGAGCCCAGGGCTTGGTGGCCAAGCACACTTCATACCCCACACATGCCTTTGCTGGGAGGGAGACATGATGAACACGCAGGAATCCCTTCCCCCTGTTGGCCTGAGGCTGTGGCCAGTGGAAAGGCTGTCTCCCTCCAGCTGATGGGCAGGCAGCCATCCTGAGCAGTCCTTGAGTACAGCATGTTTATATTACTGAGATTATATAAAATAATGCAGTTGCTGTAACTTGAGCTTTGTGTGAGAGTGCCGAGAGCTCATGTTGGGCTGGCAGCTCTGCACGGTGGAGCGGGGCCTTTTCCTTCCCAAGGCCAGATGATGTGTGAGGGAAATGTCAGCCCACAAAGGCCCAGCTTGGCAGAGATCTGGAGGGGGAGAGCTGCTCACGTAGCCTTGTTGGTAACACAAACCAGGAGGCTGAATGCTCCTTCGTGGCTCCTTCTCCCTCTTCTGCTGGCATTTATGTCAGGGTCCTGTCCTCAGTGCCTGGTTTCCATGCCCCTGGCCTTTCTATTTTAACCCCTCTTATGGTAAATTTGATGGGAGGTTTCAAATGTGAGGCAACAGAATTGCTCTTGTTCATTTGACCCCTAATCTGGTTTTTGGTTTGTGGACCTGGAGGCAGATTTTCCCTCTGGTTGGTGTCTTTGTTTATCTCCGTTGCCAATTAACTCCTGGTGTGTGATTTTTAGAGTGTAAAGATATATCAGGGAGTCCAAGTGCCTGCTCTGCAAAGGTTTACAACTGCAGTCTTGCTGATGCTGTAGTGGATAGGGATTCACAGCCTGCAAGCACAGCACATTTCCCCTGCCTGCCCTCAGGGTAGGTGCCTTTGGGGCACTGAGCTAATGCTTTTGGCACTCTCGGGGTGCTGGCCCTCATTTCTGCTCCTGGCTGTGCCAGAGGCTCATGGGAGGCAGAACTGGTATGTAAAGGAGAGAATTAAAAAACAAAAAGTCTTGGTGCTGCACTGAAAATGATGGAAAGGCTTAGGAGTTAGTGCTGGATTGATATTTTCTCCCTCCAAGTTTGCTCTGTCCTGATTTTCTTTCTCTTTTAGAGTGTGTCCCAGCAGAATGTCAAAGTAACTGCAGTTTCGAGCATGGTGGCTGCAAAGGCAAATGCCAGCCTGCCTTCAGGGAAGAGGACAAAAACCCCTGCTGTCCCTGCAGTGAGCAGAGTGTCTGAGAGCTCGAGCACTGATGCCTCAGAGCACAATATGCTGGCAGGAAAGGTAATGATGGGGAGAGGGAGAAGATGGGTCTGCTGGAGTCTGGAGCTGGTGCCACATCCCCAGCTGAGGGAATGAAGCTGGGAGAGAGGGGCTGCTCTATCCTAACCACAATGATCATGCCTTGAGATGAGACAGAGGGTAGCCCTGGTACCTTTGCTGTTCCTGGCTCCCAGCTGCTGGCTGCTTCTTTCCTTTTGTGATAGCTGTTGTCTGCTTGCCTTGGGCTGCCTGTGACCCGAACTGGAGCACTACAGCTGAAGAAGGGCCAAGGTGGTCCAAGCCCATCTACTCTGGGCTGCTGCTTATAGTTCATGGATGTGAGCAGTTAGTTATTCCTCCTTACAGATCTATTTCATCTCACTCTCCCTAGGTGCCCACTGCTTCTAGCCAAAAGCAAACGGTTTCTGTGGGAAAAGCTCCTCCTGCCAACACTGCCACCCCAGGAAGTTCCATTGGCAAGGCAAAGAAGCCAGTCCTGCAGCCAGGACAGGACACCCACCCAAGCCAGGCTGTGCCACCCACTCATGCAGAGGACACCTCAGACAGCAGCAGTTCCTCCGACAGTGACGAGGAGAAGGCACCCAAGCAGCCTGCCAAACCTGGTCAGTTCTCTCCAGAAGATGCTCTTGATACTACTGGGATAGGGACAGCCTTTTGTTATCCCATGGCAGGTTTGCTGTGGTTGGAGAGGCATTCCTCCTCTCTAGCCTGGCAGAGCTCTCCCCTTTTTTTTGGAGGCAGAAGGGCTTTTGGTGGCAGTGCCTGTGCTGGGAAGGTGAGCTCAGCCCCAGGCAGCAGTGGTTTAACAGGAGGAATTCTGCTCTTCCAGCAGGCTCCCTACAGAAACCAGGAGGGACCCAGCCAGCCCACAGCTCCTCCTCAGAGTCCAGTGAGGAGGAGGATGCAGGATCACAGGTATGGTATCGAGCAGGCTGGATCCTCTCGGGTCTTGCAGCTGACTCCTAAATAGGACTGAGAGACTGAATTCTCAGCCATAGCACATGTGGTGCTGGGGGGTTTGCCAGCAGAGAAGTGGGGGTTCTCCATTGCAATGGTGTGAGCAAGACCTTTTGGCAGAGAGAAGTTTTTGAACCTGGAATGCTTCCCCAGGCAGCCAGGCCTTGGGTCCAGGGTTCATGGTGCCTTCCCTGGGAGAAGAGACAGGAGGATATGGTACCTTGCAAGGGTTAAACCAGAACAGATATACAGTGCCAACAGCAGCAGGGATTTTTTCCCCCACTTTAGTTTGTAACTTAAGCCGTGTCCAAGACATGAAATTCCCTTTGTAAGTAACGTGCAGGGCGTGCAGCACATCTGCAGTGCATTAAGTGTGCGTGGGTGCACGCTGATGGCCAGGAGCCTCCCCCAGGCCTGCCTTGCTGGGCGAGAACAAAGGAGAACCTCTGGCCGCCAGCTCTCGAGGCTGTCAGCTCAGCTGGTGTCTGTCAGTGCTGGCCCCTCTCCTGCTAGCCCTGGGCTCTCAGAGCTTGCTCCACAGGTGGCCAAAGGTGGGCCCTTCACTTGAAGTATGAGGACAATAGCAGCAGAGACAGAGCTGCATGTCTGGTGTGTGGGAGGCTGCCCTGCTGTGACTCCTCAGTGTGTCTGTGCTGTTTCAGTCCCTCCTCACAGGCTACCCAGTCCTCTCCAAGACCCCAGTAACACCCCAGGCACCAAAGACGGTTCCCCCCCAGCCTGGAGGTGAGGCGCGGCCAGGGAAGGCAGCTCCGAGTGCTGCAAACTCCCTCACCAAGGGCTCCCTGAAAGCAGCCCCGGCCAACAGCTCAAGCAGTGACAGCAGTGACTCCGACACAGATGACAACCAGGTGGCTGCAAACCACAAAGCAGGTGGGTCTCCTTTGGCAAGGTTGGGAATTTGCTTGGCCCCGGAGCAAAGCCGTGCTGGCACAGGAGGGTGACACTGGGGAGGGTGGCACTGGGACGGGCCCTGTTCCCAGTGTGTCCCTACCATGGAACCACAGCGTGGAGCACTGCTGCCGTCTGCTGGCTTCCCTGGCCACAGCACAGCCTTCTTCAACAGCCTGCGTGTGCTGGCTGCCTCCAAGCTCAGTGCTTTTGCCTCTTCCAAGATGTGCTTTAACCACAGTAATTAACAGGAGCAGGTAGGGCTCTCCCTGGAGCCAGTGCACACTGCATTGCTGGCTTCTGTGGAGGACTCAAACACTGCCTGAGGAACATATGCTGCACAGTGCTGGTATTCAAACCTCCCCTTGGGCTGTGTGGGCTCTGCTGCATATCTGGAGA
Organism: Vidua chalybeata; assembly: GCF_026979565.1. NCBI lineage: Eukaryota > Metazoa > Chordata > Aves > Passeriformes > Viduidae > Vidua > Vidua chalybeata. The sequence continues at coordinate 11,950,964 of NC_071544.1, forward strand.
GCAGAGGAGAGGAAGCAAGCAAGAAGGCCTGTGGAGAAACATAATGTCCCACCATTCTCCTGGTTTGTTGGCAAATTGTAAAACTTGGAGCTGAAAGCTGCTTCTGCCCTGGTGTGACCCTGGCACCTTCAAATGAGCTCTGGCCCGCTCTAGAAGTTCAGATGGATCTGTGGGTCCCTCGGGCACATAATGAAATTGTGCAAAGGGCTGTTGAGGAAGTCAGAACTATCTGTATAGGCGCTCAAGAGGGCCCAGGGGCTCTGGGCTTGGCCATTGGTGGTGATTGCTGGAGGCAGTGTGGAGACCCCCACCACCTTGGGAAGTCTCCAGCTTACTGGGGATGGTGTCATGGGGAAGGACTGCTCCATCTATGCTCACCCATCTTGTCAAACAGCCAAAGCTGTCGTGGCTGTTGTCACTCACTTCAGGCTGAGGCATCTCTCTCTGACTCTGCTACAGATGCCAACAAGTTTAGCTTTTTTGGGGGAGAAGAACTGGATGCTTCTCTTCAAATGCATATTTCAATCCTCCTGTGACTAGTCTGTGTAATGAATGCTCCCTGAGTTGTCATCTCTGTTTTTATCTGTTTCTGCAGAAAACAACCCCACTTCAGGCCAGGAAGCTACAAAAGCCTCCAACAAAGAGAAGATGGCAGGAAAAACAGAGCCAGGTCATGCCAGCCTCAAAGCTTCCTCACTGAAGAAAACCCTGGCAATGAAAGAGAACAATGTTGGGGCAACAGGGGTGCAAGTGACCCCAGCATCATCACATGCCCTGCTCTCCGTCCCACAGTTACAGCAGCCAAGCTCAGGGAGTGAAACTGAGGTCACCACTGCTGCTGAAGTCCCTGCAGTGCAGACAGTAGAGGGGTTGGAAGTGAAGAAGAAGAAGAAAAAAGAGAAAAAAGAAAAGGAGAAAAAGGAGAAAAAAGAAAAGGAGAAAAAGAAACCATCCTCCACAGCAGACAAGGCTGAGAAAACATCCAAGAGCAAAGACAAAGAGAACAAGAAGCAGAAAACGTCTCAGAAGCGGAAGCTGACAGGAGAGGATGGGGCTGTGGGGCAGCCCAAGGAGAAGAAACGGAAAGGGCAAGCTAATGAAGAAGTACCCAAAAAGAAAAAGAAGAAAGCAGATGGTGACCTGGAGAAGGTGGCAGGCAGCAAGGAAAAGAAAAAAGCAACTAAAAGTAAGCATCTGCATTTGGGGCCTAGTTTGCAATAGGTTCTTGATGCACTTTAAGCCTCTGGTACAGGACCTTGCAAATAGCACCCTTTCCCATTGGCTTCCTGTTTGGCTGCTTCCCTCATGGAGTCAGTCATGTGGCTTGAAGAAGGTCTCTTAAGATCATCAAGTCCAGCCATTAACCCAGGCCCATCCCCAAACCATGTCCCCACATACCATATCTACACATCTTTGAAGTGCCTCTGAGGTTGGTGACCACACTGCTGCCCTGGACAGCCTGTTCCAGTGTTTTAACAACCCTTTTAGTGAAGAATTTTTTCATAATATTCAACTTAAACTTGCCCTGGCTCCACTTGAGGCTGTTTCCTCTTGCCCTGTCACTTTTGATCCTTCTACAGTTTGTTGTTCTGTAGTGGCCTGCTCTCTGCCCTAATCCAAAGGCCATTTTTTTCTTCTTTACAGTGCAGCCTGTACTTGCAAACCAGAGCTGCTTTTGTGCTGGATCTGGTAGGCTTTAAAGAAAAACAGAGAGAGGGGATGTGGATTGGCTGGACCGGGTCTGATGGTGTTTCTGTTCTGCTGAAACACAGCCCTTATTTTTGGAGGAGACAGACTTGTCTATTGGCCCCTATTGGTGTGAGGTGTTTAACAGGGATGAGTGGAGCCACTTAAGCAGTTGTGCTGAGCTGAACCTCGTGTCCACCCTCTGTCAGCAGCTCCCCTGGCTCTCATTTCTGGCATGTGCCCATCTACTCCAGCCCTGAAGCAGTTCCTTGGAGCAGGTGGCAACAGGAGGTGGAAAGAAGGCAATTCTATGTAATTCCACCCATGTGTGTGCACAGATGGTGGGATCAAGCTGCTCTGGCTCAGGGGTATTAGGGAAACATCCCTGGGTACAGCTACCTGTGGGTAAAGCTCTGCCTTCAACCAATTCCTGCTCTGGAAATCTTGCTCAGGTTTGGATGTGATCAAAAACTTACTGGAGATGCTTCTACCAGTCCCTCCTCCCTCTGACTAGTTAGAGTCCCTCTCTAGTTGGCTTTTCTTTCCCACTCCTAGAAAAGAAGACTGGAAAAGAAAAGAAGAGCAAAAAAGCATCTTTGGAAGAAGTGGCACCTGTAGCAGATGGCTCTGCTGAGGTTCACAAGAAGAAGAAGAAGGTATGTGTCACACCCTGGGCTGTGGGGCTCATCCCAGCAGGAGAAGTGAGCAGAGCCATGTCCTGGCCTTGCTGGCAGTACAGGGAAGCCTGCAATTCACTGTGGTCAGTCTTATAACACCCTGACCTTTGGTTGGGATTGGAGTGACTCAAAGGGCTTGTTCCTGCATTGCTGCCCTAGGAGATTCCTTTCCCTGGAGTGGTCAAACCCAGGGACCCTTTTGGTGGCAAAGGACTTAGTCCTGTCTAAGGACTAAGTGCTGCTCTCCAGCTGTCTGCTCATCTCATTCTCAGCAGAAGCTGGAGTTCCTGAGGGCTTGGTAGGCTTCTGCATCCCATCCCAAGGGCTTGAAGGGGTGACAGAGGGAGACTGTCACCACAGGATGTTCCTTGTGGTGGCTGCCACCTCTACAGGGACATGTCAATGAAGCCTCTCTGACTTTGCTGGGTCCTTCATGTGTGTGGTGCAAATTATACTGATGTATTTTTCCCTTTTCCATTTTAGAAGAAGAAAGGAGCTGAGCCTGAAGGATTGTGAGAAGGTACATGGCCTGTGGGGACGGGCCATTGGTACCCTGAGCGGCGTAGCCTTGGCCACATTCAGAACTCCTGGGCCAGTTTTGGGAAGACAATGTGCCCTCTAAGAGCTCACTGGGCCAGCCTGGCCTTGGATCAGAGGGCCAGGGAGTGGAGCAGTGTGAGGAATGTCATGCAGCCGGGTGCTGGCTTCTCTGGATGTGTCTGACCTCAACTCTTTAGCTGCTGAGATGTCCAGCCTGGGTGTTGCTGACCTCTGTCACCAGCAGAGATGAGTGGCTTCTGGCAGTGTCTGTCTGTCCCTGCTGACCACCAGGGAGCTTGGAAAAGTGATGGGGATTAGATGGTGATGTTGTAGCCACCTGGAAGTGGACCAGATGCCTTTGCTCGTGCTCTGCTCAGCTGTAAGGCTGCTCTCCTCCTCCCCATCCCTAACTTTTAACTCCTCTCCCCAAAGGTACCGCATTCCTGTGATTAAAGATTTATGGGTGAAGATCAAACAGAAGAGAGGAAAAAGAAGCTCACCTGGAGAATTCCAACTTTTTTTTAAAAATAATAATTTATAATTTCTTTTAACTGTGACTTTTAGAACAGTTGTGTAACCTTCTGCCTCCTCCTGCCCTGCTGAGGCCCAGAGATGTGTTTATAATCCCTCCAGATGGAATGGAACTGGAGGAGGCAGTTTGACCAGAGCAGAGCATAAACTGCTTTTCCCCTCGTTGACACCCAGCCATCCCTTTCTCTTACCACAGAGCTATATTTTTGAGAAAAACTTTTACCTTTTTTCCCTCCTCCTGTGACTTGTGGTGTCAGTCCTTTTGCTACTACAAAGAAAGCTCTCGGGTTTCCTTTTCATTCTAACACTGACAGTGGTGATTATCATGTCCCTGGAGTTGCACTGAGCAGTTGTGTCCAGCAGCTGTTCTCAGCCAAGGCAGAGTCAGTTTTTGTGTTGTTTTTTTGTTTTTTTGTTTTTTTTAATGAAATATAAAATAAAAAACAACAAACAGATTTCACTTCAGCTGCTTTCAGGGGAGGCCAAGGTTAGGTGGCTCTGGAGGATGTTATGGGTGGGAGAGCAGAACGAAGTGTCTGCCTGTCTGGGACAGGGGGACCCCAGGGTACCAATGAAATCAAACAAGGAATGGGACACAGAACACAGCCAATCCTGGGTGGAGATACAGCTGTCCAAGTGCCTGCACAGGTTTTTCTTTATCTCTTTTCTCTTAAGGTTAATTCATTTATAACCTTGGACAGCTGCAAACAGCACACAAAGCCCTGCTGGAGTTGCTTACAAGGCTTTCTTATTTAAAAGTTTATTTGAGATTATTAGCTTGTGAGATCATTTATAAGGAACAATCAGATATATTCAGGAAAATTAGAAGCCCCTCTGCCCTGGTTACCCACTGCTGAGGCTGTAGGCGAATCTCTATGTACAAATCTGAGCACTCTGCAATAAAAACCCATTACTCCAGTAATCTAACAGGGCTCCAGCCTACAGGGATCAGTTAAGAAGCTTGTGGGGGTTATTTTGCTGCTTTTAATGTTTGTTCAGTCTAAGGAAGCTTAAGTTCTTCAGCAGGGGTGAGCTGCACTGCTGCCTGGGTGCTGTTGGAGGTTGAGCCAAAGAGAACAGGATTTATGGATCTGAGGTGGTTGAAATAATTTTCCAGCCTGCTCTGCCCACCCTCTGAGGGGACACTGTCTAATGGTGGTGGCAGCTCTGCAGCCAGGGAAGGGTGCCCAGGGATGCCCACTGTTAACTGCCTTGGAAGAGCAATGTAAGAGCAGAAAAGAAATGGGGAAAATAATTCAGGAGCTGAGGGGACAGGGATGCTGAAGGCAACTGCTGGCATCCTCTTCTACTCTCCTGTAGGAAACAAGAGGAGGTAGTCAGTCAAACAGCTCAAGGACTTCCCAAAACCCCTCTCATTGCAACCTCCCCCTCTCCAGCAGTCCCCAGGACTCTGGGGACACTTGGACACTCACCTTTGCCTGGGTTCAGCTTAAGCATGTCCACCCCAGAGAAGATCATCTCCTCTGGATCTGGGGTGCCAGCAGGAGCACTGGGAGCAGCAGTGCCTGCAAAGGGAGGGCAGGATGTGGGTGCTGGACCTTGGGGCTGCCCCAGCACCCACCTCCATCCCTCTGAGAGCAGCAGAGGAGATCCTGCACCCACTGCTGAGCAGGGGGGCTCATGGAAAGCCCTGACTACACACCTCAGCTCCAGCTACCTGCGGGGGCCTGTGGGTTTTGGGGTCACTTAAAGCCTTGACATACTGGCACTGGATGGGTGAGGGGTGCTCCCTGAAGCCTAGATCCCCTCCTCTCCTAGCTCTCCTCCCTACTCCCCATCAGTCCATGCACACTGCTCCTTCCTCTCCATCCCCTCCCTGGCAACCTACCGGGGCAGTCCAGCTTTCCCCGAGTGGCAGTGCCCTCAATCTTGGTGCCATTTTTGTAGCAGCACCAGCAGAAACCGGTGGAGAAATGGCACTGCTTGGGCAGGTAGTCGCCGTTCTCATCGCACTGGGGGTGGAAGTGGCCCAGCTGATCATTCCCAAAAGTGGCCTCTGCTTGGCACTTAGTTTGCACTAGGGCAACAGAAAGAGGGGACACTGTCAGCCCCCAGGCCCTTCCCCTCAGCAGGAGATCCTATCCAGAGTTAAATGTGAACAAGCCTCTGCTCAGCAACCTTTCTGAAGCTCTTGGTCTAACCAGGGATGCAGGATTTGGGGTGGGGCTCCAGCCTTTTGTTCACCCCAAACGCCCTACAGGCAGTGGGCCGAGATGCCCTGTGATGTCCTAACAGCCACAAAACAGGAGCTCCCCGCAAAACAAATAGGTCCATGACTGGAGGGAGGGCTTGGTTCCCTGTGAGATGTCCCATGCCAACACCTCTCTGAGCTCCCCAGCTCAGCAGTCCCATCCCCAATACCTTTCTCTGCTGGGATTGCCTTGCGGTCCTCCGACTGGGGGTTCTTGGCCATTTCAAACAGCAGCCACTTGTGCATCCAGGACTCGAAGGACTGCAATGACAGCATCCAGCACGTTAATGGGCATGGGGGGAGTTCACCCCAGGGGAGCCATGTCATGAGCTCTGGCTTGGACAGGGAAGGTGGTGAACAGCATCCCCTTCCTTTGGGTGGGAGCAGCCCAAGTCTGGCTAAAGCCAGACTTTGTTTATCCTGATAAACAGATGTCCCTTCCCAGAGCACTCCTCGACAGAAGACAAGTGGGACAGGATGACAGTGACAATCACTGACCTTCCAATCCACGTGAGTCATGGTGCTCCTCAGGCGCTTCAAGTTGTCCATCAGGTTGTCCTTCAGCTCCGGGAACATCTTGCTGGGGTCTGCTTGCTGCAGAGCAACCACCACAGTGATGGCAAAGAAAAATGAGGTGGAGGAGTGGGGGTTGGAGCTCTGCTGGTATCAGCCAGGCAGATGCTGCAGGAGGTCAGAGCTCCCACCAGCTCTGAGCACCCAGAGAGACCCCAGACCAGTTCAGGAGGCAGCTGTGGGGGGGGGAACCTTACCAGCAGCAGGTGCTTCACCAGGTCCTCAGTTTTGTTGCTAGCAGGGGGCTTGTCCTCAAGAGAAAAGGCAAAGGGGCAGTGTGAGCACAGCAGCAAGGCCTGAGGGCAGCAGGCAGTGCCAAGCAGTGGTGGACTTCTCTTACCGAAAAGTCTTCAAAGGGTGCAGGATGCAGGACACTCATGACCAGAGGTGTGTTTGCCTTGGCCATCTTCATCTTATTCACTGGCTTGGCATCTGCCGAGGAAGGAGAACTGTGAGGGCACCCAACCGGGTTGGGTGGTCCAGGAGGGTCCCAGAGGGACTCATCCCTTCTCTCCCTCCACCTCCCAGCACTCTGGTTCATGGGGCTACTGACTGGCAGGCAGCTTCCTCTGCAGAGCCTCCAGCTGCAGGTTCTGGGAGGTCTTGGTCAGCTTGCTGATCTGCCCGCTTTGCTGGTACACGTAGTAGACCGTGACAGCCTGGCCGACGATGAGCAGGGCCACCAGGATGGAGAGTGTGGAGAAGGTGGCTTTGCGCCCCAGCGCAGACCTGCGGGACACGGACAGGGAGCTCAGCCACCCACCGTGAGCAGGAGGTGACATCCTGCTGTCACGCCCTCCCGGCCCCAGACACTCCTGTCGCGGGGGTTTGCAGCCAGACAAATGCAAATCCCCCCACTGCAGAGAGCAGAAGCGAAACCTCAGCACCCCTCCACACCGGGAACTGAAACCCACTGTGGGGGCGGGGGAAGTGGGGACGGGGGGGTGGGGAACGAAGGGCACGTGGGTGGGGACAAGGCGCTGCCAGGGGATTTTGGGGAACAGCATCACTCTGGGTATCGCCTTTTGCGGGATGATGGAGCCACTTGGAATCGCGCTGGTCCATGGGGCAGAGGACACGACTCATGGGACGTTGGACTGCACTTAATTTTTAAAATGTTGTGCCAGATCCTGCCCCGCTGCGTGAATGTGGCACTGTGGAGGTGCAGCGGTGCCCCAGAGGTCCCCCCCTGCCTCCGCTGCCCGGGGAGGAGCGGGCTGTGCCCGGCCGAGGGACAAGTCCCGAACGGGACGCGCTGCACGGGCGTCTGCCCGGTGACTGGTGACGTCACAGCTTCAGGGCTTCTGATTGGCTGCAGGTTTAGGGCGGGGTGACCTCCCGCGGGGGTTGGGACACAGGGATGAGTTGGGACATGGCGGGGGCAGCCCCACAAAGCCACTTGGGTCCAGGGTCCGCTCCCGCCCCATGGCACCTCATCAGCCTGCCTGTCCCACAGCCTCTTTCCCACAAATCTGCTTCCCCCAAAGCTTCAAGCCATGGCTCCATGCCCCACCCTGTGAGCCTGGCCACTCCACCGCCATGCCTTGTCCCCGGCGGCCCAGAGGTGCAGTGACCCTTTTCATCCCGCTGCCACTCCGTGCCCTCCCAATCCCATAGCCACCCGATTGCCCCATCCCACAGCCGCCCCATGTTCCCCTCCCACTGCCGCCCCATGCCTCCCATCCTACAGCCACCCAATTCCCTCCATCCCAGACCCACCCCGTGCCTCTTCCTTGCCTCACAGACCCTTCCACGGCCCTCTTAGCTCCACGGCGCCCCATTCCCACAGCCTGCGCCCCATCTTCTGCCCCATAGTCACTCTGTGCTCCCTTGACCCGACTGTATCCCCTTCCATCCCACAACCACGCAATACCCCGCTGCTCCACGTCCCCTCCACCCTCCCCGTGCGCCCCAACCCCGTGTCCCCAGCAGTGGCACCTCTGTGTGTCCCCAACACTGAGCACACCGCTGCCGCGGTCAGAGATGAGGTCCCGCTGCTCCTCAGCCATGGCTCCGCTGGGCTCCCGGAAGGCAATGAGCACCCCGAGAGAGGCTTCTGGAAATACCCTCGGGTCCCCACCCTGCCCTGACACCCGCGGGGGGGAAGCCAAAAAAAAAGTCCTATTGGCTGCTGGCACTTGCATCACTCGTTGTCAGGCAGACCTCTGCTCCAGAGGTCTCCAGTTCAGAAATGATGCTGGACACAGTCGTGAGCCCCAACGCCGCTCAGTGGGGCTGCACTGCCCACCCCGCGCCACCCGCAGGTCACCGTGCCCAGCTGGTGACACCGGTGCCATGGGCCCAGAGGCTCTGGTACCCCTGGGGTGCAGGAGGTGAGAAAAGGTAGGTGGCAGTGGGGAGGGTGAGAGGAAACGTGTGAGGAAGGAAGTAGGGTGCAGAGCTGGGACAGGGGGGTGGGACACCGTGGGGAGGACCCCCCACACCAGAAGCTGAGCAGGACCTGGCACAGTGCCAGGGTACACCCCTCCTCTTCCCCTGCTGCTGGGGAAAAGCTGCACTTGGGCTCAAGCCCGTCCTTGAGGGTCACTCTGGACCCTCCCTGTGTGGGGGTACTTGGCCAGCACTTCTCAGGCTGAGAGGGCAGTGACTAAAGGATCAAGAGCTTTCAAGCCCTCCTTCCTTCTAGCACTACTCTCTTTGCTTTGCCTGCAGCAGCTTCCAGGGGCTGAAGCCCAAAGCCAAGACAGGAGGAACAGCCCCTAGATGTGAGCGATCCCAAAGCACCAGCAGGAGTGGGGCAATGAGGGTCTGCAGCCTCCCCACAGCCCCACAAGTGCTACATGGGCAGGAGCAGCCATCCACCCCATAATGCTGGGTTTTGGTGGTGTTACACAATGCCCCAGAGCAGCCCTGGGGTAACAGACCCCAATGCCTACGCTGGGCCGAGGGTCACACTGAGCCCAGCACCAAGCTGGCTCCAGTGTCAGGACTCAGCACGACCATGGCCAGAGCTCAGCCAAAAGTGAAACTGTGAATGTGGAGTTAAAAGTCCTACCTAACCCTACCTAACCAGGCACCACGGGTTACCTGGCAAACCCACTGGGGCGAGCAGGGACATGCTCCATTTCTATTCCAGATTCAGTCCTGAGCCTCCCAGCTGGCAGGACAGCCCTGGGAGAGCAAAGGGATCACTTCAAAGCACTTACAGGGGGTAGGGCAGGGACTCCTGGCAGATGCTGCTCCTGGAGGAAATGTGGTGGCACAATGCTCCTGCTTTCCAGGTAGGAAATTGCAGCCCCACACAGGGGAAGGGTTTTGGTACCTGGAGCCTGGTCCTGACCCTGCAACCCAGCTGAGAAAGGCCTGGGTGCCCAGGGGTTCACACAGCACTGCCCCATCAGCCTCACCCCAGCCTCACCCCAGGCCGTAACAAAGCTGTGTTTAGAAACTATCAGAGGGGTTTGAAAAGAAAATAAAAAGGGAGAGGGGATTGAGAGAGAAGGGAAGAAAGAGAAGTAAGAAAAGGGGAAGAAAAAAGCGGGGGAAAAGGAAAGAACACAAAAGTCTTCCATGCATTTTTTGCCTCTCCCCTCATGGGCACTGGGACTTTCAGGGGACACACAAGTTTTCCTCACAGCCCCAGCTCCCACTCAGCTCCTCATTTTGGGGCCACAATTCCTGCCTTGAGGCCCTGCTCCTGGTGCATTCCGTGACCAGCCTCAGCCATAAGGGGAACCAGAGAAAATCTGAACAGGAACTTCACAAACAAAACCCCAGCGATTCCATGGAGCTGGGCCGGCTGTGCAAACCACAAACGTGGGTGATAACCTGGGGGGGGGAACAGCCCCCTTCCCAGGCAGGCTGAGCCCCTCGAGCCCCAGCCTGGAGGAGGACTGTCTGCCCTAAATCAGGCCCTGCTCCACACACAGACATCTCCAGTCAGCACAACTTTCTGCCCAGGGCTGCGACACCCGGTGTGTTCTCTGTCTGCGAATTGATTTTCCAGGGAAGACAAAGACACTTTCAGAGAGCAGCTTCCATCCTGTCTGACCCTCCTCACTCTCCCATTGCCTGAGGCTGGCAATGAATTGTCACCACCCTGTTACCCCAAGGCTTTGTATTTGGTGCTGCCCATCAAACACTTCACAAGTCTATTTTGGGGAAAAAAAGCCATCTGGAGCAAGGAGTGATTTTGGGACTCTGATGAGGACCAGGCCAGCAGAGCAATTATTTCAGGCAGTGAGATGGAATAACCCAGCAGGCATTCACAGGAAGCCATTCATCACCAGCTGGGCCTCATCTCACAGCTCTTGGCCCCCAGACCCTGCACAAAGATTTGGAGAATACACCCACATTTCCCACCGACCCTGAGGTGACCCCCTCAACAGCACAGGATAAGCCCTGGGCAAACCTGAGGGGAAAGGCTGAGCCACAGAGCCCACCAGTGACCACTGACTGTGTCTGGGGATTGAGCACAGTCCCCAAACAGCCCCACGCCCTTCACACGATGAGCATCCCTGCCAGGGTGAAACAGGGTGGGCAGGCAAGGGTGGGCAGGCAGAGCATCCCCCACCCACACAGCCCAGAAGCCATCACCCAGCTACAGGTACAGGGGGGTGCAGGTGATTCAGTTCCTCACTGAATCACTCAAGACAAGCCAGTTGGGTCAGGCCAGGGACTGTCAAGAGCCAGGAGACCCATCCATGCCCCTTTGACAGGAGGGCCTTTCCTTCCAGAAAGCCCCAGGACATGGGCCAGGAAGCTGCTCTTTGCTGGGGCTTCTTCGGTTTCTCTTCCTCATTCATCATTTCCTCTTTGGGGTTATGCATCAACACAGGAAGCTGTTTCAAAGAGGTCAGGTCAGCTGAGAAATCAAAGCAACTTTTACCTTTAATTGTGTAGTGAGCCCAGGCACCAGCTTGCCCATGGCACAGCACTGCCAGGGCAGCACGTGGCACAGGCTGGGTGTACAGTGACTCAGCTCAGCCAGCCCTGTGTGCACCTGCACGGCTCCAGCTTCCAAGGATTAATAGAGTAACTCCACCTTCCCATGGAGCAGACACCTTCCCCTTTCTACATCTGGTGTACAAACCAGCAAGGCTGAACCAGCCTGGACCAGGGTGGGCAGCAGAGAGAGTGAGTGGAAATATCTCCCCCTGCACCGAGAGATGAGCAGAGTCTGCTGAGTTTTTGCCACAGCAAAGGTCCCGTGTTGGATTTTTGCTGTAGAGCTCTCCCTGCATGTGCCCCATGAAACAGCCATGGTGATGTCCCCTGGGACAGAGTAACTCACATGTAACACACAGAATCACTGGGTTGGAAGAGACCTTTAAAATCATCGAGTCCAACCCATGACTTAACACCTCAACTATACCATGGTACCAAGTGCCACACCCAGTCTTGTACTAACTGTGGCTTTTCATCATGCAAAAACCATTACTAACAAAAAAACTCCAAAACCAACCAATCAACAAAATTGCAACAAACAACAAACCAAAAACCCCACTAGCAGGAGGAAACTGCAACCCTGCCTGCTTGCGCTGCCCGTGTGAACTAACGTGCTATGTGCTCAGACATGCCAGGCTCCTGTTTGCTGCAGTCTCCAGAGCCCTTTTAACCATCGCCACTCCTTGGAGGAAAACCCCGCCCTGCGCAGCTAACGAGACCAGCAACAGCTTTCACTGTATCCAAAGCGTATCAAAAACCAGAGGGGAGCTGTTGGTAACAGTATCCCATTCCCTGCTCTCTCCTCTGTCCTGCCCCCTCTTCCTTCAGCTCCATGTTGGCTGAGCTGCTTCTGGTTTCCTGCTTTTGACACCTTCTCCACAAGGAGTTCAATCACTTTAAGTACAGGAAAACAGTGATCTGAACGGCAAATGGTGCACGTTTAAGACAGTAAGGGAAGTTTATTCTAACATTTTCCATGGCCACATATAAAATAACAAATAAAACACTATGGCTGTGCCAAGGGAAATGCTGGCTTAGGAACAGATGTCCAGGCAGAGGACTTTTTCCACAGAAAGGGGAAGTGATGCATTAAGCAACATTTTGCAGAAAGCCCAGCAGCAGTTGCTCGCTCCCAGCCCAGCTTTCTTTTCCAGGAGATGCAAAAGGTCATTATTCATTTTAAAAGTAGCTTTTAGTATATGAAGCCTAAGACCCCTGTGGCTTTGGATCAGCCAGCCTGGTTCCCCTCCAAGCAAGAGGCCCTGCTCCAGAGTACAAGCCATCTGTGGATGGAATTAACTGAAGCCCCTTACCCCAGTAAGAAAACACAGAGCTGAACAGAGGTTTAAGAGAGCTTTAATAACAGAAGGTGCTGCGCTGGTTACAGACGACGTCCACGGCGACCACCCTTCCTGCGAGTGCTGTCGGAAGGGATGGGGGTGACATCCTCTGCAGGGAAAAAATCCAGAACTGTTATCCCCCAGAAACCACCCGGGTACAGCCATCAGCTAACACTTCACCACCTGGACACCACAGGAACTGCACATGTGCAGAAGGAACTCTCTGTGAAGGTATTTGGGAAGTTGCCACAGGCTGAGTACCCAGGGCTTTAATGCTTTGCAAGCAGAAATTCCCATCTCCCATCCCACTTAAATCAAGCAGCCAAAGCAGTTCAAAAGAAACACGGGATGCTTGAAGAATTTTCAGCACAACCACCACCACTGCATCTTGTGACTTCCCCAAAAGTTCAGGACTCTCCCTACAACAGCTAGAGAACTCCATTACTACTGAATCACCGAGACCAACAAGGTATTTTTAGGTGACAGGACAGCTGTGTGACATCAGGGGAGCAGCAGCATCCTGTTCCAAGCTGGGGTTTGCCCTGCCCACAGAAACCTGGGTTCTGAGTACTGCTCTCACCACCTACTGGTCAATTTAAGGATCTGTTTACATGAAATCCTTTAATTGGTGCCATCTAAGCAGCCATGAAGAAAGTCCCGAAGTTAAGATCAAGCAGCACAGATGCCTGCAAAGCTCAATTCACTAAATAATCTTTTTTCCTCACTCACCAATGCGGCCGATCTTCATTCCAGAGCGGGCCAGAGCTCTCAGGGCTGACTGGGCACCAGGTCCAGGAGTCTTGGTCCTGGAGGAGAGTCAGAACCAACAACCCCTTTAATGACCCAGAAGCTGAACACAGTTTACAGCCAGAAATATGAAAGCCACACTTTCCCCACGCCAAACCTCTCCTTGTGCTCCACACCCATTCACCACCAGCCCCCACAGCCATGTCCCCATCAGTGTCCCAACCCTCCTGCTGTACCTGTTGCCCCCAGTTGCACGCAGCTTGATGTGCAGGGCAGTGATGCCCAGCTCCTTGCACCTCTGGGCAACATCCTGGGCTGCCAGCATGGCTGCGTAGGGAGAGGACTCGTCTCTGTCTGCCTTCACCTTCATCCCACCGGTCACACGGCAGATGGTTTCCCTACAGAAGGAAAAGGTGATGTTCAAAAGAAAGCCATTCCTTGTTCTTTCCCCAAACCAGAATATGGGCAGAGTCAGAACCTAGTATTTCCAATGTTACCAGATCAATAAGCCACACAGTACCCTGAACACCATCTTGATCAGAAGAGCTCACCAAGCCACCCAGTTCATGTACATGCACCATGCATGGAGCTCAGCAGAAACTCAGGGATTTTGGTGGAACCTCTTGCCAAACCCAGCTTCTACTTTCACACCCGAAGGAGCTGGGTACTGCAGTGAGGTGATGCCTGTCCCATACTCACTTGCCAGAGAGATCAGTCACATGGACGAAAGTGTCATTGAAGGAGGCAAAGATGTGGCAGACACCAAACACATTCTCTCCTTCAGCAACCTGGGGTCCCAAGCTGATGACCTGCTCTTCCTTCTTCTCCTTGCCCTTACGAGGTGCCATTTCTGAACAACAAAAGAGATGTGTGAGCATTGGTAGTTTCTCAGCATTTGTAAAGGATTTTATTAAATTCCTGCTATTTCAACATTTAGCCAAGCAAGAAAGAATGAGTTACCACTGGCAAAACACAGGTACATTTCTTAAAAACCCCATGATTCCCAGTTTTGCTATATCCTGGCACACAGGTCATGATCTACAGCTGTTTAGTGGAGTCCATCCTGCTGCACTTCATGGTAGCTGACATCTCCAAGTCTCACCACAGCAATGCACAAGGGAGCTCATTTCCTCGATAACCAGCAATGCTGAGCATTTCCCCTTGTTTATGTGAGTTTATGGAAAGAAAACACCAAACCAAACAATTACACAGACCCAGTATTGTCAGTTAAGCCGCGAATCTGCAGACCTTTTAAATACCAGGTTGGGTTCTTCCATATTATTGACCTCCCAACCACATCCTTGGGACTAGCCCAGCTGTATCTCCTGCTCCTGAAGCCCACACCCAGTGATGGGAGACAGCAGGGGCAGCACTCGGCTGTGTTCGGTTTCATGGCCGGGGATCCTGTGCATCCGCTCCCAAGCACAGAAAAACGGTTCCCTATTGCCCTCTCCTGCCAAACTCCTGCTACAGCCGGCGCCCTGCACAAGGCACGGTCACTGCATTGAGGTACCCAACCCCAACACAACCCACGATCACCCTCGGTCGTGCCCTCTCCACCAACTGCCCTGAGCACTATAACAGCAATTTACATCAGTGTCTGCGCGGCCACTTCGATAGCACCACATCCCTCTCGACACATCCATGGCGCACGGGCTACACGGACAGCGCTCTCTCCAGCCCAGCGAGGCCGACACGGAACAGGCAGCACACGCTGTACAGCCGGCATCGAGCTCCGAGCGACGAACGCGTGAACGCGTCGCGTTTCACCGCGGCCCCGACCGCTCAGTGTCCGAGGGAGGGCCGGCCCGGGGCCCAGCAGCCCCAGCCGGGAGCTCCGCTACTCCAGCCCGCGGCTCTCCCGCGGCCCATGGCCCCGCTCCGCCGAGCGCGCCTCCCCCGCGCCCAGCGCGCTGCCCCGCGCAGCCCCGGTCCCGCGAGGGCGGGCGGCGGGCGCGGAGGCCGCGGCGAGGCGCGGGCGGGCGGATGGCGGCGGATGCGGCGCGGCCCGGACTCACCTGCCCTCCTGCTCCGGCGGCTGCCGCGGAAAGGAAGCGGCGGGCTCAGGGGGCGTGGGTCACCGCCTCACCCGGAAGGAATGGCAGAAGGCGGCGTGTCCGCTGCCGCAGGGCTGTGTCCCGATCCCAGTCCCGATCCTTCCGGGCCGGGCCAAACCGTGTCCCGATCCTCCCGAGGCCGAGCCGATCTCCCCAGGCTGGCGCGGCCACCTCTCCCCTCACACAATTCTCCCGCCGGCCCGACCTCCCCAAGATGGCGGCGGCCTCCCCCCAGGTCCCTCCCCAAAATGGCGGCGGGCCCGGGGGTGTTTGCGCTCCAGACGGAGGCGGCCCGGGAAAGCTTTGGAAACGAACCGGTTTAAAAAACAGCTGGAGGGAAATGGGTGTAATTCCAGAAGCTTCCTGCTTCCCCCCGGCTACGCCGCTGCAGTCGGCTCTGCGCCGACTCAGCTAGAGCCAGGTTGGGGCGCAGGCCTTTCCCTCTCGCTCTGCTGTCAGGGCTGAGCATGGTGAGGGGTCCTGGGGGTCTCCAGGCAGCTGCCTGGCCGTGCCCCGAGCTCAGGCCGGAGCCCTGACTGCGAGGAGGTGTTTGGGAATTCACCCACAAGAGAAAGCATGTGGTGGTTTAATATGTGTGAGTGCCGTGTTTTCGTCGAGGAGCTGATGGGAGAGGTTTCAGTCGCGGTGATTCTCTCAGGAGCTCTGGCAGCTGATGGGAGAAGCAGAGACTGCAGCTGTGAACTGTGAGCGATGCCACAGGAACACCTCCCTGAGCTCTGGTAGGGGAGGTTTGCTCTACCTCAACAAAGACAATGCCAATTTGTAAATTTTTACATAAAGGTGGTCCAACAAGGCAGTATTTTCTGTTTCCAAGTGATTTAAAAAGTGCTCACAAGAGTAAGGATGGGGAACACCAAAAACCTTCGGAACAGAGGCACAATGAAATTGAGTTTATAGTGCTGATGAGATGCTTCCTGGGCATGATCCTGCCCTGCCTCCAGCTGCTTCACCTGGTGCCGAGCTGCCTCTGGGAAAGGGAGAGCTCTGAGCCACATGGGCTGGGGCGTGAGTGACAGAGCAGGAGCACCTGTGGGTCCCTACATGGGAACGCCTGACAGACCTTCAGATCTGCGCCCAGAACTGTGCTCAGAGCTGGGCTGATGGAGAAGAAGCAGCTGGAAAAGGGAGGCTCCTTGTAACAGCACTGCTAGTGAGGCTGCACAGTCCAACATCTGCAGGGAGGGTCCAGCACCTCTGCATGACTGAGGGTGCTGGCCTGTCAGAAACTTCTGCCTCCCTTCTCATGTCCATCTCTGCAGCTGTGGGGTGATACGTTTTTTAGGATAGCATCCACTTGCCCAGATTGCCCATCCAGAATTCCTATACCTTTTTCTTTCTCTGACCAAGCATTCCAGGATGCAAACCTCTAGGCTGCCACCAGGGAAAAGAGGTTTGGTCCTTCAGGCTCCTTGTCCCCCTGCACCGCCCCCACCCGTGCTGGGATTTTTCCCTGAGAAAACGCTCTGTGCTCAGGGATGTCACTGTAACCCCCGTCTTGACCCCATGGAACACCTTCACTTGCTCCTGTGTTCGATTTACCACTGCATCAGTGATCTTCCTGTTTGAATATTGAAGGAGAGGCTTTTAAAATACACATTGGCAGAGCTGCTGTAATTCCAGCCGGGAGCTCCAGTGACAGCGGCTGTGGCCTGATTTGGAGGACAGGGGAAGGAAAGAGTCAGCAGCAGGGAGTGCTGCAGAGGTCAGCCTGTGTCAGGGCACGTGTGCTGTGGGTGCCCTGTCTGAGGAGGAGCCTGGGGCAGCCAGGCAGGGTGGGTTTGTCCCCATGGAGCCACGTGTGCTGCTCTGCCTGTGACAATCCTCCAAGAGGATTGTACGAGCCTGTGGATATTCCCCTGGAATAGAAGCAAGCCAGAGGCAAGGAAATGGACAGGCCTCCACTTATGGGCCACAGGCTGAAATAACCATATGAGCTGCTAAAAGAATTAACCCACTGGTTCAAAATCCTGTGCTGCCCTCAGGCCCAAAGTTGCTGGGAGACAGGCTGCTCCTGGTCCCTCCAGCCTCTGAGCAGGATGGAATTTTCTCCACTCCCTAGGACACATTCTTCCCTTTCACTTTGCCTTGCACTAGTTCTGGTGTGTCTGCAAGGGAGCTGCCTGCCCTAAAAAATATTCCTGGGGCTTGAATGCCAGCTCCAGCCAGGCTGTCCTGCTGCTGAGGACAGCGCTGAGAGCGTTCCCTGGCTGGGATGAGAAGGGAGGGGCTTCCAGCAGGGGCTGCAAGCATTGTATCCTCCAGCCTGGCTGGGAAGGATGCTCAGGCCACTGTGGGGTTAGTGCCAGAAATGATGTGTATTTGCTTTGAGAAATCCCCCAGATTTAGTTCCTTAATGGGTAATTAACATTCCAGCTGCTCCTTGGTAATAGCCTCTCCAGCCCATGGGAAACCCACAGACACAGTGACGCTGCAGGCAGATTTCATAACTCAGCTGGTGACTAAACAAAAAGGGCAGGCAAATGGGAATGCCGCTCCTAACGTCTTCTCCTGCCGGGCTTTGGCCTTGGAATAAACTGGTTCAGGCTGAGAGGGGTCAGTGGGAAGTGACTGGCCTGACCTGCGAAGGCCCCAGCTCTGGGCTTCCCACAAGAAGGAATTTTTGGTACTCACATATCACTGTCTTCATGGCTGTGACTTGTTCCCATGAGCCATGGACCAGTGGCCTTACTGGTGGCCTTGAAACAGAGACTGGAACTGGAAGAGGCCAAAATTCCCCCTGTAGCAGGGTGAACCCCAGCTGCCTGATACAGAGCAGAGTCTGCAACTGGAGCTCTCTAGCAGACCCCTCAAGATGGCATCTCTCCTCTAACAGCTATGCAAAGAGACATGAGACATTCAGGGTCCCAATTGCACCATTCACAGGTTAAAAAAAAAAAAAAAAAAAAAAAACAAGAAAACCCGAAAATTTCCATTTGCTTTTAAGGCCATTTTTAGTTTCAAGAAGGGCAGTTGGTGCATGCACACATGTAAAATGATGTGTCAGAAACAGGCGTAGGAAGATTAAAACAGAAATCTCCAATGCTGAAGTTAAAGCACTTACGGAATTGGCAGAGACTTCAAGAGCGAGTTTCTGGTCCTAATGAAGTTGGTGGAAGTGCTGCCATGGACTTCAAGGGGACCATAATGTGGCTGTAACTCAGTAGGGAGCTGGAAGTGTTGATTAATAAATTGGAAACAATGCGTAGGAAAGCCGCTGAACTGCTTTCTGACAGATGTGCTGAAGAAGAGCCTGTAGCTTAAAGCACGCAGGAAAGGAATTGGTTTCCTTTGTGTTTGCAAACAGAAGACAGGCAAGAAAAAAAGCTACCTGATACTCATGTAAAATGGCAAAGCTGGTATTAATAAATCCCAGTGCCTTCCTGAGCAGATTTCTGTTTCCAGCGAGTTGTTTTTTCTTAAAAAAAAGTATTCACAAATGCCAGACCTAGAATTCAACAAATTCCTTTTCCTCAGAAGAAATTATTCAGTGGAAAACATTACCGCTTGAGATTGTGGATTCTGCAGATTGTTCTTAAGAGTTTGGTGCGTGCCTTTGATTACTCATTGCTGGCTTTTTGCTCAATGATTTGTGCATGAATCTCCTCTGGCGGAGGTTAGTATGGCCTCGGAATGCTGTTCCCAGGGGAGATACTTTTTCAGGCTGAGTTTGCAAATCATTTAAGGCTGAAAAAAAAAAAAAATAATCCCTTTAATACCCTTTACAGCAGTTTGCAGTTGAAAAACTTGCTGTTTGTCCCTTTTTGTTTTCTGAGCTTTCAAGTAACTTTGGCATTTGCAAAATATTTAGGGATCTTCAGAGAAAATGCTTGTGAGGGAAGTGAAATGTTTAAGGATAAGAAGTCTTACTTCAATGATCACTTAGAAAAATTGCAGCCATAATAGTCTGCCATTCTTTGTGTCTCTTTCCCTACAATTTCCTTTCTTGTTTTCCTTTTGTTTGTTTATCTGCTTGCTCCATTTGATTGAAATTGCTTCCTCGACTCTTGTTCAGTCGGAAGCTCTCCCAGAGTGTGCTGCCTAAACCAAACCCAGCAGATCTTCTGCCACATCTCATCCCCACGGGTTGGACATGAAACTCGTCCCCGTGGGCTGGACACGAAACCTGACAGGGCTGTCTTAATGCACCACATCGCTTCTAACGTGGGCAGTGAGACAGACCTGGGCTGCTTGTGTGAGTGATTAACTCTGGACCTGAGCGTGTCTCCACATGCCGGCACAGTCCCCAGCAGCCTCCGAGGGCAGGGCAGGAGTGGAGCAGCTCCTTTCCCCCCCCCTCTGAGGAATGAAGGGAATTTTGTGTGTGTGCATGCAGGTTGGGGGCAGCCAGCCAGTGACTTGGATGTGGCCCTTGAGCTTATCTTGAAGTCGGGGAGGAAAAGCTGAAACGATGTGATAACAGCACCCTGAAATGACACTTGGGTTCTGCAGATGGGCAGGAGGCTGGGGACGACCTCAGGCGTGACCGGCTTTAGAAATCTGACACAAAGGGTGTGTGCACACTGGGGGAAGGATGAAAAGGCTCTGTGTAGGAGCCTGACACCCCAGTTATACCAAACACACAGCCTGGGCCATACCCTTAGGACACCCCATCGTGCTCATCCCGGGAAACAGTGGGAATGTGGGGGCCTGGTGAGAGCATCGCCGAGCACGGGGATCATCACAGGCACCCCGGGCGCGGGGATCTGAGCCCTCCCGCCGGGGGATTATCGCCCGGCTCACGGTCCCGCCGGGGGCCGGAGGGGGCGAGGAGCGGGGGGCTGCGCTGGGAGGGCACGTGGGGCGGGGGCAGCCCCGAGCCCCGCGCTGTCCCCGGCGCTGCGGCCAGCGCTGTCCCGGCCCAGCCCCGGCTCCGGCCGAGCCGCGGAGCCCCGCGCGGCCCCCGGGGCGGTGCTGGCGGGGGGCGGCGGGGGCGGTGCCTGCCCGCGCGGCGGGCGGGACGCGCCGAGCGGGGCCGGGCCGGCGGACCGGGCGGCGGCGGCCTGGCGGAGCGGAGCGGAGAGGAGCGGAGCGGGCCCGGCGGCGGCAGGTACGGCCCGAGCGGGGCGGCGGCGCAGACAAAGGGCGAGTGGGGGAGAGGGCGGGCGGCAGCGCGGGCCGGGGCCGCCGGGCCTCGCACCGCCCCGGCCGGGCTGCGCCGGGGACCGGGCCCGGCGGGTCCTCCCGTCCCCCGCGGATGGCGGCGCCCCCCGCCCGTCCCCGCGGCGGAACGGCCCGGTGCCCTCGCGAGGAGCCGGCCCGGGTGGAGCGGGGGGGGTCCGGCGGGGAGCCTCCCTCCCCGAGCCGTCCCGCGGCCCCGCCAGGCCGAGGGGGTCTCGCCGCACGGGGCTCGGAGGAGGCGGCGAGGCCGCGCGGTGCCCGCGGGTGCCCTGGCTCCGCCGCTCCCGGGCACCGCCGAGGAGCTGTCGAGGCCAAGCTGCAGCACGGTGCCAGGCGCGGGGTGCTTGGCCTGGGGCGTCCCCGCTCCCGAGGAGTGCAAGTGGTGGTATCTAAAATCGTGCAGGACCAGAGAGCTGGGGCAGCGCGGCCAGGACACCTGGAGGTGCACACCTTGCGCATGGCACGGTTTGCCCAGCCTGGCTGGCGTTCCTGTGGAGCGCCTCACCACCCCCTCTTGAAGAGGTCCTGGCATTTTCTCCCCCGCTGGTGAGCTCCTGGGCCTCTCGTGCATAACTGCGTGTATTATCTCCCCAAGTCTTTTGGGTTTACCTCTACCACCGCACAGGCAGGCTGTCCCCTGCAGATGGGGCCACCCCTGATGCCCAGCGGTACAGAAGCCACACCAGCTTGGGCGACCTTTGGCATCACCTGGAAGACTTTGCTTCCCATCGAGGCTGGTGCTCCCTCCCAGCACTGCAGTCATATCCCAGCACCGGGACTCTTGCATCTCGTGATCCCAGCCAGCTGCTGCCACAGCACACCATGGGGATGGTTGTCTTCCCACTAACGGTGCTTTGCAGGGTTGGGAAACCGGCGCCTTGCAGTGCCCCTTTGTCACCGGCAGCCTTGGAACAGCAGCTCTTCCTGCAGCAAAGCAGCACCTTTGTTACTCACATCTCGACAGTGGTTTTTATTGGGCTGGGCTGGTGAAGATGGGGAGGTGAGCAGCCCTGTGCCTGCTCCCCTCAGCTGCACATGGGGACCACAGCTGAGGAAGCTGTCCTTTTCCAAATAAAACAAGCAGGACAAATTCAATAGGAAATAAGTTCCTCTCTTCTGAGTGAACTTGCTGTGGGTGGAGAAGAAGGAAATTAAACAATAGAAAAAACGTGCAGGGCTTGATATGACAGGAAAATAAACCCCTATGCTGGTGGCCTCTGGCAAAATGGCCGAGCATCTTCCCTTTCCCTGTGTCAGTTTTCATTTAGGGCAAGGACAGTGAAGGCAAAGCTCATGTTTCCCAGTGCTCCTCCATGGCTGGGGCATCCATGTGTGGGTATGGGGAAGCCAGGACCTCCCCATGCCACCCATTACAGTCACCCAGCCCCAGTACATGTCATGACACCCCATCAGCTGCAGCCCCCCAGATTTGCTCCTTCCAACCTGGAGCTGCTGGCACGGGACACGGATGCTGGTGGGGAAGCTCACAGACCCAAAGCCCTTCCCGCTTCCTGTGCCTTTGGGAAGCTGGTGGGTCTGATACGATTTTGTTTGGATGGGTTTGGAAAATCCATGTGACCAACATACTGGCAAACAGACTTTTCCTGGCAGGTTGTTTTGGGTTTTTCCCCCCCTTCCTGTGTTTCTTTGTCAGTACTGTAGAACAGGACATATTTAATACGCTGTTGGTGGTAATTTAAAGTGAAGGAAGACGACACCTCATAAGTCAAAACCCAGGCTGGAATGAAGAGGGAATGATTAATATTTTCTTCAGTAGTGTGTCATGGTGAAGTATGGCACAGCCAAGTGTGTCCCTGCTGCAGTGTCACCATCAGCACCTGCTTTTATAAGCAGGTTTGATTTTGGGATATCTCTGGATGATGGGCTGAGGATGGAGGGCTGTGGTCCCACCAAGTTTCCCATCTTGGGCAGCTTCTGACTGCATGCTGGAAATGGAGCTGCTCTCTTGGCTCTTTGGGGCAGAGTCATGGAGGGTTTTGCTTAAAAGGGTGGGGTTATTTTGTTTTGTTTTTTTTTTTTTTTTTTTTTTTGTGCAATTCTGCCTTCTAGATGTACCTTAATGAGTTGTGTTTTTATTTTTGGCTGTTGAGGTAGAGCTTGCCAGAATAAGGTTAGGACTCCAGACAGGAAAAGCAAGATACTATGTCTTGTATTTGCTTCATGGCCTCAGAGGACAGGAGCTTCCAGTCTGTCTCAATGATGTTTCCAACCCTTCCAACTTCGTGACAGCCCTTGACTTCCCTGTTTTTGGCTGAGGTGGTGGCATTGCTTTGTGCCATTGTCACATGTATGCTGGTGGTATTGGAACTTGACAGAGGGGCAAGAGGAAGACCTGGGTGGAGGGAAAATGGGATGCTGCTTTCTTGGAGACCATCCTGCAAGCCTTGGGGGCTGTGCACAGTCTGCAGGTGGCAGTGGGAGATGATGCCCCCTGTGCCCACTCTGTCCCCAGGTGTGGAGGAGCAGGACAGCCCTTGTGCCAGACCCCTGGAAGGGCTGGATGAGTCACGCCCTGCGGACACGGAGAGATGGTGGCCTGTAGCTTATGATTCATGTTGTTTTCCTGCAAAAGCCACCGACTGTAATGGCAGAGCTTGCAGAAGACTAATCAATATCGAGCTGTAAATCCCGTATGTGACTGTGGCTGGCAGCAGGAGGCTGCACCTGGGAGCACCTTGGTTCCCATGTCCTCCCCAAAACCAGCAGGACCTTGCTGCAGCCTTTTGCCCCCGAAATGGGACAGGATCCTCTGCACTACCTTCAGGTGGTACAAGCCTCCTAAACCTAAAGGGGTTTAGGAAGGTCAAGAGATCCCTAAATGGGAGGTATCCCAAGAGGAACTGCCCTGGTATTTATGGGTGGGCATGTCCCGAGTTCAGCCCTGCTACTGGTCTGGTCAAAGCTGTGGAATTGGAGATTGTCTTGGAGAGGTCAAGACTCTCTTCTAGGACCTCTGTCCTGTTGTCCTGCTTCTGCCAGGGAACCCAAAATATCTGATGTAAAGCAGGGAAGAAGTGTCTCCTGTCTCTGAGCTTGGGCATGTTGAGGGTTGGATGTCGAGTGAGGATGTCCAGCTCAGCTCCCTCTGCCACACTGGGAGATGTGTGTCTCACCCCAAAGCTCTGGGCATGCTTAGGAAGGATGGCAGTCCCTAGGATGTTGCTCCTCCTTGGGGTAGCCTGCTGCCCTCCTGGCTCTGCTTCCCATGTCTTGGCAAAACCCAGATTCCTGGGTACAGGTATCCAGATACAAGGCTACAAGTAGTAGCATTTTAGCTACTTGTCAGCACCCCACCACGTATTCCCCTTCCTTCCCAACACTGTCTGCATTTTCACAGCCTTGTACAGCCCTGCAGCCCCAGGGCTTGGAGTTCTTAAAGAAAGGGGATGCATTAAAAAGTGTTAACCACTGTTCTGAAGTATGGCTGTGAGTGCTATCAGTGCCTGGACACGTGGCTCAGGCCATTTTCAGTCTCCTCCATCGGCCTTGATCCATCCCTTGCTGTGCTGGTGCACTGCTGGTCTCACGGATTTGCGTCAGAGAGTGGGATTGAGGCCAGGAGGGAAGGAGTTGGTGCAGGTGGGGCATGACAGGTTGGTTCCTCAAGCATTTTCTTGCCTTGGAGCCCCTGCAAAGGAGGAGAGGACATGGCCGATGCTAGAGCAGAAACCAAACCAAAGCAACATACTTCCCCTGGACATGCCATTAGGTTCCTGCAGCTTCAGACCTGGATCTGGAAATAGGAGAGGCAAGAGGCAGCTCAGATGCCAGCAGCTGTGCTTGTTGGGGGCAAGTGTGGCCTTTGCCAGTGCTGTTCTAGGGGGCGAAAACAAAATAAATCTTGCAAGTGTCCCCTGTGCCCTGTGCCTGTTCCTGCTCCCTGTGTTTTCCCTGGGCTGCTGAGCCTTGCAGCCTCTGGTACATTTTAAGGGTGACAAAGTTTACATGCAGAGGTAATGTCTTTTATTAGCCTAACTAATACCTTTAGGAGAAAACAGATGTGCTCTTGGGCCTGAGAAATGCCTGCGCGGCCAAAACGTGTCGCTTTTTCCAACTGTGTCCATTGGTCTAATAAAAGATCTGACCTCCAGCCTGTCCCGGCCATGACCTTGGAGCATGCTGGCCCTGGAAGTGTCCTGCCTGTGCGTCAGTGTGTGCTGCCCAGCCCTTCCCAAAGGACCTGCCACCCCGGGAGCCATCACAGGAGCACACCCGGCACAGCAGGGACGGCTCTGACTTCTAGTTCAATACTGGCTGCCAGCACCTGGCCCTGCGGGTGCTTTGGGCTCCTGGCAGTGTCTGCCCTGGCAGACTGCAGGGAAGTGGAGGTCAGAGGCAGCTCAGCAAAGCACTGGGGCACCAGGCAGGATGGATATGGTCTGACAGGAGCATCCCAGGGAGCCCCTGGGAGGAGGGAGCAGCTCCATCCTTGCAGGGATTTCTCTGGAATGTGGGCACTGGCAGGGGTTTCGGTTCCTCTGTGTGAGCTGGTTCATGCTGTGGTTTTACGGATTCTGCTTTGCAAAAGTGCTGGTTTGGGGCTGGGTTAGCACTCGCAGGGCAGCCTGTGCTCCCCAGAACAGCTGGCAGGATGGCTCTGCTCTCCTACCAACTTGGGAAGCTGTCAAGAAAAGGAAGCAGCTGGCCCATCCTGTGGGGCTGGCAGTGCTGCCATGGCTGAGCACAGGGAATCGCTGCTGCATCAAGGCTCTCTGAGATCCAGTGTCACCCTCACACTCATGGCAGGACCAGCATCCCTGCAGGAAAAGTCTGACCAAGACAAGTGTCAGAGGCAGCAAAAGGTGGCATCGAGGGGCTTTCAGTCCATGTTTTTTGGGTAGGAGTCCTCGTGTGACCTGCTTGTGAGAGGGCAGGCTGCCACTCCAGTGAAATATAAAAATGCATTTGAGATTATTTTCCCCTCATCCTTCTCCTTCTTAAAATACTTGGGATTCAGACCCTGATTATCCAGAAAGGCTCTTGGGTGCTTGGAAAGCCACAGGAACCGACATGGCACATTTCGAAGCAGGAAAACCCAATTCATTGAGTGGATTTTTTTCCCCCTGCGAACCCACTTAAAATTCATGGAGAGTTTTGTCAGTAAGAACCTGTTTCAATTAACAGACAAAAGAAACTCTCCTCGTTAAGCGCCTCTTTCAATTAAGGTTTGGGAGAATTCCCCAAGCTCAGCTCCGAGACTGTTCCCAAGGATTCAAGGACAAAAAATACTCCTGAGGAGGAGTCACCTGTGAAGGGCTTCAGCTTTTTGGCGGGGGGGCTGCAGTGGCACAACCCAAACCATAACCTGGCTGTGAGGTGTTGGGGTGTTTTGATGGGGTGGTGTTGGGGATCATCAGTGCTGAGGGATCAGCTGCCCGACCCCAGTGTCCCTGGGGCATAGGAAAACTAATGACTGCTGCTGATTGCTGGCCTAGTTTGTGGAGGAGACTGATTTCATGTGGGTATTGGGAGATGGCGAGGTGCTCTTCCAGATCAGCATGCTGAGGACAAGGACGGTGGGATCCTGGGTGCCCCAGGATCAGAAATGGGGTGACCTCTGCAGAGGATTCCTCTGTACAGCCTCACTGATGGGGCTGGGGCACCTTGGGGCTAGAGAACAGGGTGGGAGATGGGGATTAGCAGGGACAGGACCTTGGGATGTGGGTTTGAGATGTAGGGTTTGCTAGAACTAGTCTTAGAAACCCACCAGGTGCGCTTACCAGCTGCTCTGCCATGAAAAGTTTTAATCATAGGCTTCCAGAAACCTAACCCAGTTTTTAGGGATTTAGATTTTTTAAAAAAATTATTCAGGTTTTTTCTCCCCTAAAAATTCAGCATATACATGTCACACACACTGAACCTTGCTTTTTCATCCCTCTACAGGCAATGAGCTGTTCTCATGATTGTTTTTTTGAAGAAAACCTGAGAAAAACATGACTTTTATCTTTTGCAGTAAAACTGAAGTGCTAACAGGGCTTTGTGGGTGAAAAAATGCCTCTTCCAGAGCTGGACATTTTGACTAAAAATAAAATTTTAACGTGAAAATTCTTAACCACTTTCACTGGTCTCATTGCTCATATTGGTTTCTTTCCCCCAGGAACAGGAAGGTGGTGGGCAGGCAAAGCCAGAGGTTTATTTCCAGAGCAGAGTGAGGTGTCAAGGGGAAGCTTGATTTAGCAATCCAGGTGAATGCTCCAACTGCTCTTTTCTGACCAGGCTCTATAAATCAGATCTTAACAAAAAAAGAACTGAGAAAAAGGGAGGATTTTCCTGCTGAAGTCCTGGGGTGGAAATTCTCCAGACCTTATAAATCATGGATGAGTTTTCCTGATATTCCCTTGTGTTTGGTCATATCCAGCCTGTGCATGAAGGGGAGAAGCCGAGCAGGTGGGTTTGCAGTGGGAGCAGCACCAGTGGCTGCCTGTCGCTGCCTGTCTCAGGGTCAGCTGCTGGGGCTGCCCTTGTCCATTTTTAACTTGGCACCTCTTGGGCACTGGTGGAAGGCTGGTGTCCTCAGGAAAGGAGCACTGGGATTGTCCTTCTCTCAGAGCAGGGTGTTTTTCTCCCTGGTAGGTTGTAACTACTGTTTGCAAAGCACTTAAGCAGCCTGTGTAATCTACTACTAAGATGCTCCTTATCTGGCATTACAAAACCTCTGGCAAGTGGGTGACTGGGACAAGCTCCTTTCTGCTTCTCTGTGTCCTTCTCTGTGTTTTCTCCTCTCTGTCTGCTCCACATGCCTCTCCCCTGCCCAGACACCCAGGCTTTGCAGCTTGGCAAGAGGCAAATGGATGTCCCTACAGCTGTCCAAGTCTCTTGGGCCCATCCTAAAGGCTTATCCAGGCTGTCAGGACATGGGGATCACCAGGAAAAAACTCTTGGTTTTGCAGTGGCTGAAGTTTTTATGCGGAGTTTCTTATCCTGGGCTGCTATGGCTTCATCACCTGTGGCCCAGGGATTGTGCCCCAGCTCCAGGAGCATCCTGCTGGGGTCATCACACCACCATGCACCACAATAAAGGAGATAATCTCCTGATTGTACCTTTTCTTGGTCAGTGGGTCCAGCTGTGGCTGGGGAGGGAGGAGATAGGGACAGGGACAGACTGTGGTCCTTTATACCCTGAGATAGCTCTTTTCCCTTGCCAATGCTTCCAGCTGTCTGCAGATATTTCCAGTCATAGCTGGGATCACTGTCATTTAGAGCTGATAAAGGCTGTGGTGCAGAGGTGGGTGTTTAAAAGGCCATTTTTTTCATGCCAGTTACTTTTTCATTTTCAAAGCAACCTCCCCTGTCTTGAGCTTGCAGTTGTCTCTTGAATAATGTGATGGCATTAATCTCCTCTCTAAGGACGTGCTTAGCTCAGTGGTTTTAGATCTGTAGCCCTCTAAATATTACCAGTGAGTGAAGGGGATTCCCTCTAGAGGGAACTTAAACCTATTAATAATAATTTGTCTGCCCTTTGTGCATCTTTTACAGGTAGTGCTGATTCCCAGGGCTGTAGGGCACCACTTGGTGATTGCTGGGGATGCTGGTGAGGGTGCCTGAGGTGTGGGGGAGACAGAAGGTGGGGTTGGATGAGCACTATCCACCTGCTGGGGGCCTGAGTCCCAGCCTGGCCAAATTTAGACCTTCCAGTAGCCTTTTGCTTTCAAGTGTGAGGTGCAGCAGATGTGTAGGTGGGGCTGATCCATCCACATTCCCTGCAGTGGTCAGAGAGGGGAAGGGAAGTGTTGGAGCGAGCAGGAGTGATTGCAAATTGCTGAGCTGTGCAATGCAATTTAGCATCCTGCCTCTAAATCCTCCTC
This sequence comes from Vidua chalybeata, assembly GCF_026979565.1. NCBI lineage: Eukaryota > Metazoa > Chordata > Aves > Passeriformes > Viduidae > Vidua > Vidua chalybeata. Next base: position 11,979,200 of record NC_071544.1, read on the forward strand.
CATCCATGCTTAACCCCCAGGGCTGGCTTACATGGAGAAGTGGAGCTGGCATGGTGGTGAGGAGGTGATTAATCAGCAATGGTGGGTCTCCCTGCAGTGATGAGGAGTGAGAAGCAGAGGTGCCCACCCAAAGGGCACCAGCAGGAGAGGAGCAGGGTGACCCATCTGGCTGTGATGTTTAGGATGTGGCATCATCTCTGTGAGTTGAATGTTGGAGGTTTGGGAGCTACTAGAATTGGAGACCAAGGTTCTTGCACAAAATCTTGGAGTGTCTTCTGCATGACAGTGGATGACTGCTCTTCCCCTTCCACCCTTTCCAAAGTGGTACAAGGGAAATGTGTGAGCAATTTCTTTGCTCTGTCACACCCATGGTTTTGAGCTCACCTCTTGTTTCTGAGCCATGGGCTTGGGACAGTTGATTTATCCAACAGATGGGACTTGAGAACTGCCTGATCTTCACTGCTTGCACCTGCAGCCAGACCTATTCCACCCCCCAATAAATCAAACGCTGCTGTGGTTGTCTTCTGGGATCACTGACCCTTCCCCATCCTCCGGATCTGTTTGCACTTCCTTGCTTATATTCAATCCTTCCATTGAATCCCTGCAAAATCTCACTGGTATTTAAAGGAAGAGTGCTGTAAGCCACTAATGGAGATGGTTTCATTCCCTCTCATCCCATCTGGTGCCTCCCTGACTTTCTGGGGTGCAGTGGTTCCCCAGGCAGTATTTGTGGAAAATAACTCTGGGCAGGGGGAAACCACCATCCCCAAACTGCACCAGGGGGTGTGTTTTGAAAAGCTTTTAAAACATTTTTCCCTTCCTCCTGCAGCTCTCTTAGATTTGAAAAGTAAAGGGCTTCCCTGTCCCCTGGTTGCGCTCCCTGCCTGTCCTGGGGTCGGATCCGGCTCCGCAGGGCGCTCCGGGCTCCCAGCCACGCCGGGAAGCTGCTTGGATGCTGATTGTGTTTGTCAGGGCAGCCGGATTAAGAGCACAGTGGCTAAGCCTCCTCACTGAGCCTCCTCTCCAGAGGAGTCTGTGCCAGGGCATTGCTCAGAGCCCCACGAGAAAAGAGCATTTTCCAGGGCTCTTTCTCCCGGGGTCCTTGATGTGCAGCTGTGGCTGAGCACCTGCCCATTGATGAGAGCCTGCCAGCACCGATTTTGGGGGCCTGAGGTCTGTGTGTGAGACTCAGGCTGACATTTCCAGCTGGTGCCTTTTAAATTATCACTGTGGTTTTAAGAGGCACCTTAGCAGCATCTAAAAATCAGGTTAAAAGGAAGTTTGACCCCGGCTGTCACCTTGCCAGGTCTTGTGGTTTTTTAAATTTTACCATCTTGTTTCCATTTTTGTTTTAGAAAAGCTGTTGGTCTCAAGGACTTGTTTTGTGCTTTTGGGCATGAACCTGCTTCCTTCTCTGGCAATGAGCTATCAGCTCTCCCACTACTGCCGGGGCTGTGCAGGGGTTTGCTGGGCAGGATGCAGCCAGCACCCACTTGCATGGGGAAAGCCCTGAGCAGGAGCATCCCCACCCTGCAGCATTGCCCCAAAGCCCTTGGCATCCTCCCCATGGAGGGTTTGCTCTGGCAGTGAACCGGCAGAGCAGGATTCCTGCCTGCTTCCTGCCACACTGGCAGGTGCTTGGGGCGGGATGCTGCCCATCCCGGCCCCAGCTCACACCTGGCTGCTCCGTGGTGCAGTGCTGGCCCCCTGCCTGGGCAGGCTTTGACGTGGCAGCCTGGGGAGACTCAGCCAGAGTCTGGCCGGAGATGATGTCTCCAAAGCCTGGTCATTAAGTACCAGTAATTAAAAGCTCTTGGGAGAGAATGGACTAATGAAGCACCCTTAGAAATGGCAGGTGATGTAGATGCAGAGCCCTCTTCCCTGCTTCATGGAGGGTGGAGCAAGGATGGACACACAGTCCTGTCCATCAGCTGCTGGCCCTGGCACTTGGCATCAAACCCACTGCTGCCATTTGCCCACCTGTCACTGTGGGAATGTAGCTGCCAGCACCCATTGCTCCTGGCAGATGAAAGAAACGGAGAGGGAGTGGGTGCTGGATAATGCATTCCCAGCTCTCTGCATCCCTAGGCAGGGAGATGCAGGGAAGCCTCCCTCAGCACAAGCACATCCCTAAGATCAACAGACCTAGAGAAGTGCCCTGTCCCAAAACCCCAGCGGGGCTGTTGTCTCAGGGATGCTGGAGGGATGAGGTGGTACAGACACAACCTCAGGGGGGCTAAGGAGAGAAGGTGCATCTCTCTTGGTCATGCCTGAAGATCATCCATGTGCACGAAGATAAATTACAAATCAGTAAACCCAGGTGTTCCACTGTGCCCAGCACAGCCGACAAGAGGAGATTGCTGGTGTGTCCTGGAGATGGTGAAGGAGGAGACAGTGATGGAGGCTGGAAGGAGACTGGGTGTCAGCAGCACCTGCAGGGTCCTGGCTGAAGCAGTGCCATGTTGGCAGGATTGGGAAGCACTGTCTGGAGCAGGAGCTGCTGCTGGGAAGGGCAGGGATGACAGGATTACCCTGCCAAGCCCCAGCCTATAATCCACAGTGCCTCTCAGCCGGCCACGTTTAATCCTGTTAGGAGCCCGGCTGGTGTTAGCAGGGATGGTGCTCAGCCACGATGCTGGCAGGGCACAGGGAGCTCTCCCTGGAAGGAGCAGGGACTCCTGCCCTTGTCCCCAGCACTGGTATTGAGTTTGAGGACAGTGCTGTGAGTCACTTCTTTTCCTTAAACACATTGGCCTCATCAGTCTGTCCCCTAGTGGGCTTCACCTTCTGGCAAACAGTGCTTATTGTTTTCTTTTTTCAAATGAGCCTTTCACAGGGAAGATAAAAATATTCCCAAGGTCCCTTTGGCTCCACGTGGACACTCCTGCATTTCCCATCTCAGTGACCTTAGCTGGTGGCTCCTGGCTTGGCCTTGAGCCACCCAGCTGGCGGGCTCCCCATGTCCTTCCCGTGTCCCTCCCTGCCAGCCGAGCTGGGCCATGGGGGCTCAGACCACCCCCCATTCTCCTTGGCAGAGTGCAGCTCCTGCTGGGCACAGGGAAGAACGGGGCTGCTTCTCTAGCTGCTTGAGGTACCAGAGACTCACAGGGGGCTGGGGGCTCCCCTCCGTAGCAGCTGGTGATGCACCTGCACTCCAGGTGCACCCTCAGCTGGGATCCCCTGGCACGGCTGCGTGCCGCACTCCAGCTACATCCCTGGTGCCACAGCATTCTTGTGGCAAGCCCTGGCACGCCGGCGAGCTTGTGAGGACTGTGCTGGGGCTGTCAGGCTGGCAGAAATAACAGCGGCAGGTTGGCACTGTCCCTGCCCTCTCATCCCACCTCTCCCTCTCAGGGCGCCTTGTGGAGCCAGGGAAGCAGGGATCCGCCATGCCCACGTTCTCACCACGATCAGCGCTGAGGCCGCCCGCCGCCCCCTCGCCCCACTGAGGCCATGGAGCTGCTGCTGCTGCTGCTGCCACCATCACCACAAGAATTTTGGCTCGGCAAGGGGACTCTTGGTGCCTCTGCCATGGTGACATGAAGCAGACGGCGAGGGACGCCGGACTGCTGGAGGGGAGAGAGCCTGCACAGGCAGCCTGCTAGTATTTTAATTTATTAGTAGTATTCAATTTGATTTTACCTGATTTTTTGTTGGTTGGTTGCTTGCTTCTACCCCTCCCCGGGGCTTGTGAGGGGAGGGGGCGGGCAGGGGAGAGGGACCCCACCTCACCCAGCGGATGCAAGGATGACTGTGCTGGCCAGGGCCCGGCGGGGTATCTGGCAGCTCTCTCCGCAGGTGGTGTTGCTCCTGCTCTTTGCCTTCTGCCTGCTCAGTGTTTTCATCTCTGCTTATTATTTATATGGGTGGAAAAGGGGCTTGGAGCCCTCTGGGGACGTGGCGGGGCCGGACTGCGACGAGCCCAAGGTGGCCCCTTCCCGCTTGCTGCCACTGAAGACCCTCAAGGTGGCCGACTCCTCCCGCACGGACCCCTTGGTGCTGGTCTTCGTGGAGAGCCTCTACTCCCAGCTGGGCCAGGAGATTGTGGCCATTTTGGAGTCGAGTCGCTTCAAATACAGGACAGAGATTGCCCCGGGGAAGGGGGACATGCCCACACTGACCGACAAGGACCGGGGACGCTTTGCGCTCATCATCTACGAGAACATCCTCAAGTATGTCAACCTGGATGCCTGGAACCGGGAGCTGCTGGACAAGTACTGCGTGGAGTATGGCGTGGGCATCATCGGCTTCTTCAAGGTAAGGGGGTACATGGGGCAAACCAAGATCCCATGGCCAGGCCAGATGTGAGCCCCAGTGTCCTGCTGCCCCACAGAGATTTTGCTCTCCCCATGCTTTCTACAGGCAGCGCAAGTTGGTCTGGGGCACAGGCTTCTAGCAGAGGGCACCATCTTAGCTATCTCCCTTTGGAAGGGCTGTGTGGCCTTTGGAGATTTTGAGGGGGAAAAAAAACCACTTCTGGGATTAGTCCAGTTGCTTTTAGCACTTGTTTTCCAGCAGTGACCCTTGCTGGGGTTTGCCTAAAGCATGAACAGATATTTTGCTCAGCAGCCCTTCTCCTGCCCAGGGCTCCTAGCCTTGGGGCACTTTGCACATAGGACATGAGCAGGACTGAGTGTGTGAGGGGGATGGGGGCACCCCATGCTCCAGAGAGGAAGGGGAGAACCCAGAACCTGGATCTCAAGGGATGGTGAGCTGCTGCCTCTGTTGCCATGGCTGTTGGTGTTCCTTGTGAGCCCCCACCTTGTCCCCAATGTCCCATCTCCTGTAGCTCCCATTTTCCCCATGCAGGCCAACGAGAACAGCCTTCTGAGTGCCCAGCTGAAGGGCTTCCCACTCTTCCTCCACTCCAACCTGGCTCTGAAGGACTGCAGCATCAACCCCAAGTCGCCCCTGCTCTACATCACACGCCCCAGTGAGGTGGAGAAGGGTGTGCTCCCCGGGGAGGACTGGACTGTCTTCCAGTCCAACCACTCCACCTACGAGCCCGTCCTCCTGGCCAAGACCAAGTCAGCTGAGTCCATCCCGCACATGAGCGTGGACGCTGCACTGCACACCACTGTGATGCAGGACCTGGGCCTCCACGATGGCATTCAGAGGGTGCTTTTTGGCAACAACCTCAACTTCTGGCTGCACAAGTTGGTCTTTGTGGACTCTGTCTCCTTCCTGACGGGCAAGAGGTTGTCTCTGCCCCTTGACCGCTACATCCTGGTGGACATCGATGACATCTTTGTGGGCAAGGAGGGCACACGCATGAAGGTGGAAGATGTCAAGGTGTGTCTGTGCTCTCCTGGCTAGGTGGGCAGGGCTGGACACTTGTGCTTGCTCAAGGGATGCTCCAGAGATGGACTTTCCTGCCCTCAGAGTCTCCCCTGTCCCTCTGAGAGCCCCTCTGCGAAGCGCTCAGGGACACTGGTGCTTGCCCTGATGTGGCAGCTGTCCCTGAGGCCACGTGCTGAGGACACCTTGCTTTCTCTCCCCTTCTCCCAGGCACTGTTTGACACACAGAACGAGCTGCGCACCCACATCCCAAACTTCACCTTCAACCTGGGATACTCAGGGAAATTCTTCCACACAGGTGAGGAGGGCAAGGGCACTGCTTCTCCTGTGGGTGCTGTACAGCTGGTGCTGGGGCACCAGTTGGTGCTCAGGGAGGGTCCCCTCAGGGCTGTAGTAGAGTCCTCAGGCAACCCACCCTATTCTTCCATCACCTGGCCACCGAGAGCGGCTGGCCGCCGCTCTGCCCCAGCTGCTCACACAGCTCTCTGTGCTCAGTGGTGACAGCGAGTGTCATGCCACAGGTACTGATGCTGAGGACGAAGGTGATGACCTGCTGCTGTCCTACGTGAAGGAGTTCTGGTGGTTCCCCCACATGTGGAGCCACATGCAGCCTCACCTCTTCCACAACCAGTCAGTTCTCGCCGAGCAGATGACCTTAAACAAGAAATTTGCTATCGTGAGTAAGATGCTTCTGGTGGGGTTGCTTGTGGTGAGGGGAGGGTGGTAGAAGAGGAGCAAAGAAGATTCCCAGGGAATGGCCTCTGCTTGCTGGAGCAGAGGGACCTGGTGACGTTAAGTCGTGTCCCCCATGTTGCAGCTGTGTGGGTAAATCCATTTATACTCTAGTACCTAGAGCTAAAGCATTTATCTGCAGCAGCCAACTCGTTACTGTGGCAGTGAGCTGCCCCAGTGGCTGTTCAAGGGGAGACTCTGTCCTGCTGCCGTGCTTGCCTGGCCTGGCCCAGCCCCGTGGGGATGCAGAGGTGCAGCCCTGGGGGATGCTCAGCCTGGCACTTGTGAATCTGTGCTGGGTGATGATGTGGGATCCTGGAGCCGTGGCTGTGCTGGGAGGCTCCGGCTGATGGAAACTCCCTCTACAGGCTGAACTGTCAGGGACATATTTGGTTGTAAAGGCAGGCTCTGACCTTCAGCTTGGTCTTGGGCTGTCCTTTGTGTGGCACTGACACAGTTCATGCTGTGATTGACTGACAGCTGTCTTGAATCCAAACTGGTAAAGCCAGACCTATTAATCCTGGATCCTATGGCCTAAGAGAAGGATCTTCAACCTAACTTGAATTTATTATCTGATAACTACAACTGCTTAATTAGAGAGAGACCAGGCCTTTCCTACTTAGGATGGGCAATGTTCCAGCTCAGAATTTCCAGGCTGTTTTGTATCTACTGATACAAACCAATCTGCAGACCTATATAGCTGTATCTCCTCATTCTTCACATAACAGCTTGGCTGTGGCTGTTCTGTGGGTGACAGCAGAAGACAGGGATGAGGATGGTCTGAATGAAGCAGAGGAGTGGGTGTCCACCCAGCAGGGCTGCTTCCAGTCTCCCTTTTGTGGAGACAGCCAGGCTTAGGAGAGGATGCGGAGGCACAGCCTTGCCCTGCTTACTCTGCAGAGGCACAACTAGACAGTTTGTAGCTGGGAATGGAGAGGGATTGGTTTGTGATTTTGGGGTCTCCACAGTCACCCATTCCTCACTCTCTTCTCTGCAGGAGCATGGCATCCCCACTGACATGGGGTACGCTGTGGCCCCCCACCACTCGGGCGTGTACCCTGTCCACGTGCAGCTGTACGAGGCTTGGAAGCAGGTTTGGTCCATCAGGGTGACGAGCACGGAGGAATATCCACACCTGAAACCCGCTCGCTACCGCCGCGGCTTCATCCACAACGGCATCATGGTGAGTGCTGGCCTTTGTCTCTGGGGCTTCTCTTCTCCTGCCTCCCCCACCAAAACCAGAACTTTGGGACGTGGTTTCTGTGCAGCTCCAGACTGAGGGGTTTGTTCCCCCTTGCTCATCCTGCATGGGTGAAGCTTGTGTGAGGACAGTTTTTGGCGTTTTCATCTGTTTACATCCTTCCCTTCTGTGTATGGATTAAAGTCAGGAGTGGTGAGGGGCAGTGGAACTGGTCCTGGCCTCTGAGGGGCTGAGGTCAGATTCCCCCTTTTTGTTGGGAAGAAAAGGAGACCCAGCTCTCAAAGTCTGGAGGAGGCCATGTGGCCATTTCATTGCCCTGGCTCTTCCACCTGTTCCATCCATATTTTTTTTCCTGCCCCAGGTACTCCCCCGGCAAACCTGTGGCCTGTTCACACACACCATTTTCTACAATGAATACCCTGGTGGCTCCAGTGAGCTGGACAAAATCATCAATGGGGGTGAACTCTTCCTGACTGTCCTCCTGAACCCTGTAAGTACTGCCCAGGGAGAGACAGACAGGCATCTTTCAGGGCTGTCCTGGCACTGCTGCAGGAGATGTCCCCATTGTCTTCAGCCAGGGTGGAGCCATTTGTGGGATGGCTGCTGGGTGAGGCTCCACTAAGCCCTGCTCTGTCCTCTTGGCTTCAGATCAGCATCTTCATGACCCATCTGTCCAACTATGGCAATGACCGCCTGGGCTTGTACACCTTCAAGCACCTGGTCCGCTTCCTCAACTCCTGGACCAACTTGAAGCTGCAGACATTGCCCCCCGTGCAGCTGGCACAGAAATACTTCCAGATCTTTTCTGAGGAGAAGGACCCACTGTGGCAGGTACCCCTGTGCCTATAATAGGGGGAGTGACCCTTTTTATTGTGCTGGGAGAGGGTAGTGGGGTATAGCTGGTCCTGATTTGAGCCTCAGGTAGCTTCCAACCAGGATTTCTTTCTGGTTCCCTGGGTAAGCTGTGGCTTTTCACCTCTCACTGGTTCTGCAGGCAGTGCCAGAAAGGGGTTTGTCCTGTAGACCTGGAGATAAGCCCAGTCTGTGTCCTGCCTGCTGATCAGCGTAGCCTCTCCTGTGTCTGCTCAGGCTGGAGGGGCTGGGCAGTGGTAGGGTCCCATCCAGGCTCTATCTCTGATCGTCCACACTGTGTTTCAGGATCCCTGTGAAGACAAACGACACAAGGACATTTGGTCCAAAGAAAAGACTTGTGACCGATTCCCAAAGCTTCTCATCATTGGGCCTCAAAAAACAGGTGCTTCCCTTCAGCTTCAGTTCTGTGAGCATGCTGGGAGGCTTGACAGGACCCCCCAAACAGCCTCTGTCAGCCCTCCTGCTCTGAAGCAGAGCTTGGAGGGAGGTTTGGCCTGTGTCAACTCTTTCTGTCTGTCCAAAGGAACGACTGCCCTTTATCTCTTCCTGGGGATGCACCCGGACCTGAGCAGCAACTACCCCAGCTCAGAGACCTTTGAGGAGATACAGTTCTTCAATGGACACAACTATCACAAGGGCATCGACTGGTGGGTCTCTGCATTATGGGGAGAGTGTGCTGGGAGTGCCCATACCTTTGGGAAGGCGAGCAGTGGTGCTGTGAGGTTTCCCTTCCGAGTGTCTGAGATGTCACCTGTGAGGGCGGTGCTGGGGCCATCTTGTGGTGCCTGTCTGCCAGCCTTACACTGTGTCTCCCCCAGGTACATGGAATTCTTCCCCATCCCCTCCAACACCACCTCTGACTTCTACTTTGAGAAAAGTGCCAACTACTTTGACTCTGAAGTGGCTCCCCGGAGAGCTGCAGCCCTGCTGTCCAAGGCCAAAATCATCACCATCCTCATCAACCCTGCAGATCGAGCCTACTCCTGGTATCAGGTCAGCCTCTTCCTCTCCCCTGGGTTGGGCAGTCCTGTGGGACGGTGGGCTTGGTTTGGGATGTGGGGTGACTGTGGATGCCATGCTAGCTGGCTGAACGTGATGCACGAGGACACGTCGTGGTGGCCCGGGAGCCGCTGCACCTCGTGGGCAGCCCAGGCTTTGGGTTACCTTGGGGACAAACCTGCCTTGCTCCTGCCTGACAGCACCAGCGAGCTCACGATGACCTGGTTGCCCTGAAGTACACCTTCCACGAGGTGATCACGGCGGGGCCCGAGGCCGCCCCGAAGCTGCGGACGCTGCAGAACCGCTGCCTGGTGCCGGGCTGGTACGCCACCCACATCGAGCGCTGGCTCAACAGCTACCACGCCAACCAGGTAGGGATGGCAGCACCCCAGTCCTACAGTGGCAGCCCTCACCCAAGCAAGGATGTGGGGGGAAGAGAGCTTGGATCCAAGGTCTGCTGTGGAGTTGTTCCCATGGGAGCTGTTTTACTTACACCCTACAAACTATGAGGAGAGGAGTAAAAGTACTTGGAGAAGGGGTAGAGGGGAGGTCTGTAAAAGAAGGGGACCTGGTGTAGATAACACAGAAAGATGGTCTTGTGTGGGTTGTCACAGCAGGGTTCAGTGGGAGTGGGGGCAGAAGGCTGTGGGTGGCTCTGCAGGGTCACCCAACACTCACCCTCACTCTTGGCCACAGACCCCTGGGGCTGCCCTGTCTGGTGTCACCGTGGCATCGAACAGGACAAAAATAGCAAGTGAAGCTGCCCATAGTTCAAGCTGTCTGCAGGGAAAATGGGAGCTGGATGCCAGCCCTGCTGTGACCCACACAGTGCAGCACTGCTGGAGAGTATGGGATCAATCCCTGAATGATTTTTCCACTGTTGATTAACCTTATAAAGTCTTATTAGTTGCCTGCTGCTAGTGTAATTGCTGTGTTGCAATCCCAGCTGCCTGTGGGTTGGGTAGCCCTGAGCAGAAGCTCTGATGTTGTCCTGGATGGGTCCTGGCCGTGGCTTTAATTGCATTTCATTTTCCAACATCCAGTGTAAGGGTGCACCAGGGCACATTGGTATTTAGCAGGTGTCCTTGTGCAGGCTGGTGGCAGATTTGGCTCCGAGATGACCAAAGGTGTGGTAAAGGTGTCCTTTTGCCTCAGGAGAGCAGGGCTGGGAGCCAGTGACACCTCACCCCTCTTGCTCCCTGCAGATCCTGGTGCTGGATGGCAAGCTGCTCCGAACAGAACCCGCCAAAGTGATGGAGACAGTCCAGAAATTCCTCAGCGTGACCAACTTCATCGATTATCACAAGACCCTGGCGTGAGTCTTTCCCTTAACTTCTCCTTCCTCCACCCTGCCATTGCTCCCATGCAGTGTGTTGCCCTGGGGATGCCCAGCACTGTCCCAGAGCAGCCCCCAGCCCTGGGCCTCTCCACAGAGCTGCTGTTGAATTTGATGAGGCTGAGCTTTCACCTGAGACTTACCCAAACACTACAGCGAGGTCACTCCAGGCAGCCCAAGAGCAGCCCTGGGCTCCTGGAGCAGATTTCAGGAGTGCATTTGTGACACAGATGATGGTATTGAGCCCTCCATCTCCTCATAAATGCTTGAGAGCAGCTGCTGGCTATGTGGCACTTCTGCAGGTGTCACCTTGCTCTGAGCTTTCCATTAAACCCCACTGTGGGAAGCCTCCAGAGCTCCTAGAGAAATAATAATTTACCTCTGCGAGGCCTTGCCTATGTATGTGTCCACCGAGGTGCTGTGGGGCACTTGAGGGCATCCAGGGGCAAAAGTGTCGCAGAAAGCAGTAATTAAACCCAGGTAGACTCTGTTCTCCCTCAACAGGGCAATGAATGAGCCTTGGTGGACTGCTTATTGCACAGCTGCAGGGGGAACCTGTTGTACCAGGGGGTTGATGACAAGGTGTTAGCTGGGTTGTGGGTTCCAGAGGTGGAGAAGTGCCCTGTGCAGGGCTGGACAGCAGTGGGACCTGCTGGAGAGGATGTCCATGGAAGGTGTGAGGAGGATAAGAGGGCTGAGGCAGAGCTCTCACTTCACAGGTTTGATCCAAAGAAAGGATTCTGGTGTCAGCTTCTGGATGGAGGGAAAACGAAATGCTTGGGAAAGAGCAAAGGGAGGAAGTACCCCGAGATGGATTCAGATGTGAGTATGCAGAAAGCCTCCTGGGCTGGTCCTGAGCAGGGCTGTGCTGGGATGGTGAGCTCCAGGCTGGTCCCCCTGACGCTCCTCTTTGCTCTCCCATTGCAGTCACGCTCCTTCCTGCGGGACTATTACAGGGACCATAACATAGAGCTCTCCAAGCTCCTGTACAAAATGGGGCAGACGTTGCCCACCTGGCTGCGGGAGGAGCTGCAGAGCACCAGGTAGCTGCTGCTGCCCCCCCCCAGCAATACCTGAGTGGGGCTGACCCTGTGCCAGCAGGACCTTCTCAGCAATACCTGGCCTTGGAGGGGACCCCAGGAGCACACAACATCACTGGAGGCTTGGAGGGGATCCCCAGGAGCATATGGCTGCACCAGAGGCTTGGAGAGGACCCCCAGGATCACAGGGCTCCACTGGAGGCTGTCTGAGCAGTGATGCGACTCTGCAATCCCTGTGCTCCCACCTCTCTGCCTGCCCCACACCTGTATCTCTTTCATTTTATTTTTCCTTTTTAATTCCTCGTCCCTTCCCACCCTGCTCTGGCACAGGGAAGTGGCACAAATTCCCCCTTTCTCTGCTCAAAATGGGTTCCAACTGCCTTGGGCCTGAGGGCAGCACCAGAGCTGTCCCTCACTTTCTGGTCCGAGGGTGGAGGAGCTGTTCTGGGTGCACTGGTGGTGACTTTGCTGAGCTGGAGCAGAGGGATGGGGCTGGTGGAGACCCAAAGCACAGAGGAAAACAGACCCACTCCTGCCATCAGCTCCGTGGCAGAAAACAGGAGAGTTTGCTGGATTCCTCCAGCACCTACTTGGAAAAGCTGAGAACAAGATGGATTTTTCTTTCAAAGACTCGGGCACCATTTGTTTTGTCATCTCTGTCATCATATTCCAGCTCCTCAACCTCTGGCTCTTCCTCCATGGGCAGTGTGGTGGGAATGTGGCCTAGCAGGAGAAGGGGCTGGCATGCTGGTCTGGGCATACTGGTCCCAGTATGCTCATGACCCCCAAGCCCTTCCTGCACTCTTGTACAAGTGTGGTGTTTCCTGTGGTAAAGCCAAGTGGTGCCCAGCACACCCTGGCATGGAGGAGAGCTTGGGGACTGAACAGACATTGGGATAACGGCAATCAGGAGAATGCTGAGAACTTCAAACCTCTTGAATATTAAAAACAAAAGTATTTTAATAATGTTGGGTTTTACGGGGTGGGGGGGAAGTGTTTATTTGGTTCCCATTTTGCAGGGAGGTGTTTTTCTTCAGTGCCAGAATTTATACCTAAACCCCGAGGGTTTTACATGGTCTCTTTGGTGGTAAGACGTGACATGGACAAAGGTCAGTGGGGAAACCCAGTGGGAGACACGTCTTTGTACCAGTGGAGCCGTACAGAGCTGCAGCCTCTCCCACGCCCCGGGGTTGTTGGCAGACAAGACTGAGCCATCACGGGTTTACCGGGATAAGGGCCCACATTTCCCCTTGGACGGAGCTGTCCTGCAGGATGTGGGATGGCAGCGGTTCCATGGCAGGGGATGCAATGCCCAGGATGCTGCCTGAGTGGGGCCAGGGCAGTGGGGTGAATGTGTCACTCCCCACGTGGGGGGACCCACTGGCAGCAGCGTTCCCACCTGGATGTTCCACAGGAGCCCCCGTAGCTGCACGTGGGGCCATGGGGGCTGTGCTGGAGGAGGCTCCCAAGCACTGGTTTAAGGTCCTGTTGAACCAACTGCTAATAAATGGGGGGGCTCTGGTTTTATTTGCTGTTGCCTGTGTCTCTCCTCGCTGGCATGACCCAGTCCTGCCCCTGGGGGTCCTGGCTGCCTTTGGGCCCATCTCTGGGGGGTTTAGGAAGGGGGTGTGTGGGAGCAGCTCTCCATGCACGAGGTGGCAGCAGCTCTCTAGTCCTGGATCCGTGCACGCTGCACAGCGCCCACAGCCTCTTCCTCCCGGGACAGCATCCAGCACCGACTGCCTTAGCACTGGGGAGGGATTGGGGGGCCGGGGGGTCCCTGCTTACCTTCTCCCCCCTGCCCCATTATCCATTCCCTGCCTGCCCGAGCCTGCCGGCCTGTCTGCTGCCTCCCCACTGCCTTCTGCTGCCTGGCCCCTGCGAAGCGCTGCAGGAAACGAAGACGGAGCCTAATTAATCCCAGACGGGTTTGTTTGAACCTGTCGGAGTGACAAATGATGTGTGGTGCCAAAGGAGCTGCCGGATGGAGGAGAGGGGGCTGCAGGGGGAGATCTGGGGGGAACGATGGAGCTGCTTGCCCAGAAGAGGAGGCTGCTAATTCCCGGCCGTGCTGGAGCACATCCTGGCCATGCACCCACCACGGTTCCCTTCCTTGTGTCCCCAAGCCCAGGAAGAAGCAGTGTCAGGGGCTGGCCTCCAGCCCCAGATGATGTGCAAGGAAACCTCCGTCTGCCCCAGGTGGGCCCAGCTGGTGCTCAGCTTCGTCCTGAATTAATTGTTTGTTAATTAAAAGGGTCATAAGCACAATTCAGCCCCATGCCATGGCCATGGGGTGCCTGGGAGGATGAGAAGGTCTCTGCCCTCCCACAGCCACAGGAGAGCCCTGTGTGAGGGAGGATCTGTTCCCCTTGCCTGTCACCCGCCTTGGCACCTGTTTACTAGCTTCTGCCAAAAATGTGCAAAGTTGGCGAAATCCTTTCTGGGCTGAGCAAGGGCCAGAGGTTGGGCAGCTGCAGCCAGCAGGGCCCCAGGAGCAGTGGGACCCCAAAGCATCCCTGCTTGGGGCTCAAACCCTCACCGCAGGGCTTGCTGGGCTGTCCCTGCTGCAGCCTTGTCCTGCAGCCTCCTACCAGAGAGCCCAAGGCAGCCCCTGCCCAGCTCTGAGCTCCCATGAGCTGCAGGGGGCAGTGGGTGGCAGTCAGCAGCTTCCTGGGGTTCCCAGAGCAGCAGATGACGCTCCTGGCAGCCCCAGACTGCAGGCAGGACCACAGTGGCCATTGTGAGGGCTGGCTTTCCAGCCCACAAACTGCTGTGGGGTTGGGTCCATCCCTGATGGCTGCATTCTGCACCTTGATTCATCCTGCGGCGTGCTCTGACACGTCCTGTATCCTCGTCCTGACACATCCCATCTCCATGCCCCAACGTGTGCTGTATCCTCCTGGCTGTTGGGGATGTGCCAGTGAATCCCTGCTGGAAATGTCTGCAGGAGGGATATGGAGCCCAGCTGTGCCTGGGCTGCTCTTCCCATGGGGTCGGGGAGTGCTGGTTGTGCCACAGCCCACCCAGCTGCAGAGGGATGTGGGCAGCAGGGTGCGGGGAAGGAATGATGCTGGTCGGAGGGATGCAGGGAAGGAGTGATGCTGGCAGCAGGGATGCAGGGAAGGAGTGATGCTGGCAGCAGGGATGCAGGGAAGGAATGATGCTGGCAGCAGGGTGCAGGGCTTGCCTGGCTGGGCACAGGGCTGGAGGCTGCTGGCCACAGGCAGTTGGGTAACTCATGGACATGTGCCACTGAATGCAGGCACTGAATGTGGGGACCTGTGGTCCCCTAACCCTTCTCTTGTCCCCAGCACGGCTGTACAGACCGGGCCTGGATCCCACCCCTAGGTGCCTCAGTTGATGTAAGAACCCCAGCCCTAGGAAGGAGGGGTTGGAGAGGGGTTTTGCCGGGGAATGAGGTGGCAGTGGCAGCAGCTGGGGTGCACGTACACCCCAGCCAGCTCCTCCTGCCTGCTCCCAGCAGTGCCCTGGCTCCTTGTGACTTGGGATGCAAACCCCTGCAGAGGGATATTGTGCCTTCCATCATCTGGTGAGCAGAGTGGGCAGGGGGACAAGAGAGAAAACTCTTGGATGACTTGAAAGCCATCTCCTGTGTTGGCTCCCCAGAGCAGATGGAGGTGGGGGTGCTCAGCAGTTTATGGGTGGGATGGGTTCCTCCTCCATTCGCTTCTGTGCTGTCCCCAGCCTTCACAGCCTGCTAAGCCTCGACATTTAAATCAAGCTTTACAATGCAACTCAACAGAAATCAGAATTATTTCAATCAATGTCTATACCACAGGTTTAGGTTGAAGGAATCTCATTGTCACTCCCCCATCTCTGTAACCACCTCCCATCTCTGCTCCTCCAAATAGGCACACAGAAGGGCCAGAGCCCAGCAAAGCACTGACCTGTCCAAGACCTTGGCTCTGAAATCCATGGAGGAGTCAGGACAGGCCATGGAAACTGCTCTCTCGCAGGGAGAAGCAGGCTGTGTTTGCACCCTACAAATAACAGAGATCCCTGACCATGGAGGAGCCCCCTGCTCCCTGAGAAAGGTGTCCTCAGCCCAGGTGAGGGTAAAAGCAGATATTGAAAATATTTTATACTGTGGCAGGACTGTGAACACAGCAATGGCTTTGCCTTCTTCCACAGCCCTTTGCTCCAAGCTGGGGGCCTCCCAGGGGATCTTGTCATGGACAGGGAGGTGACAGAGGTGCTGCTGGTGAGGCTCTAGCTGTGGTCATGCTCCTGCTGGGATGATGGGACCCTCATGGAAGGTCAGATTTGGGGCAGTCGAAAGCCTCCTGAGGCCCCACGTGGTGTCACACAGTGCTATGTGCTGGAAGGGGACTGTGGCCATGCCAGGCCCTGCTGGAGAGCTGTGTCCCTTTGGATCCCCCCACAGCTGCTGGGATGTGACCTTGGCTCTGCAGCTCTGACACTGCTGCATCCTTGTCATGGGACCTGTGACTGGAGGGGGGTGATGCCTAGGAGGGGGGCACAGTGCAAGCCAGCAAGTCCTTGAATAAATGCCATGTAAAATATTTCTTTTAATGCCTCTCATGATTTTGAAGTGACATATTTACACTTTGTGATAAAACAAGACTAAATCCCAGTGTCTCAAAAAGTCAATGTATTTCTGTAACATGTTCATCTACCCTGTGACTACAAAGCTGATATAAATGGTTTTGTAGATCTACATTTTCCTGTAAAGATTTATAGCTCTTGTTTCAAAGATACAAATGTATAGAATGTCTCCTATACATGCAAAGACATTTATATATAAGGTATTTACAATGCCTAAGACTGTAAACACAAATTGACCATTTAAATGTCACAGCCCAAATCAGAAAATGCTGGGGATGCAAAATAGACTTGAAATGTCAAAGGACAGATGACGAAAAGATGTTTCTTCCATCTGGGAAAATTCTTATAACCAATTTCCATTAATCCCAGCTTTCCGGTGCCTGCAGTTAACCCCGTTCTGTGAGTGCTGTTTCTTCAGAGATGTGGTGATGGGCAGCTGGGCCCCTCCAGCCCCCAGAGCTCCTGGGCTGGTGCCCCCCTCAGCATGCCCCTCATCCCAGCCCTGCAGCTCCCCTCCTTCCCCACCTGCCAGCCCCTCATCCTGCATCCCGTGCCCTCCTGCAAGGCGCCTTTGTCCCTTCCCGCGCCATTTATTATTGAAACCAGGTGTGGGAGCAGCTCTGAGCCTGGGGGGAGCAGGGGCTGCCTCTCAGGGCTTTGGAGACAGGGAAGCAGTGGGTTGTCCCCCCCAGAGGAGTTGCAGGGGCACAAACTGAGGGGCAGCACCAAAGGGGTGACCCAAAGTCCTCTGGCTCCTGCTGGAAGTACCGATGGCTGGCAAAGCTACAACCAGGCAGGTTTTGCATGAGTGGAAAAAGATAAAGGCTGATAAGCAGGATCTGGTTTAATAATGCAGGGGCCAGCTGGGAGGCAGGCTGGGAGGCAGGCTGGGGTGTCCTCTCACGTCAGGAGGCTGAGGATGAGGAAGGGCTGTGAAGGGATGCTGAGCCCTAAAGAAAAGTGGAGGCAGACACTAAAAAAGCTCCAGACTCTGAGGGAGGCAAAGGGTGACAAGATGTGTGTGATTCTGGCTGTTCTGGCAACTTTTCCTTGAGCAAATCCAGCTTCTGGCCACATCAATGCAGATGAAACTTGTCTGAGCTCACGGAGAGGCAAATCCCATGCTGGTACCAGCACATTCCCACTGCCAAGGGGCTGGCACTGCTGTGGGAGTGGAACTCAGCCTGCACAATCTGTAATTTTCAACCATTTTAATACTCCTCCTTGTCATTTTAAGCCCCGTGGGGACTCGGTGCTGTTTGTTTGCTGGTGCTTTCAGGTTGCTGCCTTCCCCAGCGATCCCGGCAGTGCCCAGAGCTGCTGGAGCATCCCCCGTGGGTCCCTGCCCTTGTTCCTCCCTGGGACAGCATCTGCAGCTCCTTTTCAGGGCACATTTGGGGAGCGAGAGAGGAGAAACTCGGGAGCCAGGGCTGTTGGAGGGGCTTTCCAGCTCCAGGCACAGAGCAGGGAGATGTTAAAGGGTTCCCGCTGTTGCACATCTGGGTTGAGTTTCATCGCTGGAGCCTCCCCGCGCATCATGGGGGTCGCCGCTGCTGGAGCCCCCGGGGCTTGGAGAGCCGTGCCGTGGATCCCAGCGCCGGGGCAGGCAGGGAAGGCTCCGTTTGTCCTCTCCCCTCGCACTGGGGGCTCAGCGCAGCTCAGAGCCCATCTCAGCTCCCATCTTCCCAGCCCATCCTCCGCAGCCGGGCGCGATCGGCCCAGCCCTGCCGACCACCCAGGCGTGCTGGGATCGCCACTGCCACCCCCGGGACCCTCCCCTCGTCCCTCCCTGCCATCTCCACCCACCTGCCCTCACCGGGGTTTGCCAGGGTGCTCTCCCCCGTATTCTTTCCATGCAGGACATCACCTCCACCCTCCCCTGACCCATGTCCGGCAGGGCTGGGGTTGCTGGGATTGCAGTAGGAGGGGGTGAGGAGCCGCACGGCGAGCTGGACCCCCAATCCCGGCTGCCACCGGGGTCTCTTTCCCGGGCCACACACATCCATATGGATATTTATACAGGAAGGGAGCGAGCATCCAGCCCTGCACGGCCGCGTGGCTCCCCATGCACACCCCCCCAAGCCGTACGGACCCAACACGAATCAAACGCCTTGGAATGAGCCAGAATAAATATTTTACGGTAAATTACCAAGGCTAATAATTATAAAAACCTGTTCATATAACCCGGAGCCAGGGAAATGTTTCCAAGCAGCTGGTGACCACATGGGTGACGGTCCCCAGCTCCCCAGCTGGGCTGATGGACCCCCCCCGCTCGTGGGGAGCAGCCCAGGGGTAGGGATGGGGTGGGTCTGGGGTGGGTGTTCTCCCTGGCTCTGGTGCTGGGGTTGCTGGGGGGTCTGTGAAGCCCCACGGAAGGGCTGGAAGCAGGATTTCCTGCAACAACGATTGCTGATGGGGTTTGAGGAGGGGACAGTGTGGGGAGGGGAGGCTCAGCTGCCCATGGGATGGGCTTGTTTTACCCATTTGTCCACTCAGAGAGACTTTTGGTGTGCAGCCATCCTCCCCAGCCAGCAGGATCCAGATTTGCCCTTGGCCCGCAGCTCTGCTGGGATGGGACTGTCCCTGGGGGGCTGTCTCAGATTTGGCCACGTGCTCGGAGCTGGACCAGGCACATGGCGGGCGAGCATCCCCATTCCCACCCAACGGGAACTGCAGCTCAGGGAGGGGACCTGGCAGAGGGGGTGGAAAGCTCTTTCTCTTTCTTTCCTTCTTTCTTCTTCCTCCAAGGATTAGTTGGGATGAGCCCAGTGAAAACATGGGCACACATATGCCTGACATCTCCCAGCCCTTTCCTTCTCCTTGTGTCTGTCCTCACCATGAGTCACTGCAGCCTCCCTCCATCCCTCTGGCACTGCCTTGGCCCCATCTCTCTCTGGAGCAGCTGGAGAAAGGGGAGATTTGAGCAGCCCAAAGCCACTCACTGCTCCCCCCCCCCCGCCCCCGCCAGCCTTTTTCCCTTCCTCCCTGCCCTGATTCAGAGAAAAGAATCGGCCGGACTTCAGGTCAGCACCCGGCTCTGCCTTGCTCAGCTCCCGCGGGCGGATGACTCAGTCAAGAGTGGCAGGATCTGCAGCTCCGGCTCCGTCCCAGCCTGGCTCCGCTCCCCCCCGGCACGGCTTCACCAACAATGGTGTTGGCCTTGAGCGAGCGGACATGGAGCGGCAGCTCCCGCCGCAGCCGCCTGCGGGGTCACACGAGCAGGAAGGGAGTGAAGGTGGGGACCCAGCACTCGTCCCCAGACCGGGGGCTTGGATGTGATTGGTGAGCACTGAGGGATGAAGGAAATCATCCGTTGCTGGAAACGGGTGGGCATTCCCAGCCCTGGATCTCTGCAGGTGGGTGGGAGCATCCCACCCACACCCCCTCGGTGTTGAGTAGCCTGAGGAAGAATTCCCAATTCCTCCATGCCCAGAAGGGCTGTGGTTGCTCTGTCTCACCAGAGAGCTTTGATCAGCTCCCAGGGGACGCTCCAGTCCCCCAGGGCTGTTACCCCGTTCCCGAGAGCTCCTGGGCTGCCCTGTGCTCAGCCCCTTCCTCTGTCTCACAGCGAGACGTGCGCGGGCGGGGCAGCCCTTGGCTGAGGGACCTTGGCTCCCAGCGATCAACAGGAAACGGGAGATGGATTTCTCGGCAAACTGGGCTTTCCATAAACAGTCTGAGGGGCCGACCCGCGACGGCGGGAGCAGCACAGAGCCAGGGCTGGGCTTTACAGCTGTTTATCACATTTTTCTGCTCTCGTTTCCTCTCTGGCTCAGCAGCTCAGGGTTCCTCTCCTCCTGAATGCAAATCTGGGATGAGTTGAGTGCTGTTGGATGGACTGCTGCCATTCCCAACTGGGATGCTCCTGCTGGAGCAGGATCAGAGCAGGCATCATCCCATGGGTCCTGTGCCCTGCTCAGCCAGAGTGCAAATTGCCAGAACAGTCTCAAATCATTCCCAAACCTAAACCCAGGTCCTGTCAGGCTCCCTTTGCTTTGGAGCACACCAGAACCCACTGGCACACAAGCCTCCAATTTCTCTGCAATCAGGACTTAAGAAAATACAGGCTGACCCCGAGGGCTGAGAGAGGACTGGGTGGGGGGGGGGGGGCGACGCCGGGCTCTCCACCTGTTTCTCATTAGCAGCAGCTTGTTCAGCGCCAGCCCCGCTCCCCATCCCACCCTGGTGAGCTTGGCAGCTCCACTATTTCCCAGTGATTTCTGCCCATCCCAAAAAGCATGAGATGAGACGTTTGGTTGTAGAGCATCCCTCCATCCATCCGTCCATCCCTCCTGGCTGGACAGAGCAGCTCCATACCCTTGCACCCTCTGTGACCCATGCCCGTGTCCCTGGGCACTGACCCTGACCCGAGGAGGGGTGTCAGGGGCTGTCCCTGTCCCTGTGCTCATGCTTGCCCTGACCCATGGGACAGCAGGGACTGTGTTTTCGGGTGGTGGAGGTCAGTGGGGTCAGCCGGCGCATGGGCCCCGCTTGCTGAGCTGAACAAAGGGGCTTTCTTTTGGCTGGGGCTCGGGGCAAGCACCACCCGTCTGGGAGCAGAGCTGCCTGCGTCAGAGACAGACGGCGGCGGGATGGGGGGTCTTCTAGAGGGCAGGAAAAGCAGTGGGGCTGCACTGGAGTCCAAGGGGAGCTGCCACTGGGAACTTCAGAGATGAGAGCCTGGGACCTCATGCCCACACCCCCTGGCAGGAGGATGCTGGGTGCCCAGGGCCGATGCACGGTCACTGTCCTCATCCCACAATGCCATCATGGTGCCAGTGGTGCTGCCAGTCTGCCCAGCAACGCCCAGCTTTACAAAATACATATGGTTTTGCCTCTGAATGGCACAGAAATGCCCCACAGCAAGGCAAGAGTGGGCACACAGACAAATGTCCAAGCAAAGAGTGAGACACCTGGCACCACACCAATTTCAGCAGGTCAGTGTTGATGGCAAGTGCCAGCTCCTGGCTCCTCCCCACCACTCCAGGCACAGCCAAAACCATCCCACAAAAGCCAACTGCGATCCACCAGCACAGCAGCGGCTCTGTGCAGCCGTGCAGGCGCTGCTGGCGCAGCCGGCCGTGCGTGTTCTGGCACCAGAATGCACATCCTACTTCCACGTGATGGATGTGGA
The DNA here is from genome assembly GCF_026979565.1 of Vidua chalybeata. Lineage (NCBI taxonomy): Eukaryota > Metazoa > Chordata > Aves > Passeriformes > Viduidae > Vidua > Vidua chalybeata. The sequence continues at coordinate 12,000,400 of NC_071544.1, forward strand.
AGAAAATGTGTTTGCCTGTGGAGAGGGGATGTGGATGGCGGGATGGGCTGGGAGTGGGGCTGCCAGGGGAGGCAAGATGCTGGGATATGGGACCAGCCAAGGGGGAACGCTGCCTGGAAATGGGGTCCGCTGGGCCAGGGCTGTGTTTGGGAGAAAAGCTGGTATGTCGGTGTGCTGGTGCATGAGGATGTTGAGCTGGGAGTGCGTTGAAACAGAAGGATTTGATTTTTTCATTTGAAATGGCATTTCTGCTCTCTTGGCGTATAAAATGAAACATTACCAAAAGGGGAAAAAAAAGGAGGGGGGGAAAGTCATCAGTAACCGTTCCTTCCCACCCTGAAAAATCCCCTTTGCTGCTTTGTTTGTTTTCCAGCCTGGAAAACAAACTGCAGCTCAGAGGCTCATGTGTCCCTGTGCCATGGCTCTGCTGGCCTCAGGCTGCTGGGTGGGATGGCCCTCAGAGAGCCACACAGTAGGGATGCTCCCATCAGGGATGCAGCAGCATGTGGTGTGCTTGCATCACCCAGTGCTTGGAGGGATACAGCTCAGTGCCCACACGTCAGGGGAAGTGCAAGCAGGCAGTACCTGATCCTGCAGAGAGGGATGCTCGTGACCCCTGTGCCTCCAGCCCTGCATCCCAGTCCTCAGCAGGAGCACGGGCACGGTCAGTAAGGGCCAGGAGGTTCGTTGCAAGGAGGACTCAGGCAGGATTTGCTTTTGCAACTGTAAATCCAAACAGCAGCTGGTCTGTAGGCCAGCTTTCTTGGGAAGAAAGCTTCCAGCCACATGCGGCTCCAGGCCTTCCCCCTGGCCTCCCCATGGGTGCAGGCACAGGTAAGGTGAAGGATGAAGATCCTGGAGGTGCAAAGACGTGGTGGTTCCTGGCACACCCCATGCTCCTGCCTGCTCCTGGGAAGCAGTCAAGAAGGATTTGGATCCATATCTTTTCTCCCATAGAATTTGCACCTCATATTCCCACTTTTTATTCTCTCTGGCAGTATTTGGTTTAATTTATGTTAAAACCTGCAGGGTGAAGTGGCTGGAAACATTCCTCCCAAGAAGAATGTCTCTCTTAGTACAAGGGGCACTCAGGGGTGCAGATGCCGACTCCCCCCCAGACCTGGGAGGGTGCTGGGAGAGTCTGCTCCAAGCATTGCCCAGTCTCCACAACTTCTCAGCTCCCTGCCAGCTCCAGAAGCACTCCAAGCCCCAGACCCTGCTGATTAGAGACATTTAACATTCCTCCCAATGCCAAAGGGATCTTTTATCAGCAGGCTTTTTTTCCTGCAGGCTATTTTCTTTTCATGAAAACATTAAATGGCCTGAGAGATAAGGAACAAATTTATAGCAGTTCACACCGAATCAGCCAAGACACTGGCAAGGAAAAAATGCCTTCCCTCCTGCTACCCGCCTTCCCTCGCACGCTCCCCACCCCGGCTGCTTCCTCTTATTCTCTCCAAATTCTACAGACTCCCACGACAAGCTTGGCCAGCCCATCCCAGCTCTTCCTGCCCACGGCAGGGCTTGGTGCAAGGTCTCCCACCGAGCCAGGGGATTTGGCACAAGGAGGTGCTGGCACAGTCCCATTGGTCATCTCCCTGGGATGCTGCTGAGGGCTGTCTTCATCCCAGGGTGATGCAGCCTTGTGTCCAGCAGCCCTGGACATGAGGACAGGATCCTGGACATACACTCCCTCCTGGCACGAGGACGGATTCAGTCTGTGCGAAGCCTTGCCTTAAAAATGAGCCAGTCTAAATCTGGGTGGATGTTAACTGTGGGTCTGGGCGAGACCTGTCAGCCCCCCCTTCCCTTCCCCAATAAAGCATCCCTTGTTCCATCCCTGCCGCTGGGAGCTGCTCAGCAAACCCGTCCCGGGGCTCACAGAGCTGTAATGTTTAAGTTACCAAAATCTGCAATAAATTTTCCTAGCAGCCCCCAATCATCTGGCCCCCGTCTGCCAGCGCTGCCGGTTTATGAGCTCTGAAGAGCTATAAAGGCCTTTTACTGGCTGCGTTTTTTATTTCAAATTAGAGTGTGACTGGATAAACACTGGACAAAGTAAGGATTTACTGGGCATCCTGTGTAGTGCAGGGCTGGGGGTTCAGGGACAAGTGGAGCTGTGGCTCCGTGGGATGGACAACATATCCCTTCACCCTGGGTGAGTGGGCTTATGCCTTCCTTCCCCTGGCTGGCCAAAAACATGAGGGCTGGTGAAGGGGAGCCCTCATGGGTGCTAGTCAGGGGATGGACACCAGTGATGAGCCCCAGTGCTGAGGAATCCACCCAGTCTGGTGAAAACAGAGCACACATGTGGCCCCCTCCATCTCAGGCCACACTTGGAGTTTTGCCACCAGTGGATGTCCTCTCCTGCCCAGAAGGTCTAAGCCAACATCTCTTCTATGGGAATAAGGGAGGGATGCAGTGCCAAGGACCCTAGATGTTCCCATTCCACAATGAGGTGGCTGGTGGGGACTGCAGGAGGCAGTGGCAGCCACTGTCTGTGCTCAGGACCTGGAGATGTCCCTTCCCTACTTGCAAAGATGGTGTCACCCATTTTACAGGCACCTCGACAGGAGGCAGAGGGGAGAAAATGGGTAAACAGCATGAGGAGGATATTCCATGTGGATATTTCCCAGCCCTTCCCTGTCAGCACCTTGCCTGCTTTGCTGTTCCAGGGATGCTCTTGTGTCCTTGGGATTCGGGCAGGGAGGGGACATGCCACCAGCCCTCCTCAGCCCCTCTCTGCCACTGTTAGTCACAGTTCATGGGACCTTTGGGCTCTACCATGTCCCCAGGCAGGAGGGATATTTTGGGTCTCGGACCCCCGGGGATGCTGAGGTTAGTTTCCCCCACTTCACAGCATGCCCAAAAAACAGGGAAAGGGACATCCCTTTCTTGGCCTCGAGTCTGGGGGTCTCAGTTGTTCTTTTGAGGGGACAAAACCATGCAGGGGGTGATCCTGGGTGAAGCAGAGCAGTTTTCCAGGCTGTAATTTAGGGTCTCCCCACTTCTAGGGAGGGGTGCCAGGGCAGAGGGGCTGCTTGCTGCAGCCTGCAGCCCCCCAGGACAGACACTGTGCCCCGAGCTGAGCGCAGGGCTGTGCTCCCAGCCGCCGCGAGCGCTTGAAGAATATAGGTGGTTAATGCCTTCAGCATGTATGAAATATCCCATATGCTGGGAAACAAAAGGGGCTCTGTGCTATTAAAGTTTCATTTCCCCCCTCCCCTCCTCCCTCCCCTCTCCCCCCGTTCACCCTGCCCTGCGCGCGCGGCTGGAGCAGAGCAGGCGAGGAGACCCGGGCGCTGCCGGCCCCAGCTCCCGGCCGGGACCCCGGGCTCCGGGCACAGCGGGGCAGCGAGGACGCGACCTCCTCCGGGCTCAGCCGGAGCGCATGGAAAGCAGCCAGCTTTACTTCCCCAAGGGAGAAAAGGGGAAGAGAAAGAGGTGAGCGTGGCGAGTGCGAGCATCTCTGGGCTCACCAGAGGTGCCCTGGGCTCCGTGGCCATCCCAGCGGGATGCTGGCTGGGCATGGCTCTCGGTGACCATGGGGACAGGGCGGTGTCACAGGAGAGGGACACGGCAACCTCCAGGATGGAGAGGGCTCCCGGCAGAGCGGAGGGTTGGAGCTGGGCTTCCCTGGAGTGCTTTCCTCACGATGAGTGTCTCCTGGCTCCTCTGTCCTGCCCAGAGTGAGGTGCCCCCCTGCCAGCGCCCAGCCCGTGCTTGGCTATGTGAACTGGGCGCTGGAAGGGGGAGCAGCCCTTTTCCCCAGGACCCTCCGGAGCTGTTGGGGAAAGGATGAGCTGTGGAGGGGAGAAAGGAGAGGGGAGAGAAGAAGAGGGAGGGGAACCACAGCCAGGGGACTTGAGGGGAGCAAAACCAGCCCTGTGCCCTGGGGCTCACTGCTGTCCCAGCCCTTCCTTGAGGTCAGACTCCCACAGTTTCATGGGGTTTGGCTCCAGCAGCTCCTAGGGCAGGCGGGCACAGGTCCCCCGGGCTCCTGAATGGGTTAAGAGAGGAGAGGAAAAGCAGAGAAAGAAAAACAGAGTGTTGGGAGAGAGCAGCTCGGTCAGGGGCTGTTTGCACTGGCTTGGATGTGTCCTCGGCATGTTTATTCCTACTGCACACGCGGATCTGCCAGAAGGAGAGCCAGACTGCTGAGCACACACACACACACACACACACACACACACACACAGAGAGCCCCAGCCCAAAATGCTTGGGGACCCCTCTGAGTAGCAAGGTGGTGGTCGTGCCCTGGCCTCAGGGACCCCCAGAGCCCCCACAAACAGCAGGGCTGCTCTCCTGCCTCGCCTGGACTGGGTGGGCTCTCAGCCTTGGCGGAGCTAGATGGGAAAGGACCTCATGTCCCAAGGCCACCAGCCTGCTGTGCTGCTGGGGCCAAGGCCTGGGAATGGGCATGTGCTGGGGTTTGGCTGCTTTCCTGGTCTGGAAAGAAAACACTCCCTTCCCCGGGATGCTCTTTGTTTCCCATGGACAGACCCGAGCGCTGCCTGTGGGGCTCAGAGGGGCCAAACCCTGTACTTGTGTGCACTCTGTCACTGTGCTGTTAAAATGTCCTTTATCCTGGTCCTGGCAGTTCCCAGGCTGTGTGCACCCATCTCTGCTCTCAGTTCCCATCCTTCCTCCCTGGCATCAGAGCTGGGGCCAAGACACTGGCCAGAGCTGCAGGTTGGAGCAGCAGCCGGGAGCTGCTCCCTGTTTCTTAGCAGCACAGTTCTGTTCTTCAGGGAGCTTTAGGGCTTCAGGAATGCCTGGAGGTGACAGTGGGGGGGTCACAATGAGGAGGACAGAGCTGCTGGGGTCAGCAAACCTTGGCTGAGCTGTCAGGTCTACTTTGACCTTGGATCTCTGCACTGGCAGGTCGCATGCCCTGATCCCAACAGCCCCAGGTCACAACCCCTTGTTTGTTCAGGAGGACCTGGGCAGGGTTGTGACAATGTCAAACACAACTGTGAAATCCAGCAGTGGCTGTGCCAGCCCCCAGGGTTACCTGGGAAGTTCTGCAGCCTGGTTTGGAGCCTGGGGAGTTGAGATGCTCAGACTCAGTTGTCCCAGCTCAGGCAGCCCTGAATGCTCAGAGGTTGTTTAAACTGGATTTTCGAGCCCCTGTGGGGTTTTCTGCTTAGTTGCTGTCTTGCGCTTCATGTCTGCTGAGGCTGAGCTCCCTGGGGCCAGCGAGGCTGCAGGATGAGCCGTAACTCCACTGCCAGAAAGTTCATCCCACTCATCTCATGGCTGTGGGATGAGTTCCAACCCTTCTGCAGGGTGAACCCCAACCCCACTGCAGAGGCTGCCCTGTCCTCCCCACCCAACACGGTTTTTGGCACAACCATCAACAGGCATCTGATATCCAGGGGTGACCCCATCCCCATAGTGCTCACCTCCAGGAGCAGGATTTTGTTTAGTGAGAGTTCCTTCGTTCCTCTCCCAGGAAATGTGCACTGGTATTGCTTGGGAAATGCGTGAAGGCGCCACTGTGCCAGCCCGCCCTCCCTTCTTTCCCTCTGGCAGCTGCTACTGAAGCTCTGAGGGGAAATTTGGGTGTGGGACCTGCTGTGCCAGAGAGCTGGTGGCTGCACAGCCAGGATGTTCCTGCAGGATGGGTGATGAAGGTGAGCTGCCCCGGGCAGACAAGGATGTGTGGAGCCAAAAGCTGCCAGAACCTGGCCTGCCAACCCTGCTCACCTTGCAGCCATGGTGGTGCCAGTCCTGGGGACAGCTGTGCTGCACTGACCAGAGCTTGATTTTTCAGTTCATCTTCTCTCTTGGACCTCTCTGGTTTTTGCATTTCATTTGAGCTTTGAAAAGGCTGAGCTGCAGTTTCATCCCTGGCTTCCTGTAGTGACCTGCTGAGGCTCCAGCTGATCGCCCTCTGTCCCACAGCAGTAGGGACCAGAGGACCTTTAGGATGGCCACCCCCCTGGTGACACCTTGGGCTTGCATCAGGCTGAGCTGGTGGGATACAGCAAACCTGGTACTTTGCTCCCCAGAACTGCACTGAGAAGGGCTTGAGGCAGCTGTGAGAGCCAGACAGGGGGTGTCCTCATTCCCTGGAATGCAGCAGCTGGAGCTGGGGTCAGGGTTCAAGCTGAGCAAATGGCAGGACAGGCTGGGACCTGCCCTGCGTGGGGCTGTCTTGCAGTCAGGGCATGGGCAGCTGCCAGGATTGTCTGGTTGGGACCCCCAGGTCAGATGGGCCCCTTAGGGATGGCAGGGAGGGTTAGATTCACTTCTGAACTCAGCCAGGAGGGCAGAGCAGGATCACTGCTGCTTGGCTGGAGTGCACAGACTGATGTTTGATGGATGCAAATCTCTGTGGAGCATCAGGGTTTCTTGGAGACTGGGACTGGAACGTGGGCTGAGCAGTGGGAGGAGGGGAGTAGCTGTGCTGAGCACCAAAACCTGACCAAACCCCCATGGAATGGGGGTGGTGGAGTGGGGAAAACACCTTCTGGGGCTGGGCTGGGATGGCTGTGCCAGAGTACAAAATACATTTCACCCTGAGGGTCCAGCCCAGCCTGCACCCTGCTGCCCTCCAAGGGGTCAGCATTCCCTTCCTCAGCTGCCCATCCTGCTGCCCAGCCCTGCTCAGTGCCTGGCAGCCTCTGCTCCCAGCGAGCTGCCCAGGGACAGCTCCACTCCTCCCTGAACACAGAGGGACAAGCCCAGGGCTGGCGCGAGGAGCCGCGCAGCAGTTCAGAGGGATACGATCAGCCCACATCCAGCCCTTCCTTCCAGCGTGGGGTGGAGAGGGAGGGGACATGGTCCAGCTGGCCGGGATGCCACTGTCATCCTCCTCCTCCCTTGCTTCGCTCACCGCTTACTCACGGCCGCTGCCCTGGAGCCCGCAGCCCCCGTGCCCATCCCCAGCATTCCTTCTGCTGCCTCTGCCCACCAGCTGTGGGCACGGAATGAGGGCACAGACACCCACCTGCCGGGACCAGCAGCCCGTCCCCACAGGAGGGCTGGGGTGCTGGGATCGCAGGGGTTGCACGGGGACAGGAATTCGGGAATGTTGTTTTTTCCATCCCGGTTTCCGTCAGGTAGTAAATCAGCGCCGCAAAAGGCTTTTGTTTTCCCCAGCACGCTGCCGGCTGCTGTGCCTGCCTGCCCCGAGCCAGGACGCAGCCATGCCCGTCCACACTCCCAGGTTTGCTCCTCAGGGAGCAGGCATCCCTTGTCATGCCGAGGGGAGCAGTCACATCCATCCCACTTTCCTTGCGCCCCTTCCCTGAGCACTGGACCCTGTCAGAGAAGGCTTCTCTCCATCCATCCTGCACAGCCCAGCTGTGTCCCTGCTGTTGCCATCCCCTCCTGGCTGTAGGCAGCCTTGCTCTCCCATGGAAGCATATTGGGGTGGCACAGGTGACACCAGCCTGGCTCCAGCCGTGCAGGGCTTTGGGGTTTAGCAGGGGGGAGATCACCCCACAGGCAGCTCGGCCGTGCCTTCCCCCAGCACACAGCTCAGCCGTCCTGGCCAGGTATCCAGGGAGCTGGGAGGGAGATTGGATTGCAGCAGACGGGAGAGTGGCTGAGCACAGGGCAGCCAAATGCTGCTGGGTGACACCCGAGGTGTCTCCGGTGTCAGCTGTGAGGGCAGTGCTCCCTTACAGAAACACAGGGATGTGGGGCTGCCCTTGGGGGATGCAGCCACCCCGTCTCCTTGTCTGTGGTTCCCTGAGGGAAAGGGCCACGGGAGGAAGGTGCCACGTGGAGAAGGAAGGTGCCCAGCTCCCCTGAGGGGACATTCAGCTGCTGGCAGAGGGGAGGTGTAAAGCTCCCAGATGTATACATTGCAGCTGGGCTATTTTGGAAAGGGACTGGGCCGATCTTGTGACTGGAGCTGGGGACTGCAAGTCTGGGCAGCAGGGTCCTGCCTGAGTGACAGCGACCCGCTGCCTGACCCGGGGAAACCCGAGAGCCCCGCTGTGCTGGGGACAGCTTTCGCACCCCTTCCCGCCTTGTTTCATGGTGATGAAAACCCAGCGTGGGGCAGAGATGTGGCTGAGAACAACACGGGAAAGCGGGGACAGAGCCAAAGTTTGGGTGTGAATCTGCCCCCCCCACACACTTCATGGCACTCCCGTGGCTGGGCCACTCCCGGTCACCAGGGCTGTCCTGGAGGTGCCCCCCATTTTTTTTACAGCTGTGCCACCTCCTACCCCTGCGCTGTGTCTGGGACAGACCAGCCCAGGCACTGCAGACCCCCAGCCGGGTGCCGGGAGCAGATGGAGACAAAGACTTTCAGCAGACCCTGTCTCCCCCGGGCTCAGCAGCCTGAATGCCAGCAACGCCTGCCAAAAATATTTGTGTGGGACGTGGAAAGTTAACTTTAGTTTTCCTTTTTTCAATAGCTGGGGGGGGGGGAGGGTGACAGGGTGTGAGAAAGGCAGGTGGGGGGGCTGTGCATCACTCGCCAACGAGTGGGCAGGAAGAAAAGCTGAGCAAAAGATCTCCTTGCTGCCAGATTTCAACACTTTGTGAATTGAAGGATTTTTTTTGTTGTTGTTGTTGTTGTTGTTGTTATTCCCTCCCCAGCACCATTTTGCAACTTCTCGTAGGGACTTGTTGCCATCAGGAAGCATGAGGAGCCTCTCAGATGGGCACAGTGAGCAGCTGCTTCTTGGGACTGAGTTGGGCACTGGTGCCCAGTTTGGGCATCCTCTGGAGCTGCACCCCTGAAATGACCCTCATCCCTCTTTACAGCCTTTGTTTGCAGGTGGGGGCTATCTCAGCCTGGCTTTGTGGCTATGGCTGGTGTTGCTGCTGGTTATTGCCAGCACAGTGATGCACCCGAGGCATTTATACACATCCTACCTGGCTGGTATTCCAACAGACAGGATCAGCCCAGCAGCTTGTGCTAGACATCCATGGGAGTGATAAATATTCCCCTCCTGTGCTGCTGGTAGAGCCCAGGAGCTGTGTCCCAGGGGTGAAGGAGGCTGCTCTAGGCTGCTCTCTGCAGCTCTGCTGCTGTTCCCCCACCGCCGTGCCGGGCCCAGGCTGGCCCCCAGCGAGGCAGCAGATTCCTGACTCAGTATTTCGGTGCTGTGGGCGGCCCCATCCCAGCAGTGTGTCCTCAGGGAACACCACTGCTCGGGTCTCACTGAGGAAGGGTTTGCCTGGGGAACACCGGGGCCGTGGGCGTCACTCCCAGGAGATGCCCGTGTGTGGAAGGAGCTCCCGAGTGGAAGGGGGCGGCTCTGGAAGATGTTTCCAGGGAGGTACCAGCTCCCCCAGCAAATTGTCAAGGCAGCTCTGGTGTTGGATGGACACGATTGTGCTGCCCCAGAAACCCGCTCCTTAGGGAGAGGGTGGGGAAATGGGAGTGGGGAGATGCAGATCCACCCTGAGAGGTTCTCTGCCGACCCAAAATGCTGGGGCTATTTTGGACAACTTTCTCTTTGTCCTCATTTGAGATAAGCCAGCTCCCTCCAGCTCCAACAACTTGCCATGTTTCTAAGGAAAGATGTGGGTGGCTTCCTGCAACTACTGATCCCCCAAATTACGTAAAGAGGAGGGTGAAATTTCTTTTTCAGAGAGAAACATTGACATTTTCTCCTCAGGTTCTCTTTGCAAATCTGTGCTGAATAATTGCAGCAGAGAGAGGCAGGAGGAAGGATTTCAAAAAGGGCAGAAGATTTCCTTTGGGCGTCCTCCAAAAAATGCAGCCTTGTGTTTGGGAAATGCCCGAGCGACTGCTTTCTAATCTGCCTTCTTTTCCAAAATAACCTTGCTAAGGACAGGAAAAGTTTTGCAGAGAAGCTGTGTGAGCCTCGAGGAAGCTGCAGGGTGTATTCCTGCCAGAGCTTAACCTGAGGTGTTGACCTGGTGCTTTTTCTTATTTCATTGAGAAGCCTCACAGTAACTCAGGGAGGGGTTTGGGATGAGCAGGAAACCCTTTTCCTCCTCAGCTGGCCGTTAGGTTGGGAAATCCATCACAGTCCATGTGCCGTGGGTGCTGTGGATCTCCCAGGAGGCGTTTCCCCGGGACCAGCCTTGCCGTGAGCAGGGCTGGGCGATGCTGTGCGAGCGAAGGATTCACAGGAATTTCCGTACACTGTAACCCATATCCTGTCCTGGGAGAGATGACATCCCCCTCTCCCAGCTGATAACGTGTCTGTGTTGGTGCGTGGGTTTGTCATCCCAACAGGATTTATGCCTGGCAGGAGGGAAGTGGGTCTGTCTGCGCTTGTCCTGACGCCGCATGAGTCACTCAATGGTTAAACACAGTTTAGCTGGATGCTGGAAGTTTTCCTTTTTTGTTCCTGATAACCCTGAGCAACATCCTCAGGGATTTGGTTCTTGGCTGAACACTCCCAGCTCCAGAGCAGTGGTGCCCCGGTGCTGAGCACTAAGAGTGGTGCCACAGCCTCATCTGGGCTGACAAAGCGAGGGGAGCCGGGCACAGGGCTCTGGCCATGGGTGCTCTCTCCAGGGTGAGGATGGATGGACGAGGGTGCTGAGCTGGTAAGCACGGTGGTGGGGTTGGGGCACTTCTAAATTGCATCTCAGGGGATCCTTCCTCATGGGAAGTGGTGCTGGAGCTGGAGTTGGGCTGGGGTTGCTGGGAGTTGCTCCGTGGCCATAGGAAATTAGTGCAAGAACAAGCATCCTCAACGCTCCTCCTTCCCTTTACAGAAGTCTTTGGATGCTGATCCTCTGCCTGGAAAAGAGAAATTCCTGCAAAAACCTCCTTGCTGGCCTGCCTCCTCTGGATACATCCCTCCATTGGAGTCTCCAAAACCTGCCTGCTCCAGTGGCATCGTGCCTGATCCTCCTGCCTGCAAGAGTAGTAAATCTGAGCTCGTGTCCGGCACGTGGCTGCCCTCCCTCATGCTGCCCCTGATCTGAGGGAGGATCCACCCCCCTGGCCATGCAGAGCTGTTTGGAAAGGCCGTGGAGTGCCAGTGAAGGAAATCAGTGAAGAAAGATGCTGAGGACAAGGCTCCAGCAGTTCTGCCTCCACCCCCAGCCCAGCTGCCCCATGCCTGGCGAGGCTGAGCAGCCCCCCTGTGCCCCTGGGACAGCCAAGGGAGACACTGAGGGGGACAGTGGCTGTTGGCAGGAGAGGGGGAGCAGAGGGGGGCAGAGCTGCCATCAGCTCTGGGATGCTCCAGCCTCCAAGCCAGGCGAGCAGGAGGCACAGACAAGACTGCTGGGAGGGAAATCAAGTGGGAGCTGCCAGAGGGACCTCAGGGGGCTCAATGGGGATGCACCACAACCTCCATTGAATGGCAGCAGCCTGGCCTTGGCAGAGGAGTCTGAAGCCCCCCACAAGTGCCCTGGCTCTGCCCCAGAGCTGCCCCCCACAGCAGACAGCCCCACAGGCAATCCCAGCCAGGAGTGGAAGGTGGTGAAGATCCAACGTGTCCTCATCAACCCTGACTTTGAGCCAAGGAAAACAGGTAAGAGAAACCCCCTTTGGCCACTGTCCCCCCTGGAAAGGCACTACTGTGCTCCTGGTGAGAACACCCAGCTCTTCCCAGGGCAGGACTTTCCCTGGGTTAGAGGTCCCTGGCTTCCAGCAGAGCTGCTGGGACTAATTTAGCTTGAGATGATCTCTCTGGCCTTAAAAATAAGGAGGAATCTGTGGCTTTTCTCAGGAGGGGGTGTGGGAAGGCAGAAGGCGGGTTCCCACTGCCTCCAGGAGCTCAACCCATCCCTCAGTGGGGCATGAACAGGATGGACTTCCCAGCCCCCACTCTGGCCATGGGGCTTGGTGGGATCCTGCCCAAGAGTGATCAGGACTGGCTCCTGTGGCACTGTCTGGGACAGGGACACCTCTCCTCCACTGACTGGGGGTGGCCAAGCATTCCTCACATGGCTTTGGGCCATTTTTGTCAGCCCCTGGTTTAAAAACTAAGCGCTTTATTTCAGGCTGGTTGGTTCCTACAATGCTCTCTGCCATCGCCTCACTTCACAGCCCCGTGCCACAGCTATTCCTCTGTGCCCATGACTGTCCCTTCAACCACAGTGACACAACTACAGGCTCATATCTAGGGTTACTGGGGCTGCTGCCATGCCTGGAATGCCCCACCTCCCTGTGGGAGATGCTCCAACAGAACCCATCCTCTTACAGGCATCGGACCCATTTTTAAACCCTGCTTCCACCCTCCTTTCTGTTTTGCTCCTGCCCAGCTGTTATCTCAGCTGCCACACAGCGCCAGGGCAGGTGTGTCCCTGTCCCCACCGGATGGCGTTAGCGGATGCTGCTGCTCAGCTCAGAGCCTGGTTTTCCCAAGGCAGCCCCCAGGACTGGGTGGGATGGGGTGGGACCGACTGGGGATGCTTGACACGAACCCGGTGTCCAGAATCCACTCCCAGCCTTTTTGCAGCGTCAGGAATCCTCAAAACCAGCGGCTCCTGGATGGGACACAGGCTGGGAAGCTCAGCCAAGCCCTTTGGCTCACAGCTGCCCCAGCAGCATCGTGTTTCAGGGCTCAGCACACAAACCAGATGGACCCAAATAGTCTTCCCATTTCTCACTGCTCCGGGATGGCAGATCTGCGGTGGGGAAAGGTCAGGCCTGACTCTGTCCAGGCTCAGCATTTTCCTAATCCACGCCGCCATCCAGCACTTTTGCTGCCAGCCTGGAATTTTAAAGTAACTCAACAGGTTTGTTGGAAAGAGTTTGTCTGTCCCGTTTCCTCCCCCTCCAAGTGAGATCACCACCAGCCACTGCCTGCAGGACCCGTCAGACTTTCCAGAGCCTGCAGGCAGGATGTCACAGAGGGTCCTGAGAGCAGGTCTGGGACCTTGCAAAAAGCCTGCAGGCTTGGGAAAGAGAGGTTTGGTTCAATGCAGGTGAGAGGAAAGGGCAGGTGCTCTCATAAGTAACACTAGGGCTGTTCCTGCTGCAGGCTGTTTGCAGGAGCATCCCTGGGAGATGTCAGGGACGTGCTCCTCTTCTCTTTAGCTGTCATGGGGTACAGGAACCTCTTCCAGCTTCTTCAGGAGAAGAGGGCGCATCCATCCACACCCAGAGTGGTGCAGGGCTGGCCCTGGGAGCTGGAAGCCAAACGGGTGCCCCACCTTGAGCTGCTTGGGCCCACCCAGGCAGGTCCCAGGTGCCCCTTGGTTCCCATCCAGCAGCCCAAGGCCAGGCTGGCTGCTCTCAAATATCCGGCACGGCGGCCCGGGCTGGTTGGCACCTCTCAGGGCAGGCTGGGGAGCGCAGGAGCCCCGGGAAGAGGCAGTGGCTGGGAGATGCAGGAGGCAGGACTGGTTTCTCTGTCTGGTGTGCAAATAAATGGAAGGTTTCACTCCCTGGGGGCTGCAGAGCCAGCGCCAGCCTCCCTCAAAAACCAGGAAAGCACAAAAAAGCATAGAGGGGCAGGAAGAAAGGAAATTAGAAAGGCAAAAAATCAAGCCAAGAGCTCATCCTGAGGTGTGGACAGGCATGGGAAGGGGGTGAGGCCGGTCTCACCCACAGCCAGGGAGCTCTGCAGCCCCAGTGGGGTGATGGAGGTGGGAGGTGATGGCTCCCCAGGGATCATCTGTGGTTCCCTTGTGACTGGGAGCAGACAACTCCTGGCAGAGAGGATTCAGTACTGTTTCCAGGAGGTCCCCAGGGCAGTGACACCAGTGCTGGATTTTTGTCTCTGGATTTTTGCCTCCCTCCAAGTGCCTCAAAACTTTCAGCACTGAGGAAACCTGTGGAAGGGGGAAGCCCCACATCCCCATCAGCGTCTGAAACGTAAGGTGCTGCGGGGGGGAGGTGGGAAAAAGGGTGAAGGGCTGGGTAAGGGGGTGTCCCGGGATGGGTAAGAGGATGCTCAGGACTCTTAAGGGGAATGTGCAGAGCTGGGAGAGAGAGATGCCCCGGGCTGGGTAAGGGGATGTGGGGAGCTGGGTAAGGGGATGCCCCGGGCTGGGTAAGGGGATGTGGGGAGCTGGGTAAGGGGATGCCCCGGGCTGGGTAAGAGCATGTCCAGGCTTCTTCCCCCCGGCAGCGGGCTCAGGGCAGACCCAGCCAGGACGAGAAGCAGCGGAGCTGGAACATCGGGGGCGGCAGGGCGGCTGCCAGAGTGGCCGGGCGGGGGGGACCCGTCCCGTCGGGTCGGTCTGTCGGTCCGTCGGGGCGGGCAGGGGCAGGGGCAGTGCCGGCGGGACCCGCCACCCCCCCGCCCCGTCCCCCGCCCGCCTCCCCCCGGGCCCGCTCCGAGGGCGGAGCTGCCGCAACTTTCCTGCCCGCCGCCTCCTCCCCGGTGCAGTCGGGCTGCGCGGGGAGGCGGCACCGGCACCCGGCACCGCGGGTACGGTCGGGCTGGAGGGGTAGGGGGGCAGAGACCGGGGGGGTCCGGGCGGCGGCCGGGGGGTGCCAGTGCAGAAGTGACGGGGGAAGGAGGTTGTGAGGGCACGCAGAGGGGAGTGCAGCGGGGCTCTCGGCGTCTGGGGGTGTCCGGGGTGCCGGGGGATGGCAGTGCGCAGGGGGTGCTTAGGGGTCCGGGGTGCACGGGGGGGGAACGGGAGTGCATGCCCAGAAGTCTCGTGGGTGCGATGGTGGGCGAAGGGTGGGCGGTGGGGAGCACACAGCCGGGGCGGAGCGGGGTTTGCCTCCAGGAATGAGCGGGGCAGGTGTCGCTTCCCTCTGCCGGCACCCGGGTGTCCGATGTGGGGCGTGGGAGGCACAGCGAGGACACACGGCGGGGACGTGGAGGGACGTGGGGGTCCTCCTCGGGGCTCGCAGGGTCGCACCTCCCAGCTCCGCAAAACGTCTTCCCAGGCGATGTCCCCTGTCCCCTGCGTCAGGGACGTGACCTCCCCTGGCCATGCCACCCATGCTGGGACACGAGGTCTGGCCCTCGGCTTGGCAGCCAGCAGGATGGATCCTTTACGGATTGTGCAAGGGACAGGCAAAGGCCCCGTTTCGTTCCGCTGCCCTCCCCGCTCTGCCCACCCCACAGGGACACTGCGAGCCATTTGACCTTCTCTGGCCGGGCCAGCGCCGCTGGCTCGGGGCACCAGCCCGGCGGGGCTGTCCTGGGACCTTGCAGCCCGGGATGGGTCGCGGCGAGTTCCAGCAGCTTTGGGCACAGTGGGGCTGGAACGCACTTTCCAGGCAGGGTGGATGGAGTCCCCGTGGTACCCGGCCGTGGGATGGGCTGGTTCTGCAGGGCTCTCTGGGGGAGGTCTGCCCGGCTCCAGCCGCCTTTTCCAAAAATGAAAGCTTGATTTTAGCCAGCTGGGGAAGGTGCTGCCTCCACCTGTGTGATGGCAACAGCTTCGTCTTGCCCAGTGTGGACGCATGTGGGGCTGGGGCTGCTGACTGCACCCCCCAGGAACTGGGGATGGGCAGGGGCAGACAGCTCCCATTCGAACTTAATCCCCACCACCCCCTTCTCCCCCTGTGTGGGAATTGGGTGCCCCAGGACTTGCTGCTAGGAGTCTGTGGGGCCATTTCAGCAGGATTTGGGTGCTGAGTGCCAGGCACGGCTGCGAGCCGGGAGGAGCGTGGGGAGGCAAACAGCTCCAAATCCAGCAAAGCCCCTGCGAACAGAGCACAGGGAAAACTTGCAAGCGCAACGAATTTTCTCACTGTGCCACATTTTGTCACTGGCAAAGGCACCCGTGTGGAGAGGCCTGGCACAGAGTGTCTGCCAGGCAGGCGAGGTTGATCCCACCACAGCACCCACGACTTCAACTGGATCTTTTTGGGGCTGCAGGGCCAGCACAGATAAGAACTTCATGGAGGTTTTGTATCTGGGGCATAGGAGGGCTGGAAGCTGGGAATGAGGCAGAAAATTGTCATCTTTCTATCCATATGTTTGACTCATATCCGTTTCTAGCTAGCTCAGCTGCCTATCTGTGCTACCCTCCGTGTTTTCCTAGCTGCAGATTATTTGGGATAACTGGGAGCTGGAGGGGAATGTGTGCACAGACTTAAATGTGTGTGAGTTGGTACGCGTTGCAAAAAAATCCTGCACAGCTGTAGCTGGGGCAAGGGGCCAGCTTGCTGCTCTGCCAAAAAACCTGCTTACATTTTCTCAGTGTCCAAAGTCCTCAATGTTTGGGTGAAAACACTGGATCTCCTCTCCCCAGTGTTGCCTGGCTGTAGATGTGCGCTGGGGTTCGTGTCAGGTGGCGCAGAGCGTGTCCCTCTGGAAATGGGGTTTGTCTTGGTTTCGCTCTTGGTTTTGCCAGTGGGATTTTGCCAGCAGGAGGCACCATTTGGGTTGACCACAGAAGCCCAAGAAATGTTTGGAAATGGGGAAAAGTGCCTGCTGGTTATGGATGGTGGGTGCTGTGTCAGGGGTGGTCTGGTAGGGCGCCCTGAGCATGGCCAAGCTGGGCTGCAGCACCAGGATGGCTGAGCATCCAGACTTGGAGCAGGCCAGGGACAGAGCCCAAATGGAAGACTTTGGAGTCACCTGCCAGCTCTGACTCTGAGATTTCACATGACCTGTGGCACCCTGCAGGTCATTAAGACTTGGGTCTGCAATCATTAAGACTTGGGTACCTCTTGTCTTCTGCATACAAGGACTTCTCACCAGGCACAGCTTCCAAGTCACTCTTTTTCCTTCCTGTGACATCCCAGCCATGTCAAGACCATCACTGAATTTCACTGAATTCATCAGTTCAGCAAAACTGCCATTTAAAGCCAAATCTTCATCCCATTTCAGCTCTCGGAGTCTATCTTAGGGCAGGATGGGTCACAAGCCATGTCTGATACATCCTTCACCTTCATTTGGGGTCAGATGGTGATTCCAGCCTTTCCTGGCTGGGCTTCAGACATCCTGCTTTAGCACCCTTTGGGGGGATCCATCCTTTGCATGGAAAGCTGAGATGGAAGGAATTTTTTTCCCCCATCTGTCTAGGAAGTGAGAGTAACAAAAATGCCTTTCATCACCTTCGTCATCCTCGCTCTGGAGGAAAGAGCCCTGCACATGCTGTGGGAAGGATGGCTGACAGCTTGGCAAGAAGCTGTTAAGCCCTGCACTTGGGGGATGTTCAGGAAGTCACCCCTGGAGCAATGGAAAACCTACAGAGCAAGTGCCTATATAAATATATAGATAGAGATCTACAGGCTTCTGTGGCCAGAGCTGGAGTTAAAGTGGAATAGCACCTGGGGCTGCTCCTGTGTGCCAGGACTCCGGCAGTTCCATGGGGCACAGGATGCACAGGGAGCACCTCCTTCTGCAGCATCAGCACAGGGCAGTGGAGAGGGCTGTGGGACTCCTTGTCTTGGAAAAAGATGGGATATTTGGAGAGGGGAGATGTTTCCTTCCTGAGGGACAGTGTCATGGGAAGGAGGGAGGGAAGGAGGGAAGGAGGGAAGGAGGGAAGGAAGGAAGGGAAGGAAGGAAGGAAGGGAAGGAAGGAAGGAAGGAAGGAAGGAAGGAAGGAAGGAAGGAAGGAAGGAAGGAAGGAAGGAAGGAAGGAAGGAAGGAAGGAAGGAAGGAAGGAAGGAAGGAAGGAAGGAAGGAAGGAAGGAAGGAAGGAAGGAAGGAAGGAAGGAAGGAAGGAAGGAAGGAAGGAAGGAAGGAAGGAAGGAAGGAAGGAAGGAAGGAAGGAAGGAAGGAAGGAAGGAAGGAAGGAAGGAAGGAAGGAAGGAAGGAAGGAAGGAAGGAAGGAAGGAAGGAAGGAAGGAAGGAAGGAAGGAAGGAAGGAAGGAAGGAAGGAAGGAAGGAAGGAAGGAAGGAAGGAAGGAAGGAAGAAGGAAGGAAGGAAGGAAGGAAGGAAGGAAGGAAGGAAGGAAGGAAGGAAGGAAGGAAGGAAGGAAGGAAGGAAGGAAGGAAGGAAGGAAGGAAGGAAGGAAGGAAGGAAGGAAGGAAGGAAGGAAGGAAGGAAGGAAGGAAGGAAGGAGCTGTCACCTGTTGGATTTTGGACTGAGCTCAGGATAACAGTGGAAACCAGTTCCCAGTGCCCTTGGACACGTGCAGTAATTTTACTTTCGCCTCCTTCCTGCACGGCTTTGGCTGCCTTCAGCCCCACATCCCTTTTCCTTCTCCTCCCCAGCACCTGGACATTCTCAGTGCATTCAGCTCCCTCCCGCCTGCCTGGGGCTGGGGAAAAGGATCAACCAGAGCCCACCCAGGGCTGCCAGCTGTCAGGAGATGGCAGAGAAGGATAATGGAACGTTCCCTGTGGCTGGGAGGGGAGTGTGTGGTGTAGAAACTGCCCCAGGTGGCAGAATCCCTCCAGACACCATGGCACATGGATAAAGGCACTTGCACTGGGTGAATAACCTCATCCCATGGCTCAGGCTGCAGTAATTTCCTCTGGACTGCCAGAGGCTTCAGTGCTCTTCATCTGTGTCATAAAAATCGGATGTGAAGAGCAATTCTTACCCTCAGCATCCCAAGCAGTATCCTGAGGGATTCATTTCCAGTGGACCCAGGTGGACCAGCCCAGGAATGGTGGGTGCTGGGTGTGCAGGGGCAGGGAGGCTGCTGGAAGACTGGAGGGGATGGGCATGGATAGCAATGGACTCCAGGTAGAGGATTTTAGGTGGCACAGTCCACCCTGCAGCACACCCCGGCCCGGAGCGATGCCCATGGCTGTGGTGGCAGCAAGGGATGGAGACACCCGGGGCAAAATCCCGGTGGGCAAATCCCGGTATTGGTCCCGGCTACGTGGGAGCGTATCTGGCGGCTAGTCCAAGCAGGAACGGGCTGGCCAAGAGCTGAGTCATCCCTCCAGCACGGAGGAGATCCCCCAGGGCCCCTCGTTTGCTGTTAAAAGGCAGTAGCAAGAGCAAGAGCCTGCGAAATGGCTCCGCCGAGAGCTCGGCTTCTTAGGCAGCCCCGGCCTCCGAGGAAGCGGGGATGCTGCGCTCGGAGCACGAAACCCGCAGACATCTGGAGCCTGTGGCTTGTTTCTCAACGGCTCCTTGGCCGTGTTTCTCCTCCGTTTCGGAGATAAAGGCGGCGAGGGTGACCCCGCGGAGCGGGAGCCGCGGTGCTGGCCGCCCTCCAGCCAGCCCGGCCGGAGGAAACAGCGGCCCCGCTCTGTGCCGCCGCCAAAGCAAATAGAAATGGGGCGTTGAACAATGCTGGGCGCGAACCGGGGGGACTCTGGCCGCCGGCGTCGCCGCTGCCGCCGGGCTCCTCCTCTCCAGCAGAGTTTCCACTGGCATCTCTGCCTCCTCTGCCCCCCGCCCAGATAAAACCCTCCTGTCGGGCAGCCTGAAGACTTCATCCAGGGCATCCTGCACACCTGAGCTGTGTGCAAGGACTTGCTGGGTGCTTGCTGAGGGAGGCAGGAGGGATGAAGGGTAAGGAACAGGAGTTGCCCAGTTTCCAGCAGCCCTCCTGCTTATCGTGGGCTTTCTGGAAGGATTTGGCTTAGTCATCCATCCCTTTCCCTCGCTAGTAGGCTGAGCCACTGCTGAAAATATCCTGGAAGGCTCCCAAGCAGCACAGAAGGCAAGAAAATGAGGAACACATGAAGGAAGGGAAGACGGGAAGGGATGGAATGGGAAGGAA
The DNA here is from genome assembly GCF_026979565.1 of Vidua chalybeata. Taxonomy (NCBI): domain Eukaryota; kingdom Metazoa; phylum Chordata; class Aves; order Passeriformes; family Viduidae; genus Vidua; species Vidua chalybeata. The sequence goes on from NC_071544.1 coordinate 12,019,854, forward strand.
AGAAGAGCAGGGCTGGGAGCTTGGCCACCCACCTCCCTGCTGGGGCCAGAGCCAGAGCAGAGACACCCATCAGAGCCATCCTGGCAGTGCCTTTGGAAAGGGGCTGCACCTTTGCTGGGTGCGGGGGTGATGCTGATGGTCGGCGCTGGTGTCTGTGCTCAGCAGTGGCCTCGGCAGGGTGGGGGACACTGCCCTTCCCACGGGTACTTTTCGGGGGGCAAGATCATAGGAAATTGCTCACCCTGAGAAAATGCATTCCCGGCAGCTCCACATCCTTTCGGTCTTAGGGAAGGGCTGGTGCCCTGACCTTTGTCCGGCACAGAAGCTCAGCGGCACTGGGCTGCTCGCCGCGGGGCTCGCACCAGGCTTTTAGCACATTGCTTTTAGTGCTTGTCTTGAGTCCCGAGGCGTGAGGGTGGCTCCTCGCAGTGTCCGTGTCTGTGTCCTGCTGGGCAGGATCTGCACAGCTTCTGTCGGCTGCTGCCATCTCGTGTTGCTCCACAGATGAGTCTCCCACCAGGGCTGCCCACCGGCGCTGCTGTGAGGTCGGGGTGGGTTGGCATCTCCCCGCTGTCCCCGGGTTTATGTCCTGCCCGCTCGGGGCTGAGCACGCCGGGATTCGGGGCGAGGGGCTGGGGGACACACGCTGGCCTCTTCCCCGCCACTGCCTCTTTGAGCCAGGGGTCGAAGCCATGAGAGCTGCAACCGGAGAGCTGCTCCGAGAAATTCCTTTCCCATATGGTCAGCGCGGTGGTGTGCAGAACCCAGCCAAAATGCGGGGTGGGATGCTGGAAACGTCCTGAGTGTCACTAGGTGTCCCCTGGGATTCCTCATCTGTCCCAGCATCTTCGTGATGGCTGTGCTGGGTCCCCGTTGCCCCCGGACCGTGTACCCCAGCCCCGGTGCATCTGTCCTGCCTTCTCCCACCTGCCAGGGAAAGAGTTGGGGATGCCGGGGATACCTGGAGGAAGGGCTGCCAGTCCTGGGCGGGGAGGACTAACACCCCACATTCCCTCTGAGGGCCCTAATCCCCCTCTCCTCTCTGCCCAGGTCTCTCCCGCAGCGCCAGCCTCTCGGAGAAGGAGCTGAAGGAGGCGAAGGCGCGGAGCCAGAGGATCGCGGCTCAGCTCACCACGGCGCCCGGCCCCAGCTCCAAGGGCGTCCTGCTGTTCCACCGGCGCAGGCAGCGCGTTGATGGGCTCACGGGGGCCGGGCATGGCGGGGGGCTGCCGCTGAGCCCCGCGGCCCAGCCTCGCCAGGGCGCCATGGAGGAGAGCCAGGGGCAGGGGATGAAGCTGGAGCCTGACCAGCCTGGCAATCCAGGAGAGGGGATGCTGGCAAACGCCTCCCCGTGCCAGGAGCTTCCTGCTGAAGCCCAGCAGGTCCCACTCAGCGTTTACCTGAAGGAGAACATGGCATCGGCCGCCACCAACGGCGTGCAGGAGCAGGCAGCCAGCGGGATGGAGCGAGGGGTGGAGGGGCTCGGAAATGCAGGAGCCCCTGTGGGGGCGAACACGGCGGCTCTTGTCCTGCCAAAGAGCCCCGAGGAGGGGAAGAATGTCAAAGTGCCCAGTGAGGTGCCCGGTGAGGTGCCTAGCGAGGTGCCCAGCGTGCCAGTGGGGACAGCCACGGGGACGGCACCTCCAGCCGGGCAGCAGCAGAACGGGACACAGGGCCGGCAGTACTACGAGGTCCATCTCACCCTGGCCAAGCCCAAGCCTGTGAAGAACCGGACAGCCAGACCCTTCGGCACCCAGGCATTCCCCGCCAGCGCCCAGCCGGCCGAGGAACCCCCTGCCCCCGAGCTGCCTCCACCACCAACCTATGCAGAGACCCTCAGCAGCCCCCCACCCCTCACCCGTGTCCGCTCCCCCCCTGCCTACTCGGCCCTGTACCCCACCCAGGAGCAGAAGATGCTGCCAGATCCCCTCCTGGCCTGCGGGGTGAGCGGACCAAACCCCTTGCCCAAAACAGGGATCCTGGAGGAGTCGGCTGCTCGGAGAGCCAGCAGAAAGTCCATGTTCACCTTCTTGGAGAAGCCAAAGCTGAGCCCAAACCCCGACCTGCTGGACCTGGTTCAGAGTGCAGACAGCAGGAAGAAGCAGAAGGAGCAGGGGGAGCCCAGTGCAGAGGATGAGCCCTTCGCCCTCGGGGCTGAAGCTGCAAACTTTGTCCCCAACAGCGCAGCCAGGGGTGTGCAGCACCTCCCACCAGCTGAGGATGCTCCAGCATGGTCCTCCTGCCTCAAGTCTCCCACCATCCAGCCCAAGAAGAAGCCACAGCCTAGCCACATCCTCACTGAAGCGAGAGGGAAGGGGGCTGAGCTCTTTGCCCGCCGACAATCCAGGATGGAGAAGTTCATCATTGAGGCTCCCTCCCAGCCTGAGCTGCTGAGGTCCCCATCACCCACCATGTCCCTGCCTCCCTCCTGGAAGTATGACAACAATGCTTACCTGTCACCCATGGTCTCCAGACGCCCCTCCAAGAGTCCCTGCAGGCCCTCCAAAACCCCTCCTGCTTCGCTGTATGGCAGCAACCTCATGGAGAACGAGGTGTCCCAGAAGGAGCTAGAGATCTCCAGGCACCAGCCTTACCAGCTCCAGTCTTCTCTTTTCATCCTCTCCCCATCCAAGGGGCCAGCAAGGTCCATGCCCCAGGAGGTGCCTCCACCCAGACCCTCTCTTCCCGACTCCTACTCCTATCCCCAGCAAGCCTCCTGTCCGACCTCTCCGTTGCCTCCTTCCCCGGTTTGGCATCCCCCCGTGGCGCCCAGCGCTGGCCAGACCACTGCCAGCCCGTTCCCCAGTGCTGCCGGGGCTCTGCCCCTGACTCACGACAGCCGTGCCAGCCCTGGAGCCCCGGCCGAGGCGCTGCTGGCCTCCCCGTGCCGCCTGCTGCCGCCGCGGGCCAAGGCGGGCTTCCAGGCACCCCGGCCCTCCTACTCCACCAGGAATGCCGGCATCGAGCCGCAGGTGTGGAAACCTTCTTTTTACTACAAGTAGTGGTGGCAGAGAGGAAAACACAGTGGTGCTAGGCTGAGTCCTACCTAACTAACTGCTCGTGGGAGTGCCAAAAGCCAAACCAACCACAAAAAAAAACCAAAAAACAACAACAACAACAACAACAAAAAAAAGGCGGGGGGAAGGGGGGCGGGAAGAAAAGAAAATAGAAAAAAGAAGTGGTTGTGAGGCTGCAGTGCTGGGACAGTGGATGACAGGCGCTGCTGAGTCCTCAGGAGCTGAGGAGTCCCGGGGAGGCAGCAGGAACTGGGTACAGAGCCTGCAGGATTCCCAAAGCGTCAGCAGGAGCCTGCCTGTCCCACAGGGCTGCTCTTGCTCTTCTCTCACCTGGAAACTGTATGGAGCATCGCACCTCTGGCTCCCTCCTTTCCTCTCCTCCGGCTTTTCCAGCTCTCAGAGCTCCACCTGCTCCTTCATATCCCCTCTGTCCTGGGCTCTTCTCAGCTTCCTACCAAAGCAAACCTGGAGGGGACACACTGCCTTTCTGCCTCACTGTGCCTGCTCCTGGCTCTTCTGTTGCTCCTTCAGGATCTGTCCTTGTTTGCTTCCTCAATGTGGAGGAAGAACTGCATCCCTTGGGGAATGGCAGAGTCCAGTGGCACTGGGCCCAGGGTCCCTGCAGGGTCCCTGTCCCCACCTGGGCTCAGTGCTGGAGCTGGGGTGGGCAGTTCTGTGTGGCACAGCTGGAAGCAAGGGATGTGCTGGGATGAGGAAGGTGCCAAGGGCAGGGCTGCTGGGTGATGCTCAGCCCAAGGCTTGTCATCCAGCTGTGCCTCTGCCCATGCCCTCTTGCCACTTTCCCCATGGTGCCAAGTTGCCTTTTGACTGTGCTTTACTTCTCCTGCATTTTTCTTTTTTTCCCTCTTTCTGAATACACTCTCTGCGCTGTCACACCTGGCTCTTCTCTTTCCTGCCGTCTGGGGAGCAGTGCTGGGTGATGGATCCTGGGGCAGTGCAAGGGGGGCTCCGAGCATCCCCCAGAGGGACACTTTAGGAAGCTGCAGGTAATGACAGGTCCTGGGACATATTCTGGGCAAGGATGGTTAAACGGCAGGCTCAGCCTGCTCCCATCTCCTTGATGGGCGAGGGGGTGTAGGGTCAAATGAGTTTTGGGGACCCCTTGCAGGGGTGCAATGCACGAGGAGACATCCACAGCTCCTGTGGGGCTGTGCCAGCATGAATCTTACCTTGGCGCCCTCCTGCCGCTGTACCCCTGCTCTGTCCCTTCGTCCCCCCGAGGGGGGGGTCACTAACCCGCTCTCTGTCCCTCTCCAGGACAGGCGGTCGTCCCTCCCTGCATCGCCCACCTGGACGCCCCGGCTGGCGCGGCGCCCGGGCAGCCTGGACGGCTGGGCCAGCCCAGCCTCGGTGCCCGAGCTGGACGAGGGACCCCCCACGTCCCCTCCGTGGAGCGAGAGGTCCCTGTCCCCGCTGCGGCAGGACGCGGACCCCCGGGCCAGCCGGCAGATGCAAGCGCGGCTCGCCAGGAACATCATCAACGCTGCCCGCAGGAAGAGCTCCTCTCCCAAAGCCGTGGGGTTGGAGAGCTCCCGGCCCTTCACCCCCATCTCTGCCGGCCCCCCCAGTCTGCCCCAGTCGCCCCGGCTGGGGCCAAGAGCGCCGGCACTGCAGGCTGCCAGCAGCGTGCTGGGGAGCCTGGGCAGCCCCTCGCCCACCCACAAAAGCCCCCTGCGATCGCCCCGAGCAGGCAGCCCCCAGTTCTGTGCCTCCCCCGGGATGCCCCGAGCCGCCTGGGCAGAGGGTCGCCGGCTCCTGCTGCCATCCAGCGCGTCTTCCTGCCCCGTGCCCAGGCTGTCCCCCATCCCCAAGAGCCCCCTGCCATCCCCCGTGGTGGGTGGGCGGTCCCCAGCCAAGCGTTGCACCTCCCGGTCCCCGACGGACTCGGACGTCTCCCTCGACTCCGAAGACTCGGGGACCAAGAGCCCGGGAATCCACAGCTTCAACCTCTGTCCCCGGGGCTGGAGCAGCAGCCTGCGGCTGAAGACGGGGGGTCTGCCCTCAGGGGCTCCCTGCACCTCCTAGACAAGCCAGCCCCCGCCAAAAAACCCTCTCCCTCGACAGGTCGGCCCGGGTGATGCCACCCGCTCACTCCCCACCGGGAACACAGCAACCCCCGGGGCTGAGATCCCCAAAAAACAGTGTCCCTTCGGAGCTGCCACGACCCCTGTGTGTGCCAGAGGGGTCAGGTGCCTCCTGCCCGCCCGCCATCCCATGGCCCCGCTCTATTTTTACCACGCTAACCTTTCGGGGCAGGACTGCGTGGTCAGCAGGCAGGAGCAGGCAGGAGCAGGCAGAGTGGGGGAGCCGGCCCCTCCACGGCCCCTCCCTCGGCAGGTCCTGCCTGCCAGCCAGCCCCATCCCGCACAGCCAGGATGGGATGGGCTTGGTGGTTCCCGTGAGCCCCTGTCCCCAGCTCCCAGGTGTAATCCCGGGGAGTCACTGCAGCTCTGCTTCCCTGGGGTGGCACATCTGCTGCGGGTGGGCAGCATCGATTGGATGCCAGGCTCTCCCAGCGTCTCCCAGCCTCTAGATTTGGCTGGTGTCAATTAAAACCAGATTTTGGAGAGGAAAATTTAATTTTTAGTCCCAGTCCCCCAGTTCTTCAATGCCTTTTTTTTTTTTTAACTTTTGACTCCTTCTCAAAGAAATCCTCCCAAATCCTTCTTTCCCTAGAGACCAAAAAGAGCCAAAGTTATTTATTGCAATGTTCAGGGGACTGTTTACAGGTGCCCTCCTGCCCTGGCCAGACCAAGAGGGAAGCCCCATCTTGTACCTGTCACTGTCCCCATACCCAAGTTCACCACATCCCCATCCCTACTCCGGTGGGATGGAGGCACACCCAGGAACCAACGGGTGCTGTGACAGCCAGGGCAGGTGGGGAACTGTAGGAGCTGAAGGAAATGGTAGAAGTTGCAGAGGGTTTGAAGGAGGTGTTGGCACAGAAGGTGATTCTGAGAATGTCGGTGTCCCCATACCTGGGGGCCAGCACTGGAAAAGAGGTTGTGTTTGGGCTGCCAGGGCTCTAGCATATTCCCATTCACGGAGCCCGTCACCCTTTCCCTTTCCCCAGGACACGCTGTTGAAGCCAGCCCACCCCTCATCCCCGAGCACCTCCACACTGCAGCTGTCCCTCCTGGAACACAGCCCCCCATTCCTCCAGGACACATCTCCCACCCTCGCTCCAGCAGCCACCACAACCTGCCTTCACCACACCGCTGTATGCCCAGTTCAGAAATAAACCGCCGTTATTCCACCCAGGCTGGCTCTGATCTGTCCCCGAGGTGGCCTGGGCACACATGGCACACGGCCACCTCCTGCTGCTGCTACATGTCCCCAGGGGTCGGCCCTGCTCCATGCCAAGTGACAGCGTCTGCATCTGTGTGGGTCAGCCCTGCTTCATGCTGGGTCGGTGGCGTCCTGGTCCCCAAGGGTCAGAGCCCTGCTGCAGGCCGGGATTATGGCATCCTCATCCCTGTGAGTCAGACCTGTTCCACGCTGGGGTGATGGCATCCCAGTCCCCAAGGGTCACAGACCTGCTCCGCCCCCTTTCTCAGCCAGAAATAACTTCTGTCCCGTGGCTGGACCTTGGCATCTGGGCTGGAGCCCAGGACGGGTTGGGGCGAGCAGCAGGAGCCCAAGGGTGCCGTGAAGGGCCAGCAAAGGCCACCGAGTGCTGGTGGCTGCAGCTTGGCTTCGGCCTCATCCCCAGCACAGCAGGAGAAGCATCTTCAGTTCCCCAGAAGCATCTGAGGTATCCCCTGGCCAGGTAGGGAAGGTGAGGTCCCACGTGGGGGTCAGCAGGTGGGTGGGTGCACGGGGCTTGGGGATGTCCTTGGAAAAGGGGACACCACCACTGTGGGGGTCAGGGTACAGTTTCCCTGGAGTGGGGCAGAGGGAAGGACGGGGTCCCTGGCTCGTTGTGTGGATGGTCAGTGCTGAGCTCAGAGCTGGCAGGGAGCTGTGTGCCAGGCTCACACAGGCTCCCCAGCCCCACGGGAACCCCAGCACTGCAGGGCCCTTAGGGGAAGCTGCCCTGCATCAGCCTGAGCTGGAGGGTGCCAGATGCACCAAACAGTGTAGAACAGCACTTGGGGAGCCGAGCGTCCCGGCAGCAGAGGAGGGCTCTGCTGCAGGTGGGCAGCCCAGGGGGCTCAGATTGGAGCTGGTTTCCAGCCGCCTCTCCACAATGGAGCAACCCAGCCGAGTGGTGCCATGACCCTTCTTGCTGCTGGCTGGGCTCACCAGCTCCCTGCAGGTTCAGGGCTGCAGCCCCTGCACCCTCAGAGCCAGCAGCTGAAAATAGCTCTGCTAAGGCAGACGTGCTGGGGGGGCGGTAGCCAGGGCTCCCGCTCGGCCGGCACCTGCTGCTCCGAGAGAGCTTAGGGCACAAGGACAACAGCTCACTGTGGGCAAAGACAGAGGCAAGGACAGTTTCTGCCTTAAAGAAAGGCAGAGAGGAAGAAGGACAGGCAGGGGCTGAGGGGCAGTGTGATTTGAACATTCCCTATGTCTGTTGAAGGGGACAGAGAGCGGTGCAAGGAGATGCTTAGGGATGATGCTGAACAGGAGAGATGCTCAGCTGAATCCTAGCATCTCTCTGGGGCATGCCTGGGGTGACATGTTCCCATGTTTGGTGTCACTCCTGGAGTGCCTTTCTCTTCCAGCCAGACAGGATCCATCCCCCTCCCACAGAGCTGCCCCAGGAGCACGGCAGCAGGTGATGGCCATCATGAGACCGGGCCCTGAAGATGGTAAGGGGGTGCAGGTGTCACCAGCCCCAGGGCAGTGCTGCCTTCCCTGCCTAGGGGCCAGACTCAGCTCTGGTTGAGGCCACTTGCCCTGTTTCTGCTGGAATAGTCCATGCACGGGGGGAAGAGGCTGCTTGAACCTCTGGAGCTCCCTGACAATTCCTCACACTGAGGAAATGCCAGTCCTTGGCCTGGGCAAATGGCCCAGCCACAAAACAGAGGCCCCAACGAGGGCATACACGGTCTGTGCTGCCTTAGGGGTCCCCAGCACTGCAGCATCCTCAGCTGTAGCTGTGCTCTCCCAGCCTCCCCAGAGCCCCAGCTGGACCTGGGGAAGAAGATGAGCACAACACACGACCTGATGATCGAGGAGCTCTCCCTGCCCAACAACCGCGGCTCCCGGCTCTTCCAGCAACGCCAGAAGCGGGTGCAGCGCTTCGTCCTTGAGCATCCCAGTGGCTCCAGGCAGGTGGGTCTGGGAACAACCCTTCCCTGGCTCTTGCAGCCTTTCCAGGGAAGGAATTCCTGGCGGGGTCAGTGGTCTCTCCACGGGGCAGCCATGGTTGGCTGACTGCTGTGCAGAGGTGAGGGGAGAGGAGAGATGTCCTGGTGGGCTGGGCAGGGAGATGGCCAAACATGGGGTTCAATATCCACCAAAGAGGAGGGGGACGGTGCTGATCCCCCTCTGCACCCACTCACTGTCTCCTGCAGCTCCCAGGGCAAGGGGCACGTGGCTCACACCACACTGGGAAAGGTGATCCAGAAGGAGCAGTGAATGAACAGATGGTGAGTAGATGGAAGAAGCTCTGAGGTGCTTTCAACCACCCTCTGAGTCCCAAACGGGGCAGGGGGAGCTCCCCATGTGCCTGTTAACTCTCCCCTCCACAGTCAGGTGAGAATGCTGAGGGCCAGGAGAATTATCACTCTGAGCTCCACGTAGCAGCATCACCCCAAAGTGGCCCCCCAGAAGTACCCAAGAAGTCAGAGAAGGTCTTGCACATGAGCAAAGTCCTGAACCCCAGTGCCCTGGCCCCAGGTAAGACAATGCTTCCTGCACTTGAACCCTACCCTGCTGTGATCTCAGCAACATGGGGCTGGAGGCAGTGAGCTGCTGCTTGCTTAGGGGTCTGCCCAACCCTCCTCCAGAGATTTTATGTGTACAAATGTGTGTGTGTGTGTACACATATACATACAGATATATATATATGTATGTATGTATGTATGTATGTTATACTCATTCCTGCCCCACTAACAGGCCGTGGCCACGCAGAGGCTGGGCTGTTCCCAGCGCCCTGCCTCAGCATGGCTCTGGCCCCAGCAGCCCACACTGTCTCTCCCCTGCACAGGGTACTCGAGCCCCCTCAAAGAAATCCCCCACGAGAAGTTCAATGTCACCGCCATCCCCAAGGGCTACCGGTCCCCATGGCAGGAGCTCTTTGGTGACAAGGACAATGCCATGTATGGCAAGAACCCGCCGCCCATGAGACCCCCTGCGTGGGACTTCAGGAGCTTCAACAGGTAACAGGGGCAGACACCACCAGCCACGCCAGCCCTTGGCCAAGCCCTTCAGCCTCGAGGAGCATCCACCATCCTGCCAGGGAAATGCAACCATTCGTGCCCTCTTTATACCCCGGAGGGGCACAGCAAACGCTCAGGATGCTCTTTTCCTACTCAGGAGCTCCTCTGTGGCTCCCTGCAAAGGTTCCTGCCTCCAGCAGCTCTCCCCCAGATCTCCTCTCAGCTCCATTACTGGCCTCGCACAGCCTTAAGCAGCTTGATCTCACTGGGTAACCTCAGGGATGAAATTTGGGAGGGCCAATTCTTACAAACATGGCCCTGGAGTAGGAATCACTCCTGTTCCCAGCTGGGCTCAGCTCTGGGCTGTGTGAAGGAATGACACAGTGCCAAGTCTCTTTCCTAATTTCCTTAAGGTATTCAAGCAGCTGCTGGAAGCAGTAGGGGTATAAGGTTAATCTTCCCACAGAGTGCTAAGAGGTCACCAGATTCCTTCCAAACACCTGCTTGAGCCCAAAGCCTCCAGGCCAGGGGGTTTCTGGTGGCTCTGCCTGGCAAGCTCCGTGCCCTGTGGCTGTTTTTGATGGAGCATGGCTGGTGCCTCCTCACACCTCCAAATTACACTGGGTCAAGGATGGGACCCTGGAACAAAGACTGACAAGACAGATCTCCTTTCTGGAAAGGTGCTTGGTGGGGATCCAGGAGATGGGAGATCTGCTGGTAGTAAAGCACCAGCAGCCCATGGCAGAATAATGAGAACTGAACTTTTAAGCTGAACATCGTCTCAGGGAATCAGCAAAAGGAGTCCTGTCTGTCTTCCTCCCTGGAAGCCTCTGTCATGAGGATGGAATTACATTGGCTTTGGTGGCCTGGTGAAAGTCATCTTCCAGTAGGCAAGTTCCCACTGGAGTTTCCCCCAGGACACAGCACTGCTCCCCAGCAGACCATGTGCCAACAGCAGCAGCTCCCCTGTGCCCACCCCAGGGCTGGATTTGAGGCGTGGGGGGACACAACTGCTGTGCTTTCAGCACTTGGCAGAAGGGGCTGTGGGCGACCACAACCCCTCCTTGTGGGGGACCACAACCCCCCCTTGCGGGAAAAGCCATCCTAAGGGGCAGAGATGAGCCTGGCCACAAGTGTCCCTTTGCTGCTCTCCTCCCCCTCAGCCCTGGGGCTTTGCCATGTGGCTCTCCTTGAGGAGTTAGAGCCAAGGAGGTGCTGCAGGGGGAGAACAAGGGGCTGCTGCAGACACTTGGCTCTTTTCTTTCAACATTTAGCCATGTTTCTGCCTCAGGATTTATTTATGGACAGGGACTGAAGCAAGGGCATGTTTCTGAATAATACTCTACCCTGTACCATTTCTCCCCTCTCACACACTGCCTTTCTATTTAAAGTCTTCAACTGTAATTTAATACAGATGGATGCTAATTTAACTCCAAGCCTCTTGCCACCTCCTCTAATTCTTCAGTGAGGCAGGAAGATTCAGAAAGCCAATCTGCTTTTAACTGGGCTTTTCACGATCTTCCAAGCTTTTAAATCACTTCTCAGTTCAAATACCAAGCCACAGAAAAACACACTTTTTAGAACAAACTGGCTATCGAAAAGCCAGTGGTCTTGCCTAAGGCTAGCTGAATCCCAGCACAGCTCTCATGGGTCACAGAGCAAGGGCAAGTCCACCATCTCCACAGTAACTGTATTAAAGCAGACTCATTTATCCCCAATTTTGAATATTCAGACTGTGATGCAAAAACCTGGGCCACCTTGCTAAGGTGTGCTGCCTTAAGAGAGAGTGAAAACCAAGCTTTGACAAAGACTCTCTTTTCCCAAAAGGAAGTTCCTAGAACAAACTTCTCTCATTTGCCTTTCCCCCTCTTATTTCTCCTCTGTTGCAAAACAGTGCCACGTTATTCATGTTCTAGCTGTGCTTCCCAAAGCAAACATTCCCAGTTTTGCCTCACTGATAGCTCAGCCCCTATGTGCTGCTCCAAAACCAACATTCTTGGCTTTTTGGGGGCTGGCACGCTCTTCCCCAGTCCCTTTCCACATTTCTCCAGAAAGAGATGACAGCTCTTGCCCCCACACTGCTCCTCCTGTTAGTCATTGCTCAGGAGGAGCCGTCCCAAAAGGCGGGATGGAGCCAGGGCCAATAGAGCTGCATGTGCTGGTATGATCCTGAGCAGCGTCAGCCTCAGCCCTCTGCAGGACACAGGAGCTGCAGATAAGGCACTCTCAAGACCAGGGGTTTGTCATTGTCACTGGTCTCTGAATCTAAGCCCTTCCACGTGCAGAACAGTTCCACCAACACCCAGGCATCAAACTCCACTCTCCAGGTTTGCCAAAGTGTGAGTTGAGGTGGGCTCTGTACCAGACAACCACCCCGCTGGGCTGGTAGGGCCCTAACAGTGTCCTGGGGAGGAAGAGGAGGGTTAGGCAATGCAACAGGCATTGATAAATTGTGCTGGCCTCAGTAAACCCAGACTTGTTTTTTCTAACACCTTCACAACAGCCTCTCCTTGTGACTAAGTGTGCTTCTCCTTGTGCTGCAGGACTCCAGCCCCGTTTGACAGGGCGTTGGTTGGTGAGCTGTTCTCTTTGCCCACCGTAGAGCTGGATAACCTGAGTGTGCTGGAGGTGATTTCCCACAGGCCCAACTTCAACAGGGTGGCCCAAGGCTGGGTGCGGATCCTGCCGGAGAGCGAAGAGCTGTAGGACGTGCGTTCCCTTCCCCATGGCCAGGGATGGTTCCCTCACTGGACTCGGACACACTCACAGGGGAGGGGAGGGGAGGGGAGGGGAGGGAGGGCAGGTATCCTTTCTGGAAGCTCAGCTGGTGGGTTTGGGCTGTCATCTTCGAGTGGGGTTTGAACGAGCTCAAGTGTGGGACCATTCTGAATTGCCCTTGCAGTCAGTGCCAAACCAACCAGCCAAGTCCTCACTGTTAATCCAGCAGATCCCCGCAAGCTCCCGTACAAAACATCCCGTACAGCCTGTCCTCTTCCCTGCCTCATGGAAAACAGCAGCACCACCAGCTGCAACACACCAAGCTGCCTCACTGCATCCTCACTGGCACGTGAGACCAGCTCACACAGCTGGTGCTTTTGCAGAGAAACTCCATCTTCAGGATAACTCTGCATCTGTCATTCCAGTCAGGATGCAGAGAGGAGGTGATAATGCAAGAGCAGGAGCAAAACAAGTTACTTGAGGCATTGGCATGTTTATAGCAGCTACCTTGAGCTTGGCTGGACAACAAAAACAAATGAAGGAGTGGGAATCTACCTGTTTTCCAACACAGCAAAGCCACAATGGAGGAGAGAGGAACGCTGGGAGTTGGAAACTTGTGCTCTGTTTCCCAGAAGCTTCTGGCTAGCACTTGGCAGCTATTTCCTCCCTCCTACTGCTTTTTGCATGTCTCGCTTGAACATCATCTAATCTAGGCTCTTTGAGTGACTTATGACAGATTTGCTTCATGTAGTTGGTCAGTGATCAGGCCCTACCTGGACCTGTGGCCCTGCAGAACCACACCAGTGTGAGGATGCTGCCGGGGTGTTCTGGTAACTCCAACACCAGTAGGAAGGAAAAGCAGCACAGCCATGCCTCCAGAGCCAGCACAGGCTTCCCTGGCAACGTGAAAATCAGCAATGAGGATCAAACTACACCAGCATTTCCAGCAGTGACACACAGTGGGACATGCAGCTAACAACAGCCTACAGTCACCAGAATACCTGGGGAACCCCATTCACAAAAACCTCTGACTCAACACAGGCTTCCTTCAATTGCTTTTGTCAGGTTCTTAACGTTACCCTTTCTTATACTCCCAAAAGCACCACGATAAAAGTTCCTTTTTCCACCACTGTGGTTAAATGTGGAAAATAAATGTTGTGGTAAAAATGCAGTTAGCAGCTGCCTCATTTGTGAAGTTTGTAACACTGTGCAGAGGAAACCTCACGCAGGGATTCTGCTGCCACAGCATATCATTCAGGTGGGAAACTTTCATTACTCTGTTTCCCACAGAAGCAGGAGGGGGCAAGCAAACAGAAAGAAAAATGGTTTGTTCCTTAGAAACAATAAATCTATGATGCTTAACTGCTGCCCTGTTCCAATTCCATTTCTCTCCTCTTTGTCCAGCATCAGCAGAACCTAGGCACCCTGGGTAACTGGCTGGAAATAATAAACAAATTGGGATGATGTGAAGCCTCCTGCATGCCAAATCTCTCACAGCACTCACAGGTCCTGGCCATGGACACTCTGGGCCAGAGCAGTGGCAAAAGCCACAGCCCTCTCCCATCCACCAGCAGCCTCTGCTGTCCAACACCACCCTGGGTGAGCTGTCCCCTGACAAAAGCAGAACTAATTATCCACACCCAAAGCTCAGCTCTTTCTCCAGAGAAAGCCAGCCTGTGGTGCCACAAGTGCTACACCTCCTCTGACAGTCTGGCAGGGCTGGAACCATGATGGGACCCAGTGGCACTGTACAGGACAGCACATAAAACTAAAAGTGGATGTGCATGTCCTTGCCCATGTAGGATCTTGGCTGTGGCAGCAGTCACATAAAAATCAGACCAAGTCCTCAGACACTGCGCTCCAGGAAGCTGGGTCAAAGCTTGGTGTTGAAAATTTCAAATAATTTTATGTACTTTTTAACAAACAAGCAATATAAGCTTCAGAACAGGCCCCATCCTGTTATGAAGATGTCCACAGATCCCTTTCATGAAAGCAGCTAATATGGAGATAAACCTAAAATCCTCCAGCCACATGTACACAGACCTCGCTCAGCTACAGGCTCCAGGCAGGATGCAGTTGCTCCGAGGTCACCACTACACTTGGAGCATAGAAAGAAAAGCTTCACATCTTATCAAAGCAAGATGAAGTGGGACCCATGTCACATTAAGGGGATGCTGTTTCACAGGCCTTGGAGAGCCCCAAATCTTGCAGCTGCAATTGCATCGTGCCCTGCCCTGCAGCTGCAGGCAGCACAAACCAAGGCTCTGGAGCAGAGGGGGCTGTCATCTGGCTAAATCAGCAACTGCTGACCTGTCACTCCACACCATGCCCACACTGCCTGGGGGCTGCTCGCTTGAGCAAGAACCAGTGTGCCCAGAACTTGTCTTGCTCAGGATGTGCAGGATTAGAAGTGATGCACTTAAAAAGGCTTTGTTTTCTTGTCTTTTTTTAATCAAGAAGTCAGGAAAAGGAGGGAGGAAAATTCTGTGTAGTGGTAAGGCCAAGCCACGCATTTGGCAGGTCTGATGAACTCGTTTCTCAACTCTTATTCAGTCCTGGTTTAATACCTCATTAGCATAATACATCATTAGTTACCTGACAGAAAAAAGTCTCTGGTTACATTTTAACATGTATCCTCAGTTCCAACTGAGGATATCAAAAGGGCTTGAAAAGGGTTTGGTTTTGTTTTTCCAGTAGTTTATTTCAAAAGTGTGCCAATGGGATACATAGATAGCACTGTAATTCTGGTACCCCAGACCCACAGACCCCTGACAGCCCTTCTGTCTGTCCCCCACCCACCCCCCACACTAATAGAAAGACCTGGGACGTATCAAGAACCCGATTATACGTGGAGACACGGAGCTGAGCTTGCCCTGTGGCTGCAAGCAGGGAAATAAGGCGTCTCTAGCTCACCCACAGCTCAACATATGGTGCTACCATGGTAACTAGAAAATAACATTTACTTCAAGGATGAGGGTGGCAGGACGTGCTAGGGGCTGCTGTGCTTTCCTGCGTGGGCACCCATCCTCTGGGGATCCTGGGATGGGTAGTGGATGGGACCTGGGGCTCTCATGAAGGGAGGTGGGGGCCCCATGGCGTGGAACATGTGTGGTCCAAAACCTGCAGAAACAAAAGTTGGCAGCTTCAGGCAAAGTAACAAAAAACCTGATGTGTGTGTACTGCTGCTTCAAAGTACTGACACCACAGCTGGCTGACAGCTGTGCCTCACAAATGCGCACATATCCATCTCCCCAAACTCCTGCCCCTCTTTTCAGTATAACTAGGGCCAATCCCTACCCAACACACATCCTTAAAAATAAAAGCTGGTGGGGGGAGTGGGCAGGTGTCTGTAATACCCATCTAAATCTTTTCTACTCAACTACAGAGCAGAGCAAATACATCTATGAGAGTCCAAAATTCCATTAAAAAAATAAAGCATCTCTGGATAGATATATAGAGAGCCAAGGACATGCCAACATTCAACCATCTGCAAAGTTACCCTTTGAAGTTCGGGTTAATGTGGCATTTACACAGCCAGCAAAAGCACTGAGCAGGTCTCAGTACCAGTAACAGTGATCTCCAACATGCCTGGGAATTTGCAAGCAAATACCAACCACAACAGGCAGCTCAGTTTAATTAAACTGTGCTGACAGCTCAGTTTAGATCATCCGTTTACACTGTGTGATCAGGGATGAGGAAAATCAGCTCAGGGCATGCATCAGTACTGCAGCATGGCCTGGCAAGGAGGAAGAGACTGTCTAACACTGAATTTCACACCCCCACTAGAGGGGGAAACACAGGTACCTGGAGGCGGCGGTGGAGCGATGCCAGGAGGAGGTGGCAGGGCAATGTTCACCACAGCTGAAGGGCCACTTGGAGGTAGATTGAAGTAATTTGCAGAAGCCTCCTCTTCTGCAGCTGGAGGAGGGGGGAGGGCTGCAGAAAAAGTATATATGGTTATGGAAATCTCTCAAGCAAGACAAGCAGAGGTGTCTGCCTTCAGAGATGGAGCACAACCCACACTTTCACAAGGGCAAACTGTTGCTACTATTTCATGTATGAACTGGAATGAGAAGCAGAACTGCCCTGAAACCCCAGTCAACAATTTCTTCCATGTGAAACCAGCTTTGCTTTGTCCATCATACAACACTCAGTGGACTAAGAAAACATTAAAAACGTGGGTTGCCAGTATCTGTGATCTAAGTAAGTTGAATTCAGCTTTTACTTTTCATTCATCACATAAAGAACTCTCTTTTCATCAAGGATCTGCTTCTAGACAAAGCTCATCTCCCATCCAGCTGGATCTGCTGCAAACCTACTGTAACTGTTCTGGGCTCACCACTGCCTCTACCATCCTGAACTGTAAGTGCTCCTGGAAGTTTAACTGCAGTCTCACTCATGGAGTGGGTCAGCATTAAGTATTTCAGAGATGAATACAACTCCCTTACCTCCAGGAAGTCCTGGAACTGGCTCCAGCTTTATCCCCGATTCTGTAGTGCCTTCCTTGTCCTTTTCTTTTCCTCTTGCTGCCTGGGACCTGAAAAACAAGCAAAAGTTGGAGAACAAGGATGAGAAAGGCAGGATAAGGAGATATTTACACCACAGTGGCTTCACATTATCTATTCCAGATCCATTTCTTCAGGCCAAAGATGAAAAACTCACAGAACAGATGGTACCAAGTTTGCAAACAGTGTTTACAGGAGATGGACTAGGAGCAAAGCTACCAAAACTCATCTATAATCCTCAACCAAGAAATGCCTTATGTTACTTGTGTCATCTCCAAGCCAGATCCCACTGTGAACAGAAAACCAAAATGCAAGAGGACCCCAACTATTCACCAAACAACTATCAACTTCTGCATAATACCCAATCCTGCTGATCAAGACTGCAACCTGAGAGAAGAACTTGCAAATCCTCCAGGTTTCCTCCCCCCACACTCACCTTCCCCATTTGACGTTGAGCCTGCGGCCATTGACAATGAGTTTGTTGAAGGATTTCTCAGCAGCCACCTCTGCAGCCTGCCTGGTGGCAAACTGGATGAAAGCACATTGCTGCCTCTGCACCACCGTTATCGTCCGTATCTCCCCAAACTGGTAGAAGTGATTTCTGCATGGGACAAAAAAAATTATTATGATACCCCACTCCTCCTGGTCACAGGGTATAGGGCAGGTGAAATAGGCATGCTCAGAAACTTTCTCTTCTCCATTCTCAGTTCAAACTCATCATTAGAAATCAATAATCAATCAGTTAATTTGCCCTCCATGCAATTATGGAGCAATAAAAGCTCTGCAGCAGCTTCTCTCAGTAGCTAGCTAGAGGATACAGGACCTCCTTGTAAAAAGGGTTATACAGTATCCCCAACAGCTCAAAGGGATGACTCATCTTTAAAGAGATAAATTTTAATCCAAGCATTTGAAATATGCCTGCTTGTTCTCCAACAAGCTGGCACTCCTCTGCACTTGCCCACCAACCAGTTCCCCATTAAAAAAACTGAAAGCCAGATTTATTTTTGCTCCTCACTTGAAGAGCCATTATCAAAGTGTCAAACAAAAAGGCAAGGGGAATACAAATTCACCAACACACCTGAGATCTGATTCAGTGATGGTATCTCCAAGGCCTCCAACATACAGTGTAGTAATAGTCTTGTCTTCAGGAGGATCTAGACGAGGCATGGTTGATGCTCGTTTCAGAAGTTTGTCAGCCACAGGATCATTAATTCCATAGTAACGATCTTTGATGTTCTGGTCAGCCAGAGGATCATCTGGATCTGTAGGTTTCTCATGTCTAAGGTTCAGCAGACAAAGCATTTTATAGCATCAGGGATGACTGAATGGATTAAAATGATTGTAGCTGCCAGTTTCCCTTCTAAAAACCCTCAGGTCAATTATATCCTTAACCCTGTCCACATAAACATGCCAAAATGGAACAAAGCCCTGAAAACTTCAGCTGCAGCCAGGACTGCGTCAAGTTCTGAATGAATGGTGCTTCTGACAGCTCAACACTCAGCACTACAAAACACAAGAGCTGGGTTTGAAACAGCCTCTTGTTCAAATACAAAGATCTCTGCTTGAGGGGACTGATGCCACAAAGGGGAAAAATTGACTACACTTGAGAAGAGCTACAGTCACTGCCTTGGCAAAGGACACAGCCAACTTCTCACAAAACAAATGGCCACCACAGATATTCATTTGCTGGCACTGGATGCAAGTTTTGCCCTGACCCAAATCACTGTAGTGTCTCCTGCCCACTGCAGCATCTCCAAAGGAAGCTGCATCTGACCGTGGTGAAGAGATGGACTGCCCAAGCTGTGTCTGTACCTGTAGGGACACTCCTCTCCTCTCTTGCACTCTCCTTTTACCCAGAAGGAACAGATGTGAGGACGGTTACGTTTGTAGTATGGAGTCGTTCGGGCCAGCTTCAGCAGCATGTCACTGGTAGAAGTAGCTTTTCCTAGTGCACCAACTGGTCTAGTTCCATCAGAATTGGCTATCTAAAAGCACACAGAACACAAATAATTATGTGTATATCAGCACTGAACACTAATGCACAGAATCAGAGCAAGCAAGAGGTTTTAAGAGAAGCTAGGTCATTGCTGCCCTTTCCTCCCCCCACACAGCTACCCAAAAAACATGGTCATGGCTGGCTACACTTACCTCTCGCTCCATGTTCTGGGTGTAGTATTCTTTGTTGACATCAGATTTAGGCATTTCATCCTTAAGGGAGAGTCCTGCATCCCGGACTTGGATAGGCAAACCTAAAATGAAACAAAAAAACCCCAACCAATCCATATGAATAATAAGCTGAAAGAGCAGAAACAGTGATTTCTGCAACCTGCAGTAACCAGAGGTAAATCATCTGCTGCTCAGAGAAACAACTCTGCCCTTGAACCTCTGAAGAGACATGACGACCAAGACCTGTTCTTCTCAAAGACTGTCCAGTGACAATCACATGCGCACATTCAAAGTAATTTCACCAGCTCCCACTTCAGAGGGCAGCTCCCTGTCTTGGACCAGGTTTTTGGGTACACACCATATTCCAGGTCGAGCAGGCAGGTCTGACAGACATTCTTCAGCTTGCTGCAGGTCTGGCACACTTCTGTCTTCTTGAAGCGCATCCGCACCCCGGGGCACCAGCGGAACACCGTGAAGGGCCTGGCACAAATCTGGGACACAAAGGTGGCACTTGGTTCACTCTGCACAGAGCTGCCATTCTGCTTCTTGCATGGAAACAATCTCCAAACTCATCCAGCTTCTCCAAACCATAAATACAACTCCTTTGTCCTAAAGCTAAGACTCAGAGCTCAGGAAATATTTGTTTCTATTTGGAGTTTTACTTTGACAGGAAAAAGTTTTAGGGAAATTGGTTTTTTTTGTTGCTGCTTTTATTTTATTTATTGCAATAATACAAGTGCAGATCTACTCAAAGATATATAAATTCTCTTTGATTCCAGGTGATGTCAGTGTGGAGTTTCTAGAGATGAATTACAATGATGGGTACATCAGGCACCAGCACAGCAGCAATCTGCACAGCTTTGGTGCAGAACAGTGATGCTCCCTCTTATCTCATGGAATGAGGCATTTACTTCCTCTGCATGTACACCTTGAGTACACAATATAATCTCAGTATGTACAGACTCCAAATTATACCTTTTCTCTACTACCTCAGATGAAAACTGATAAAAGGGTAAAAACCTCCTTTAATTTCCCTCAGTCCAGGCAGCACTGAGTATTTCTTGCTCTTGGAAATAATTGTGGCTTATTTCTTGGGCAGCCAACACAAATCACCAAATAGCATGAATAACACACATAGTAAAACCCAAACCCCAGGTATTTTGCATTTCTCAGTAAAAACAACAAACTCACCCAAGAAAACATGGAGCATTTTAAATCCTGCAATAACTTCACATATAGTACAGCAGTATTTGCAAAACCTCATTCTGATAAACATGAAGATTTGTTTACAAAGACTCAAGATTTGCTCAATAATTTTACTATTTTAGGACCAACTGACTCTGTCTAACAAGCACAGTAGACTGACCTAAAAATTTATGTAGTTACATAAACATTTTAAGTTAACCCAGATAAGCACTCTTCTGAAGCTGACAGGTTTTTAATCATTAAAATGGATTGCTCCTAGATCTGCACTGATTTTGCCAATCTTTCTTCAAAACACACAAACATACCTTGCATTCTTTTCCATATTTTTCTTTGGTCTGAAATATAAAAAATAAAAAACCATGAAATATCACCAACGTAAACCATGAAACATATCATTGATGTGGTAACACAGAAGGTTTTTTCATAATTATGCTGCATTTAGACTCACTCATCCATAAGTATTTGGCTTACACCTTAGAAAGTCAACAGGACAAAAAATATAAATCCTAAATACTCTCAATACACTTTTGGTTTAGAAACTTTCATTGAAAATAGAGTACTTTAAGTCCCACCTCCTGTACTGATGAAAGGTGAGAATGAAAAGGAGGATTAACAGCTCTTTTTAAAGAGAGGTGATGTTACATTAAATAACCCATGGAAACAAACAGGTTTAGAAATATCCCCTATAGTAGCATTAGGGTTATGTTTCACAAGAACAACCCAATCTCTCTCAGCAAACTTTGTGGAACACAAATGTGAAGGAGATAATGTCAATGTAGGTCATGGGCAAACAGGCCAGGCAGAGAAAAGCAACAGAACATGGACTGACTCACCCTGCACAGAGCAAACCAAGGAAAACAAACAGGAATTTAAACTACCTTCATAAGTCACTTTTAACTTAATTTTAGAGGTGCATGTTTGTCACATTTTAGAAATTGCGCAAATTAGAACTTGAGCAGCTCACAGCTGTCCATGTTGAAACTTGCCAATACTAAAATTTCATTTTCTACTATTTCCTGCACTCCAGACACTGGGAGGGGTCATCTTCTCTCCTTTGTGATTGATTTGTTCTTAATTCACACCCCTAACTGTGATATTACACACCAACAACAGCTGGAACCAGCTCCTGCTGTGCAGAACCAGCTGTTCAGGAGTGTGTGCTCACTTCAGCACCTCCTCCTGTACCCAGCCCGATTTCAGTCCCCAAACCCACAGCTTCAGGGCCACCAGAGAGAGGGCAGGACTGCAGGGTCCAAGGGCCACATACCATCCGAATATAGGGATTTTCTCCAAGACACGTCTGGCACAGGATAGGGAAGTCCTATCGAGCAAGAAGAAAATTGGGAATTTGTAACAAGCTCTGCCATCACAACAGCATTCAAGACACACTGAAAAATGATCTAGTTTAACTCATCAGATGATTAAAAGTTGCAACTGGATTCAGAGACACCAGGAGAGCTGCAAGCCAGGACCCAGCCCCAAATTGCTATAGAATCATACTATGGTCGCTATTGTAGCTTGGAGTAAAACTTACAATAACTAAATGAAAAGCGCATTCCTGAGATCTGAACCTGTCAGTGCCTGGACTGCAGCAGATGACATCGGCCCCGTTATGCCTCAGCAGCGACTGTCTGCACTGGGCCCACTCGGGAGAGGCTTCAGCTGGAAGGGACGCGGCCAGGGCCACACGAGGGGCCCAGCTCAGCCCCCGCAGCTGCCACAGCCCCTGCACCGCGGCGCGGGGGGAGGAGCGGCGGGGCAGCTCCTTCCCTTCGCGCCGAAAGGAGAGCCGGGGAACCGCGGCAGAGCCCTCCCGGGCGGCTCAGCCGCAAGTGGCGGGTCCCCGGGGCGGGTGGCGGGTCCCCAGAGAAGGTCCCAGCCCCGGGGCCGCCTCCCCGCACTCCGCTCGCCTCGCGGCCTTGCCGCCCCACACGCTCCCGCGGCGGAGCAGCGCCCCGCCGGCCCAGGCCCGCTCTTGCCGGCTGTCCCGGCCCCTCGCGGCCGCCCCGCTCACCGCATCCTCCCAGTTCTGCCGGTTGTAGGTGTTGGAGCCCAGCGATGTGGACATGGCGGCTCCGCTCCGCTGCCGGCAGGCGGCGGCCGGAAGTGACGCCACTTCCACCAGCGCCGTGACGGAAAAGGCGGGCTGAACGAGCGATGACGTCACGGTGGCCCGGCGGCAGGGGGCGCTCCAATCACAGCTCAGCGGGCGAAACCATGGGAAAGGAGGCGGGGGGAGCATGGGGACGAGACCACTGGGAGAAGACGGGGGAGCTCCGCCTTCTGTTTTGTTTAAATGATGATTATTTTGGAATAAGAGCCAGCGCAAAGAATCCGAGAGCCACGTGTGGTTTATTGAAGGTCACTACACGACGTTAAGCATAAGGCAAGAGGCGCCTGTGGCGGAGCAGGGACAGAGGCAGGGACACGCCAATACCTTTCCTATGGCCTACAGCATAGAGGGGAGAACAGCTCGCCGAGCTCATCCGAGCGACACAGCCCAATGCACCTCTTGTTTGTCGTGAGAAGGGCGCAGGTCACGTTGCCTGCAGCAAACCCCAGCCCCAGGCACAGCTCTACGCTTGGGTGCTGGGAGGTCTTTCTGTGGTGGCGAGTGCAGCAGCTGTTTTGGCTACTGAACAGGAGAATCTGTGGCCAGAGGTGAAGTGCTTTGTTATCTGGACAGGGAAAGCTGCAGCAGGCACTAGCACTACACATTAACTACTAACTACAAGTCTCAAACTCATGCTGTACATCTGTGTGTCACCTACACAGAGCTGTAAACGTGATGCCTCGCTGCTTTGAGACCCGCTGCAGAACCAGGGCTGTGAGCTGTGAGCCCCTCCAGCACACCACAGCAGGTTCCCTGCACTAGGGGAGATGTTTTGGGGTGCTGCACCACCCCCCCAGAGAGCGGGCGGGCTCATCCTGCCCCTCCATGCAGAGGATTCGCAGATGCAGGCTGGCAGAGCCATGGCACAAGTATCATGACACGGCCATGGCTGGCTGGTATTCAAGCCTTTCCCAGCACAGCAGCATGTCAAAGCCCCTCAGAAATGTTTAACAAAGGGTCAGCTTCTGAAGTGGAAATGCTCTGCAGAAGAGCCATCTCACCTGCCTGCACCAGCCATGCACTTCTTGGTAATCTTGTCTCCTGGATACACAGCTCTTAATCACCCATTTTAGCTTGGACTGCAGCCAAATTATACCCTGGGTAAATGACCTCCTGGTACAATGTGTGTAGTTAACATATAATGAGTTTCCACCTTTACACCTCCCTCCTACCCGCCCTAACTGGAAAAACAAAGATTATGAACCCCACTGTAGCTTTATAATTACCAGGACTAATCTTAACTCTCCACGTTTCATACCCTCATTGCTACAACCCCTAGCAACACAACATTTACTGAGCTGAGGTCTGCCAGGGAACCTCTCTGGAGCATCCCTGCCTCTCCAGAGCATTCCTGCCTCAGTCAAGAGCTGCAGCAGAACCTGAATTCCCAGCTTTCAGCACATCCTGCTGCCACATCCAGCTGAGATGCAGCGGGCTGACGGTGGGCTTGGTTGCCAGTCAGATCCATGAACACTACAGTACACTATGTTTAAAGTTTAAAGGCAAACTGATCAACTCCTTTGTGAAAAAACCTCTGCCACCTCGGCTAAGCAAGCTACATAGGCCAGAGGGGTAGGGCAATATGGCCCAGCCCCCACAGCTGAGGTATTCTATGAGGGAGCAGAAAACCAAAAGAAAAGATCATGCTGCTGGCAGTAACTTGCCAGAATGCAGAAGGCAGGGACACTCCTTAAAATGTTTGTTTGGGAAGGGCATTGCCCTTTGTGAAAGAGAAGTTGTTCACCGGGTATGTAACATCAGGTTTGTGGGCTGACATGGAAAAAAAGCCAGTACAGGTTCTTTTCGGCTGATAAATCCAAATTCAGCCCAAATCATCTGTTGATAAAGCCAAATTCAGTGCAAACCTGGAGGGAGATCTTTTTCTGTGCTCTAAGACGTGCTGCAAGTTACTCTAGCCTGTGGCAGTGAGGGGAAGTGGAGTGGTGGTTAGTGGGCACTACGACAAGGGGAGAGAGAACAAACCAGCCCAAACCACAGCAGGCTCAGCCCCCTCCTGGCAGCTGGCCGGGCCCGTGGCACACCCACACATCACAAAGGAGCTCTGGCAGAACCTTTCACCAGGTGCTTTCTCAGGGTGCCAGTCCATCCAGCCGTCGGGAGCCAGCGCTGGGAGCCGCTACGGGAGCACGGGGCCGAGGCTGAGCTCCACGTGATGGGTGAGCCAGATCACCTCGGAGGTGTGGTCACCATCCTCGTTGGGCCGGATGGGAGCAGTGAGGTTTTTGAACTCGTGCTTCATCTTGAAACTCACGGTCACTTCGCCCTCTTCTTTCTGTGGGGTGACCTTGATGAAAACTCCCACCTTATTGGCTTTTCTAAAGGCAATAACGCTGCAAGGCAGAACACACAGGAACATTGGGTCAGCCAAGTTCTCAAAGCATTGTTCCAAGTGGAACAATGCTCTCAGAGGAACTCAAACCACACTGGAGGCAGACAGGACGAGAGGGAGTTACTCAAAGAGACAAGTTTTTAAGGGAGAGGATCCCCACAGGACACTCACTCAGGGTCATCCTGGAAGTCTTGAGGCTCTGCTAGCTCATCATATTCTGCTGCAGCATCTTTGCCAGCCAGAATAAGCTCCTTGGGAGGAACTGCCACCTGAAACAGAGCATGGAGAGAAAGAAGCCTTTCAGCACTGATCACCAGTTACACTGCAAGCAGGAGAGGGCTCTGCTCTTCTGAGGACTGCTTCACTGTGGTTTAAAAGAAAAGTGATTCATCCTCAGCTTTTCCCTGCTCCAGGACCACTTGAGTACCACCCTGCCAGTGAAATAATAAATTTCTCCCTTGGGTTTTGGATATCAAAGAACAGACACAATTTCAAAATACTTAATGAGCTGCTGTTTACAATTGTGACAGTCATTTAAGCTCCAAGGACGGAAACGCAGGACAGTTAGCAGGGGTTGAAGGACATATGAAAAGTGTGCCCTATCTATGGAAGGACAAATGGGAGTAGTAAACCCTGGAAGAGGCTTGGGCTTAGCCAGCAGGAGGGTACAATCAATACCTTGGCAGTGCTGTTGATGTTATCAGGGTCTCCCTCCTCACACTCCAGCAATGTGACATGTGTGACATTCTCCACGGGATTAGTCAGAGTCAGAAGGACTTGGCTCTCCTGAGGAGATTCAGGAATCACAGTTCAAGAAGCAATTGTGTGAAAATTCATTGTTACTGTAAGCACCTCCATCTTCTCTGACTCATCAACACATTCAAAAATTGCATCACAACCTCTCAATGGATGGACAGCGACCACCCCCGTTCATAAGACAGGCGCCAATGCCATGCAAAACTCTTAATATAAGCAATATGTATTTTGGGAGTCTAGCTGAGATCTCAATTCCACACCTTTTATTCTCCAGACATTGGCAAGTGCTGATGTCACACTGCACAGCAATCTACTGCTGCAGTGACAAGTACATGCAGTGTTACTCTGGCCACTCCCTTAAACTCTGCACCCTCTAAATGGAGTGAGTGGAGCCCTCAGGGAACAATCATCACACCATGTCATCTTCCAAGAAGATCCCACATTCACAGCTCCTGGCTATGTCTCAGCCTAAGACACTCCTGGAAAAGCTACTGACCTTCATGTAGCGCAGGTTGGGAATAGACATGATTCTCACTTCAGGGATGTAGTTACTACAAAATAACAGAGCAAATAACTGTGAGGGACTGTGCTGCTGTCTGTAAAGCTATTAGAGCTTTCCTAAAAGAAAAAAATGAAGGGTCCTTTTGCTGTATAACCCTAATCCTACAAAACCCTGCTACAGTCTGGGGCTGGCACAGCATGCAGTGTTTTTGTCAAATTGCTGAAATCTTCAGTAGATCAGCAAGCAAACCTATTACAGATAAGCTAAATATATTTAAAAAGGTGATTACACCATTCTAAGGGATGACACAATCCCACAAGAGGTCAAAGGAAATTAAAATAGAAGGCATTAACTAAGCATAAACAGGGAGTTGCTGTCCCAGTCCCCATCTCCTACTTACACAGCAACCAGCTGGATCTTGAATTTGATAGACGTTGGATTGAATTCTGGTTTGCTCAGGTTATGTTCACATTTCTAGAAAGAAAGGTATTTAAGTCAGCACCAAAAGACAGTGTGCAGTCACACACTGCAGAATCAGAGCCACAAGTGCTGTGTCACTAGCCATTATATTACAGCCTCCAGCACAGCACATAGAAACTATCTGGGTGCATGTCCAATGTGCTCAGCTACTGATACTCCAAAATGTCATATCCAGCACTACTAGCACAACCTCAGAAACACAGGACTTGGAACCAGTCTTGAAAACACCTGGACACTGACTGCAGCACAAGTAACTGTATGCTCCAGAATCCATTAAAAAAAATGAAGTAGCTAGACCCTATGATCTCCTCATAGGCTACTCTTCAAATACAGGATCAGTCTGACATTACTTCTTTCTGAGTAAATACTCTGCATTTGTTAAGCATCCTGCATCTTAAATACTTACAATAATATTGCTCTATTACTTTAGGAACTAGATAAATAAATATCCTTGTATGACTAAGAAAACAAATCGTGTAGTAAGGGGTGTGTAGAAAGCCAACAGCAGAACTTGGATTTAACTCTTGCCTCTCTTCACTTCCCAGATCTCTGATTTGCTTCTCTGAAATAGCCTCTTCCTGCCTTCACTCTAGTGACATCTTCAGTATTCTGCACTGCCTCTCCCTAATATTTTGTTTGTTGACTTTTGTCCTAAGTAACAGCAAATTTTTTTTTTAATTTCGACTGTACTGGCAGTCCTCTTTGCCTCCTTGGCTAGCAGGGCACTAGCACAAACCACCTTTGTATCTTTATGCATCTTTGACAGTGTTGACCCCCTTTCACAACTGTCATCACACCAGAGACATGACAGCCTCCCTCACCCCCTTAGTGCTGTTACGACTAACTTGGCTGAAAACTTTCAACAACCAGAAGCATTTGAGCCATTTCTTTTAAAAGAGAAACACACAGCCCATTTCCCAAGCACCCAAGTGCTGAGAGCCTGGAAAGGGCACTTCTCTGGATTGAATTCCCTACCCGGCAGCGCAGCGAGCGTTTGATCAGGAGGTGCTTGTGACGTGGGTAGAGCTGGGAAGCACAGATGGGCTGGAAGTCAGGCTGCAGCAGGCGCTGGCGCAGAGTCGTCACTGGGAGCACAACAGAAAGCAAGACAAAGAAATGTCTCAGAAACTGAAACTCGAGCTGGATTCTACATATGCACCTCGCACTGTGTGGAGATCTGCCACCATCTCTAAGACACTTAATTTCACCTGCGCCTCATAATTTAGAAGCCACTGGCAATATCACATTTCTAGAAATAAATAGAAAGGCAAAAGCTGACTAAAGCTGCCCTGGCTGGGCACAGTAACATGAGAACAACATCAGTGCTAGCCCAGGAGAAACAAGGAACCCACATCTTTCTTCACAGCTGAGCTGGGATGGAAACAAGAGTTTTCTAATCATCTAGAACATAGATCTTTCCCTCACCACAGCAAATGAGTTTCAGCTTTGTTACCCCTCACAGCTGGGTGCTGCATGACTACAATACACAGCTTCTTAGCAAGGAGTTTGCATAACTCAGACTCACACATAGAATTAGAGAAAACATAGTTCCCAAATCAAGGAACTCCCAACAGCCAAAACCTCCCATGGGTTTCTCTCAAAATGCAGGCTCCTCACTGCACCAGTGCCTAAGAGGCAAGTGAGCCACCTGACAGCCTTTCCCTCACTGTGAGGAAACAGGAAAGTTGTTTTCTTCACCAGCATCAAACTCACAATGCCAACAGCTTCATGAGAAAGGGAAACCAAGGAGATCTACCCCTTTCCATAAACCTTTCATGAATTGATACTGGCAGACTTTGTAGGCCTGCAGAGCTACCAACATCATCGTTCCACTTGGAGCTACCGCAGCTGGAAGCCCACATCACTTCTGTACCTGCTGGTTCCTGTTCACACCAAGTCTTACTGATCAATTTACAGTATTTGTGGATTAAATTTATGAGTCAGCTAAAGAACTGGCAAGTGTACACAGGCTGTTCCAAGCTGATGTCAAAGCAATGCGCAATTGTTACTCAACAGCCCACTTTTGGTTCCAGATCCCCAGCAGCTGCTATTTCCTTATTTCCTGCTATTATATGAAAAAGGATATTAGCTTTTTTCTTCATCCCAAAGTTGATGCCTCATACACACAGAAATTAAGGCCAGCAAGAAAATTAAATAACCCTTCAGGCCTTCTGTCTCTGAAGCCACGTACAACATGACTTCTTTCCATGTACAACATGCAGCTGAGGCTGCATTCAAAGTTACCATTTAAAAATTGGTAATTTCAGTATTTCAATCCCAGCATAAAAATGACCAGGAACTTGGGTCATGAGGAACGCCACAAGCTTGTAGGCAATGCCCATATTACAAAATGTAAGGCAAAAAAGTGACAGAATATTAAGGTTTTACCTTCTGTCAGATTGATTGGTCTTGTGTAGTAATCCTCAGGAAGAGGCTCCACTTCTTCCACTGCATCAGCTGGCTCAATCTTGATCTCCTTCTGGTCTTCTCCTTCTTTCAGGCTAAAGCAAAATAATGGGCAACTCAGTAATGAAATAGGGCATGTGTGCTCTGACAGCAACTGCATTATAGCACAGAAGGCAGCGAGAGCCAAGATTGCACAACAATAATTACAACAAGGGTGTGAGCAGTCCCTTGTTCCTCTTGCTTTTGAAAAAGCAGATCTAGAACTGCTGCAGACAGATGCCTGAGGATCTGACACCTCTCCAGTGCTCAAAAGGGGTAATCTCCTCTCACTGCTATCTGCTAATTGTCTATCATCTTTCTAGAGTTGCTTTACTCCTCTCTTGCCTACACCTCCAATGCACCCCCCAAAGGTAACCCCACCCCTGAGACTCACGAGAGTCCAGCGAGGGCACTGATGGGAGCTCCGGGCCTCTGGCGCTGAAGCCTCGTTCCAAGGCCGTATTTGTCCTACAAGGAAAAAAGGAACTGTCACCCTCAGGTCTGCCTCCTGATGGGACACAAAGACCAGCTGCAAACTCATCCTTTGAGCTGCATGACAAGCATAGGGGTACAAGCAAAGGAAAGCAAAAAGGAGAAAGTATTCAATGCTTCCTAAGATACAGTCTTCTGCTTAAACTGTTAGCAAGGAGAAAACAATTCCCACTGCACTGCAGATGGGGAAAGACAGATGTGTGTGGCTACTGCTTATAAAGCTTTTTGCTCCTTCCTCCAATCACCAGCCTGCACTACTGACACATCTTCCCTGGATATTCTCTTCAGAGCAACTCCATGTCAAGTAGTGTAGAATGAGAGCTCAGCTGTCAAAAAAAGTGGGTTGATGTGGTTATGCATCCATCTGAAAGGCTCTGTAGCACTACTTGAGGCAGCTGAAAGGTTCAGACTCCTACAAGCCTCGTTACCTACAAGTCTCTCTCCAGCAATAGCTGAGCTACTCCTCAGCATTCTACAGCTGAGCTGTACCCAGGGTGCTTGGAGGCAGACATCTTCCTTCTGGGCAGGGCTGAAAACCTGAATTCTCACCAAATGAGAAATGTGAGCATCAGCCTAACTCTGGTGATTTTTCAAGAATGAGATTATTAATGTAGTGGCACTTGCCTTGGCCAAGCAGAGAGCTGTGTTTCAGCCAAGTTTGATGAAGGACTGCTTTTCAAGTGTACATTACTTACTCAAAGACACTGCCCTGTTTATAAACTAACACAAAGTAATTTTTGTAACAAATGTTACCCTCTGAAGAGTTAGGCTTCACCTGTGTTTGTTCTAGGCACACCTAAGCCAGAGGCCCTGAGGCATGGTGTAGGATCTGTTACTCCCCTTCAGTTGGTACCATGAGAGCTTTAACACCAGCAGAAACTGTGAAAAGACTTACCACTACGTGTATAGTGTGTTGCTGTGGAGAGCCCCCAAAATAGCAGCAGGTAGCAACGGAGACAAAAAATGCAGCCATAAGACACAAGCAAAGGCACAGAGCAAGCACAATTCATTGAAGTAGCAAGCATATGCAGTCACCCAGCTAAACAAAGTGGGCATTTCCCTGCCAGGTACAATGAACAAGTCATTCAAGCCACAACCAAGTCTTAAGGTTAACTTCAGTAGAGATTTCATGCAGAGAAGTGTCAGACAATGCTGATCTGTCACTAAGCTGTGGGATGAACTGTCCTGAGAAAGAGCTGCCACTGGCACTGCGGCTGCAGTTGCACTGCACTTCACTGCTGGAGAACATATTCCCAGGCATGGCAAGTATAAACCTTCTGGCACTGCTGGGGAGGACTATCAGAGAGAGTGGCAATGGAATACACAGTAACGAGTGTAAAGGTATTCATTCCTAAAGAAAGTCTCATTTTCTTCATCTTGTCCTCAATTAGCCAAAGCTGGGCAGCCCTATCATGCTACCAACTATCTAATTTTCCAGGCTGAGGCTGTTGTGGATCACTTTTCCTGCTCTGAGAGGATGGCACAACCAGCTCACCGAGAAGGCCAGTGGAACGTAGTTGCGGCGTCGCACCAGCTTCTTCCTGTCCCGCTCGATCTTCTCCTTCTGGGCCAGCTGCTGGTAGTACTCAACCAGTTTGTTAATCTGGAGGGAGGAACAGGGAGCACTGTCACCTCAGCTGCAGCATTTGCTTGTGAACTAGCTGGGGTTCCAGCTACTTGTTTCACTCTGTTCCTAGTACCAGCTGCATTGTGCGGGATGTACCTCAAGAAGTCTGTGTACCTTAATGTGTCTTAAACTACAATGTGGGTGACAAAATGACCCTTCCTTGGGAATGATGTGTGTTGGAGGGCAGCGTCCAATTCTCACTTTGCAATTCAGCAACTGAGACTTCATTCACAAATTTGCCATGACTGCAGAGAGTAATGTCATGTGGCCAACTCTGAGCCATTTGGATTGGCAGAGCAAACAGCATCTTTAGCATCTTTTCCCCCCTCCCCGAGGCTGGTCACATTTAGAGTGGAGCCCTAATGGGTAAAAGGGAAGGGTGTTAAAGGTGCAGTTGTGTTTTCCAGATCCTAGACACACTTTTGATTGGAAAACAGCTTTTTTTCACATACATACACAGCACATTCACCTTAACAGCACCATTAGATAGGTTGGTTTCAACTGAGCTTCTTCTCAAAAGGAGATTTTATACTGCGATATCCTCAGGGGAGCCTCTAAGAGGCCTTCCCTCCATTGAATTCAGTCAAGGTGAAGATTAGGAACTGGAACTGGCATCTGAAGGATTATATAGATGCAGAAAAAGTGATTGAGAGGGCCTGACACTCTAACAGTTCTTTCTGGCTGATGCATTTCAGCCCAAGCACAGCCTTCCCCCTCACTCACCCTCTGTGTATGAGGATTCTCCGGCTCCTGCCAGCCACCACTCGCTGCACAAGAGAAGAGAAAAAGCAAAGTCCACAGGAGGTTTCCAGATGCCACACAGAAATCACACCCAACACTGAACTATCTTGGTGTTATTTATAAAATATGACATTCCCTATTTTTGCTACACCTACCACTGTAATTGTTTAAGTTCATGTCTGTACAAATATACACCTCTGAAAGAGTTGCGCAGGCAGGTTTGGAATGAAAGAGCTCTGACAGCTTTTATATTGTGTTTCTAAACAAATGTTGCTTGAGAGATACTCAGGACAGCACCCAGGAATCACTTCAGTAGCAGGTACATGTGTTTATATGTGTGTCTCTTATTACTGGCTGCTGCCGTCTCTGCATCCTCAGCTCCATTTTAAGTCACATCAAGTCCGAGGATCTGCTTGGCCTACTCAGCCCCACTTGACAGATATTTTCTGTACATCTCACGTACCAAAAAAATAGATGAAAGCTTTGTTCTAGTGTTCTTGTGAAGAGAAAAGCAAAGTTCAAACACTGACTAGCAACTCTGGAATAAGTCTAAGTGAACAAAAGTGATGGAAAATAAATTAGGTGTTTATGCTGTCAGACTGAGCAGCTTCAAAGCCTGTGAAAGCACACAAACAAGATCTCAGCTGTGGGGAGGGTGCACTGACTAAAACAGTTTGACAGTTTTCTCACTTGTCAGGTAACACAGGCATGAAAGTGCGTCACACATTCCACTAACTCAGCTCAGCTCTTCAGAGGAGTCTTCAGCAGCAAAGAGCTGTGAATTTCCCACTACAACTCCAATCCTAGCCAGATATCACGTCTGTAGCACAGTCGGGAACTAACTGGATTATCTGTTACCTTCAAAACACAAGCAGGGCTCATGCTGTAACTCAGCTGTGTGTCTTTCAACTGTCCCTTACCAACAGACTTGTCTGCCATGCCAACGTCCCGGGAGGTCCAGCGGCAGAAGCCGCAGGCCAGGTAATAGGCTTTCTTCATGGTGGTCTTGGCCGGGTCGTCGGGCAGCGGCGCAGGGATGCTCGTGGCCCGTGTGGAAAGGGTGTGCATGCAGCAGGGGCAGTCAAAGCAGTTGGCACACCTGCAAACAACAAGGCAGGGCTCTGAGAACGTTGAGATGCTTGAGCACATCCAGAGGAGGCAACAAGGCTGGTGAGGGGCTTGGAACACAAGCCCTCTGAGGAACGTTTGAAGGAACTGGGGTTGTTTAGCCTGGAGAAGAGGAGGCTCAGAGGTGACCTTATCACTCTCTACAGCTTCCTGAAGGGAGGCTGTAGACAGGTGGGGTTGGCAGTAAGTGACAGAACAAGAGGACACAGTCTCAAGCTACGTCAGGGAAGGTACACGTTGGATATTAGGGAAAAAAAATTTCACCAAAAGTATAATAAAGTACTGGAATTGTCTTCCCAGGGACGTGGTAGAATCACCATCTCTGGATGTGTTTAGAAAAAGACTGGGCATGGCACTTGGTGCTATAGTCTAGTTGAGGTGTTGGGGCATAGGTTGGACTTGATGATCTTAGAGGTCCCTTCCAACCTCATTGTTCTGTGATTCTGAGAAGGGTCCCAGGCTGAGAGAAATGCTCCCAACAACCACATCAGCACTAAACCAACAGATCATTAACTCCTAAGCAACAGCACTAGGGATAATGAGCTGTCACAGGAACTTGGGGATTCAGAGTCAGCAGAAGAGCAGCAGCAGTGAGAAACACAATGTGATACAAAAAAAACTCTGTATTATGAGCCCAGGTCATAAAAATACCCCCAAAAAGTCGTGAACAGCACATGGTACATCATGGAAAGACACTTATTCCCCAAAATAGACTCAAACACAACAAGCAGCCATTTTTGAAGAGTTTCAGACAGACATGGGAAGGGACTCTTTTAAATAGGGAGACTTTATGGGAAAAAAAACAAAAAAAAAAAAAAAAACCAAAGCAACTTTACCTGTTCTTTTTCAGCTTGGCTTCAGCTGAAGGCATGTTTTCCAGGCAGCTGGGGCAGTAGTGAGAGTCAACCTGAAGAAGACACAGCCACATCACACATGTTATCTGGCACACCTTTGTCCAAAAAGCCCCAAACTGCCACATGATCCCACAAGGATTTGTGTCTTGCAACAGCAGGATGAAGCCAGGGAAGGCTTGAGATGTGTACTGGTGTGCAAAACCTTAGCCCATCTCAGCCAGATTTTGATTTTTAATAACATAAATTATAAGGTTTCTTAAGTCAGAATGGATTAAATTACTCCACCTTCTAAATGGGAAAATATCAGCCGGGTGTTGACCTTTAACAGTTACCAGAATCTCATTTTTCAGCTTGAACAAAAGCTTTAACATTTTATTTTCCATTTAGACCTAAATTTATTCTGTCCTCGCAGTTACACTGGGCAGATACATGCATATTTCAGAAGCTGCTTTGTATCTCTCTGCTGTCACAGTGAATTTTATCAATTAAAACAACAACAGCAAGACTGGGCCCCCTTCTTGAATAGGAATTCAAACTGATTATTAAGCATGGCCACGCACAATGACTACACTGCTCACACCACAGTGAATTCATGACGGATACAGCCAGGTCACAAATCCGCTCTTCAGAGGCCTCAACATTTCATTAGAGATGCCTCTTCTGAGATCTGGGCTGCACAGTCATTCTTTCAAGGCTTCCCAAATCTATCACAATTTCTTAATTCCACCAGGCTTCCACAAAACCAGGCTCAGCGATTTTAATATGACAATTTATGAAGCCAAACCCTCCCCTCCACAGCAAAAATCGTAGCTGCAAAAAACACACATCCCTCCACAGCAAAAATCGAGGAGGGGTGAGGGTCTGGGGGTCCTTGCCCCTCCACGGCGGGGCCCGATGGGCATGGGTGTGGTGTGGGGGGGGTTTGACCCAAGGGTTGGGTCCCGCCGAGGGTGAGGGGTCCCCGCGGCCCCGGCCGGGCCCCACCGAGGTGTGGGGGGGTCCCCGCTCCCCCGGCCGGGGCCGGTTAGGGGGGCTGGTCCCCCGTGAGGGGAAGCCGCCCCAGCCAATCACAGCCCGAGCTCCGCCGACGGACAGGCCCGCACAGCCAATCCACCGCGCAGCCCCGCCCCATCCGTCACTCGCGGCCAATCCCCGCGCTCCGTGCAGCACTGCGCCCTCCCGCCAGCCGCGCCAACAACCAATAGCAAAGCAGAGAGCGAGTGAGTGACAGGAGAGCGACCCAATCGCAGCGCGCAGATAGAGCACCGTCCCGCCCGGTCCCGCCCGGTGCGTGGGTGCGGCGCGGCCGGTCCGCCGTTACCTCGTGCGAGACGCACTCGAGCGAGCGGAGCTCGCTGCAGTAGCGGCAGAAGTACAGCTGCGGCAGCGGCGCCCGCAGCTCCTTCTCGCCGCGCACCAGGTACAGCACCCGCTCCGACTGCAGCAGCGACGCCATCTTGGGAGAGGGCGGGCTCCGCCGCGCCGCCGCCGCCTGACGCCACCGCGCCGCCACCTTACGTCACCACGCCGGCCTAACCACGTGACCCGCGGCCTGGCCGCCCCCTCAGTGTCACCGAGTGCCGCCCGTGGCTCGGCGGCGGCGCCTTCCTCGGTCCCGGGGCCCGTCCAGCCTGGCCTCGGACACTGCCGGGGGCGGGACAGCCACAGCTGGTCTGTGCCAGAGCTCACCACCCTCGCAGAGGATTTCTTCCCAGTGTCCCATCTGTCCCTGCCCTCTGGCAGTGGGAAGCAGTTCTGTCTTATCCCGTCACTCCGAGCCCTTGTCCCCAGTCCCTCTCCAGCTCTCCTGGAGCCCCTTTAGGCACTGGAAAGGGCTCTGAGGTTTCCCAGAGCCTTGCCTTCTCCAGGCCAACATGCCCAGTTTTCCAGCCTGGCTGCAGAGCAGAGGGGCTCAGCCCTCGGAACATCTCCATGGCCTCCTCTGGAGTCGCCCCAGCTGCTCCGTGTCCTTCTCACGCTGGACACAGCTCCAGGTGGGTCTCACCAGAGCACAGCAGAGAGGGTGATCTTTTCACACCCCAAAGGTGTTTTCTCTTCAGTCTCATGTCCACTTAAGACAGGATCCTGACGAGAATGAACGTTCCCGTGCTGTGGGATCAGCAGGAAAGCACGAGGTCTGTGGATGCTCTGCTGTGTGCGTGGAGGGCAGAGCTGGCATCAGCACACACCACCAGTCTGCTGCTGGATAGCCCCAACAAGCACCAGAGCCAGCCTGGCCTGTGGCAGGAATTCCCCGTGCTCACCCCGGGATCCATACCCACACAGCGCCTGCAGGCAGTCCCTGCCCTCTGCCCGCTGCTTGCAGCTCCCCAGGAAACCCCTGTTCCTGAGGATGTGCCGCTGCTCTGCTCGCGATAAAAACCCACGTTCTTTATCCGCCTGCAGCAGCTGGAGGGGAGCGCTGTGCACTGCTCCCGCCAGAGCTGCGTGCCCAGGGGCTGCCTGGAGGCCAGGGGTGCTTGGGGAGCGTGTGGTAGGGTTTTTCACCACCAGAAACCCAACAGGTTTCCCTGGGAAAAGGCAGGAGGGAAGGGTGCAGTGTGTGGCTCCCACCGTGACTGACAGTGAGCTTTTGTGTCCCAGAAGGAAAGTCGGAGCATCCCATCTTGCTTTTGCCATTCAGCATCACCAGCGGAGTGGAATATTCCACTGGGCAGCAGAAACAGCGCTCCCAGCCGGCGGGCTGAGGTCTGTCCCCTCCGTGGCGATGCTCTCTGCCCGTGTCTGTAAATCACCCTGCCCGCACCCCTGCCGAGTGCGGGACCTCGCTGCGGGCGGCTACGGAGGCTCGGGGTGCTCTTGCCCTGGGCCTCGGGGGCAAGCGGGTGCCTGTGAGCCCTGCTGAGGCAAGAGGGGGACAGGGTTGGGTTGTTAATAATCCTTTGTTAACGACTATGAAGTGAAATGTCCCCACGGTCCCTCCCTGAGACCTTCGGGTTCAGCTCCAGAGGCACTCCCCCAGTGGAACCCCATTGTGGGTGGGATGAGATGGAGTGTGTTCGTATTTTTTCCTGGTGTAGAAAAAAACGTCCTGCCGTGCTTTGCCCTTCCTTCCCCTTCCTCCTATCCCCTTCCCCTCTTCTCCACCCCTGCCATCCCCCGCGGGCCGGGCCGGGCCGGGCGGGGCCAGGCGGAGCCTTTTTCTCCCGGCGGGAGTCTTTTTTCTCCCGGCGGGATCTGCCGCTGCCACCGCTTCTCGCAGGAGCTGGAGCAGGAGCCGGGTTTGGAGTGGGCGCCGGAGCCTGGCAGCGCCGCAGATAAGGGGGTGCGGGCAGGTAGGACGGGAAGGGCACGGGCAGGGCAGGCAGGGCACGGGCAGGGCACAGAAGGGCACGGGCAGGGAGCAGAAGGGCACGGGCAGGGCACAGACAGGGCAGGGCACAGGCAGCTGCCTCCTCTCCCCCACGGCATCGTGTCCCCCACCCCCGAGGGGCCGGGCAGGACGGGAGCACAGCCACGGTCCCCGGGGAGGGGTCCCCGCTCCCCGGCCCCTCCGTCCCCTTCAGCTGATGGATAACTCCGTGACTCAGCACGAGGTGCGGGTGAGGGGGACACACACGAGGCTCCCCAGAAACGAGGGGGCTCCTGGCTGTCCTGTCCCCACCATTTCACCACGTGATGATAGACCGGTGAGTGACCAGCGGGGCACCCGGTCGTGGCTTTCCTTTATCAGTTCCTGTAACAAACAGTAGCAATTAATAGGGAAGTTTTTCCCTGGGCTTTTATGCAGTGCCTTTAAAGCATGCTGTAAATCCTGCGGGTAATTGAAGGAGCCTTTACCAAAGGCTCTCGAAGGAGCCCAAGGTGAAAGCTGGACCTGGCCACAGGGGTGTCCCTGGAGAGAGCAGCAGGGGACTGGGAGGGATGGAAGGGGCTGCCCCACCACCCCTCTGCCTTTTCCTTGCAGGATGGACCTCCCTCACCTCACGAGTCCCACTGACCTCCCCAAGCACATCCTGGATGTCTGGGTCATCGTGTTGATCATCCTGGCCACCATCCTCATCATGACAGTGCTGGTGCTGTGCCCGGCCACGGCCGTCATCATCTACCGAGTCCGAGCACACCCCACGCGCAACGGCATCGTGTGAGCCACAGGCACGGGGGAACGGCCAGCTCGCTGGGCTGGGGGCTACAGCCATGGGGCCCTGTGCCAGGCACCTTGACAGGGCACCCTGAGAGCTGGAGCCTGGGCAGGAGCTGGGCCAGCAAGTGGGCCAGCGCCCAGACCTGCTCCCGTACCTGGCTCTCGCTGGGTACCCACTGCTCATTTTGCCCCCTGAGCGCTCAGGGACCGTGGGGGAAATGACAGCGTGGGCAGCAGTGGGGAGAGGTGTGACTTTGAGGACACGTCCAGCTGGAAATATCTCACTCCCATGAGGGAGGCAGGCTGGTCTCACCTTCACTGGTGACACTGTCTCCTCCCAGGCAAGCAGCAAGGAGTGGAAATGCCTGAAAAAAATATTTCTTCTTCGGAGTCCCAGCTGTCAAGGTGGTTGGGGAAAAAAGAGTCAAAGCAAGATGGATGTGGCTTCTGGTTGTGCATTTAGTGCTTGGCTAAAAGCATCAGTGACAGAGCTAGTGCTGCTAGCACAGCAGACGTGCAGCTGGCACCAGCTTCTCCTCTACCCATTATCTACTGAAATGGTAGGAAAATCCTGCAGGGCTCTTGGTTCTTCTGGGTCTTGTGGGGCAGAGGAGTATGTGCAGTTCCTGCCAGCCCTCCTGTCTGCACTCCCCACTCCTGACAGTGAGAGCTCCCACTGTCTGCCCAGCACACCAGCCCTGCTGGGAGTCTGTGCATGCCTCACCTGGGCAGGTAAAGCGGGAGGAGCAGGTTTGTGCCCAGCCAGTGGCAAGGGATCATGTAAGCTCTTGTATTGCCCTTTGTTATGAAATAAATGGACTTTATCCTTCATGTGAGTGTGTCGTGCACCTCTGTCCACACTACAGGTGGTGTCTGGCTCTGCAGGATCTGGGATACTTTGCAGCCTCTCCAGGAACCCTCCCTGCTCTGACGTCCTGCACTGCCTTGCCTCAAGGTCCCTGGGGTTCTCCCCAGCCTTGGAGCCCAGCAGGAAGCTCACTGCTAGCCCAGCCCCATGCCCCAGGAGGGCAAACCTCAGTCTGGACACAGTGGGTGGGAAGGATCCCTCAGGACTTTCTGACAGTGGTTGTGGCTGTTTTTCTCCCACTCGGGTGACCGGCACCGCTTCCCTCACACCAGCCTCGTGCCGGGTGAGTGTGGCAGGAGCCCTGGGGCTGAAACGGCGTCTGGGTGACTCACAGCAAGGAAGGTCACCAAACGAACAGCATGAATCAGGAAGGATGTGGGGAAACACTCTGGTGATGCTGGTGGGAATTGTTTAAATCCTATTTTCTGTGCTGAAAAGAGCAACCAGCCCTGCAGTGCTGGAAACCCTGTGTGCCATCCCTGTGTGGCTTGATCCACAGCAGCCAGATTTGGGTTTGCACTGGGTGGTGGGGCCAGAGGGGCAGGAAGTTCCCAGGCAAGCAGGATCTTGGGCAAACACCTCCCACCTTGGGAAGGGAGCCTAGCACCAGGATCAAGACCCTGAGGAGCAGAAGTGCCTGCACTGGAGCCACTGACTGTGGTTGCGCTGGGAGGGAGCAGACACTTATTCTTTGCCCAGACAAAAAACATATTTCTGTTTCGAGCTGTCAACTCTCTCTTCCCCTCTTGAGTTGCAGAGTTTGAGGCAAATAACCAGAGTTATTTTCCTGTTTTTCTTCCTCTCTCCCTCCCTTGCTGGCACGGTGCACCGGCAGCTGGAGGACATTACAGATGTGCAGGGTGGGAGCAGCCCTGGCTCTGCTCTCCCCTGTGCTCCACCCAAGCATTGCTTCCCTGGGGACAATGTGGGGATGGCCAGCAGCACCAGGAATTAGATCTGAGCAGCTTTGCTATAAGAGGAATAGGGGAGAAGCCACAAACATTGGAGTGGTTTGGGAAGGAAGTCTGGTTTGGAGCAAAACACGAGGAAAAGCATGGAACACCTCCCCCCACCATCCATGCAACCATACATGATTGCTGTTCCCACCTCTGCCTTCCCCTTGTCAAGAGCAGCAGAGGGAAGTGAGAGATTTCCTTTCTTGGTATGAATTTTCTGGGAAGTTTCACACCCGTGGCAAACATTTCCAGGGAAGGTCTTGGAAAGATGGGTTTGTTCATAACAACAACAAACATGGAGCTAAATGGCAGCAGAGGTAAAGCAGGGAGAAGCCACGACATTTTTTTAAAGCATTAAGATGGCGGAGAATGAATTTAAACTGGATTTCCAACACTGTCAAGTTAGAAATTCCTCCTCCAGGATGGAGTGAGACAACCAAATCCCCCTGTGGCCCTGGCTTCAGTGCCTGAACAGTGCTGGAGCCTGGAGGCAGTGTTTGCATGGAGTTTTGCCAAGGAAAAATGCCTTTCTGTTGAGAAGCGGGTCCTGCTCCGGTGACGCTGTAGCAGGCAGGGTAATGCAGGCACTGAAGTGATTCAGCATCCACTGGGATGCTTCCCTGGAGGTGCTGGCATGTGCCTGGAGCTGGCTGCTGGCCCGTGGGGGCTGCTGCTGGGGGAGGCAGATGGGGCAGTCGCAGAAGGGAGAAGGGGACACACGATGCTGGCTCTCACCTTGCTTCTGGGCAGCCTCCCTTTGCAGGGGGAAGGGGGAACAATGGGCCAGGGGCATTTCTACAGGGAGCAAATCCCCTGGAAAAGGAAGGGATGGCAATGCTGGAGGGGGCAGAGCACATAGCCTGGGGGCTGCAGGGGCACTCGGGAAGGGGGACCCCCACTCCAAAGGGTGCTGGGCACCATGGCCAGCAGGGAGGCTGCTGCTGAACCAGGGCAGTGTGTGGGAGCACACAGGCTGGGGCAGAGCAGCGAGGGCTGGGCGGGCTGGCAGCCTGGGGAAGCCTGGTGCTCCAAGAACTGGGGCCTCTTGCCTGGCAGAGCTTGCTTTGTTTTTGCTTCCTGTTGCACACTTAGAACAAAGGTTCAGAGGTTGCCCTGGGATTGATGCCAGGCCAGGCTGCCAGAGGGAAGCTGCACTGCTGCTAGCCAGGGCAATGCTGCCTGCTGCTGCCCAAGCTCCCTGCCACTGTCCTGCCACGCTGCTGGCACCATCCCTGTCCCTCTGTATGGAAATACTTCTCAGTCAGCTCTGGGATAAACCCAGCAGGCAGCACTAGATGGTTCCCACCGCTGCTTTCACATTTCCTGTCCTCAGCTGGGGCCCTGCAGCCCAGCACAAGGTCTCTGCAGCCCCTGCATGTGGCTCAGGGGACAGCCAAGGAGGCTGGTGGCAGTGGCAGCATGGTGGCCAGGGAGCTGGAAGCGCCTGGCCTCCCGCCCCGGACTCCTGCCAAACATCTGCTGCAGGCGTGAGCTGGCTCCTGCCCGGCTCTGGTGGAAAAACAACCGAGCAGGACGGGTCGTGTGAGGGTCAGCCCGCCCTGCTCAGCTGCTTTTTGGGGGGAGGGACCCCAATCCTGCAGTGTGGAGCACCTGGTGGAGCCCCTGGCCCCTTCGGCCCTCTCATGCAGCCTCCAGCATGACGTGGCACAGCACGCTGGGAGCACTGGGTGACATGCCCCGGATGCCATGGAAGATCAGTGGCAGA
Organism: Vidua chalybeata; assembly: GCF_026979565.1. Lineage (NCBI taxonomy): Eukaryota > Metazoa > Chordata > Aves > Passeriformes > Viduidae > Vidua > Vidua chalybeata. Next base: position 12,060,899 of record NC_071544.1, read on the forward strand.
GAGGGAGTCCATTGGCTGTGTCTCATTAACTCCTTCCCCATTCCCAACCTCCACCAAGGCTGATTTGGCACTGGGACCCAAGGAGGCAGGACTTGGATAAACTGGTCACTTGTTTTTATTTTGGTTTTAGGAAAACTGAGTTCAGGAGTGACTCAGACTTTCACTGCTTATGGCAGGGATCAGGGACACGTGGAAGGGACACAACCACACTGTACCACACACCACTATAACTAGATGTGGGTGGCTGTTCCTGTGGTGGGAAATCGTGGGGCAGGGAGCACAGTCCTGAGCAGCTCCCCAGGCCTGTCCTAGCTCTGTTGCAGGAGGTGGCTCAAGCCCTGGTCAGGCTCAGAAATGTGAGCTGTGTTGGGGAGCACAGCACTGGGCACACACTGGTCCTTGCTGGCAGCAGGATGCAGAGACATGCAGGCCAGGAGCTGCAGCAGCCCCATGGCCTCAAACCTCCCTAGAGCCTGGGAAGTAGGTGGGGAGGGTCAAACCCTGGATATTGGCTCCTACAGGTTTTGGCAAGGAGCCACTCACTCCACTCACAGCCGTATCTGTGAGAGTCAACTGGAGCACCTCTGTGGCTGGCCTGGCTCTTGGCATGCTGTGATGGGCTCTGTGCAGTCTCCAGGCAGTGGCTGAGCTGAGGGTTTGCCTGGGCCTGGGGGAACACCCCACACTGCTTGGGGTCTAGGCAGGGCAGAGCTAAGCCATTCCCCCAGTAGCAGAGCAGGTTTACAACTTTGGGAAATGCTGCCAGTGACAGAGAAACCCTCAGCTCCCCTGCTCCATGCTTCTCTGTGTGCCTGGGAGATGGACCCAACCCCCAGCCCTCCCACGCCAGCTGAGGTTGCAGTTGGAGCCTCACAACATCAGCCTTTCCCAGGACATGGTGTTCCTTCTGGTGAAGAACACAGATTGGGAGATTGCTCCCAGCTTCCTCTTAACCCATGGCCTCATTCCCCTTCCTTGGTGGCATCTCCAGCATCTGGCTCAGTGACAGTATTGTGGCAGGGCCGACACTGCTTTCTAGCAAAGCCAAACCTCATGCTGGCACTCATGGTCCCCCCAGGGCTCACCCACTGCCACCCTATACTGTCCTCCACCCCAGGCCAGCCTCACCCCAAAACCACAACTCCCACAGCTCCCCTCTAGCCAGTTAATTCTTCCACTGAATAGTTTTTTGGGGGGGATTTCAGGGAATTCACACCTCATCATGGATATTTTCCTTGGAGACAGCCCAGGGTAAATGTTCACATTCCTTGGCTAAGCAAACAGGACCCTGGAAACTCCTGCCCCAGGGGACACCCAGCAGTGCTGTGCCCTTGACCCCAGCAGGGTCACCGTGGTGCCGCAGCCCACGAGCTGCAGAACAGCTCCTGGCAGGAGGAATCCTCCTCCAGAGCTGCCTCCAGCAGCACCTTCCTTTACCGGGCACAAAGGAGCGGAGCGGGATCAGCCTTCCCCAGCCCAGCCCGAGCAGCCACTGGGGGGGCACCCACCGAACCCCAGCCCCCCGAGGCTGCTGCTGGGGGGGTTTGTCCCTGCTCCCCGGGTGCCAGCACCCCACCTGGGGGGGAAGTGTCACCCTGGCTGGGTGGCCTGGGCAGGATGGGGCACCTCTCCCTGCCACCGTCACCTCCTTCCCCCCTTCCCCCGATATCTCTCCCCCCACCTTGCGGGTTTAATCCCGGCTCGGGTAACACGTTGCATAAGCCCTCGGCACATGCCGCTGCCCCGTGTCCCCCCGGGCGCCCCGGGTCCCCGCCAGGCCGTGGTGCCACCCCCGGGCGGTGTCTGTCCGTGTGTCCGTCCCAGAGCCCACACGGTTAACGCGGCCCCGGCCCGGCCCCCCCCGGCCATTGGCTCCCCCCTCGCAGCCCCGCCGCTATTTCTCGGCCGCCGGGCTCCGAGGTGACAGCAGGCGACAGCGGCGCTTGTCCCGGCCGCTCGCCCCGGGCTGCCAGGGGGTGCTGGCACCCCGCACCCCGCAGCCAGCCATGGGGGGCTGCTCCCGCAGCAGCTGGATTTTGCCCCTTTTCTTGGCTGGGCTCGTCCAGCTGGGGCGAAGTGAGGAGAGGGAGAAGGTAAGAGGAGGGGGCACCCCCACGGGGCGTTCAGGGGGGTTTAGGGGGTGTGTGGCACCCGGGGGACGCTCCTATTCCCCAGGCTCTCTGCAGGACTCCCCGGGGCAGAGGTGGGGCACGGCCGCCCCATGAGCCCCCCTCCTTCCCCCTACAATCCCGGTGCCTGGATCACGGGGAGATTTTCTGAGTTGGTTCTTGCCAAGGGCCAAGAATCGCTGTCCTGGGGTTGGGGACAAAGGGGGACAGAGCCATGTGTCCTGCAAGTGACGTCCCCAGGGGCAGAGCAGGGGGCTTTTCCCTCTACAATGTCCGGGTGGGTTCCCCCATGTCGGGAAGGTGTGTATCCCCACAGCCCAGCAGGCAGGGGCACTGTCACCCCCCAGTCAGGGTCCCCCCCTTGCCACCAGGACCCCACAGTCCCACGGAGCCTTCATTCCTCGAGTGCAACCCCTGTGATTTCACCTCTTGCCAGATCCTAAAATAGCCCCTCGGTGGCACCGGGTTGAGCCTCGGTACCCTGGTGGAGACAGGAGGTGAACTCCTCTGGGTTAACCCCTGTGGCCCCGGATGCAGGGGTTTCTCCAGACCGACCCTTCCCGGCCCATTCCCCATCCCACCCGGAACCCCGTGCCCTGCCCCTGTCTCCCAGGGCTTCCAGGGGTGCTGGGTCCTGCTCACTTGCCCAGAGCCTCGGGATTCTGGTGCTGGCCACCCCCGTGCTCCGGCTGTTTTGCAGCCACTTGCCTTCCTGCTGCTCCCTGTTCGGTAAACATTCCCCCAGCTGCAGCCAGCCCCCGGTGCATCCGCACGCCCTGGCCAGCCTGTCCCACCACCGTGACCTTGGCAGGCCGGAGCGTGGCTGCTGCCAGCGGCATTCATGGCAGGGGACACGACGCTGGCAGCCGTCCCCGCAGCAGGGCTGGCCCCGTTGCTCTGCTGGCCGTGAGGATGGGGAGCGGGGGGGGGGCTGGCAGCCCCCAGCCCGCTGCCACGGGATGCTCCTCGCCCCACAGGTGGACTGCTACCACTCGGTGAATGACACCATCTACAACTACGGGGCCCTGACCATCGATGGGGATGAGTACATCCCCTTTGAGAGGTACAAGGGGAAGACAGTGCTCTTCGTCAACGTAGCCACATACTGAGGCCTGACCCTGCAGTATGTTGGTAAGGGTCCTGCGGGGCACGGGCATCTCGGGGTCAGGGCAGGGCCCAGGAGTGCGACCCCATGGTCCATTCTGCTTTGGGGAGCTGGGGAAAGGGTTAATGCCTGCTCCCCAGGGCCCGGCCTGACTGGAATGGTCCCAGATGGTAAGTGCAGGTGTGGAGGTGTGCCCGGTCCTCTGCTAACCTGCTTCTGGCTCTCCTTGCATGCAGAACTGAATGCACTACAAGATGAGCTGAGAAACCAGGGGCTCGTGGTCCTTGGTTTCCCCTCCAACCAATTTGGGAAGCAGGAACCCGGCCAGAACTCAGAGATCCTCCCTGCCCTTAAGTGAGTACTGTGGTGGGGGCTGTGGGACACCTCTCCCCCAGCAGCAGGAGCACAGGCTGCAGCTGCTGCTGGCTCTGGACCCAAACAAGGGGTTTGGGGTCCTGCCACCACCCCTCTGCAAGCACCCAGAGCTGTCCATTGCACAACATCCTGTTCCCCTGCCTTATAGGTACGTCCGGCCAGGAGGTGGCTTTGTTCCCAACTTCCAGCTGTTCCAGAAAGGGGATGTGAACGGGGCCAAGGAGCAGAAGATCTTCACCTTCCTGAAGGTGGGTGCTATGGCAAGGGGAGATGAGGGGGACAGACCCACTTTGCTTTATGGAGGGGCAAGGCAGTGACGCATTGGCTCCCCATTGCAGAACGCCTGTCCCCCGGTGGCGGAGGACTTTGGGAACCCCAACAGGCTCTTCTGGGAGCCTTTGCGGAACCATGACATCAAGTGGAACTTTGAGAAGTTCCTGGTGAGCCCCGAGGGTGTGCCCATCATGCGCTGGTACCATCGCACCAACATCGCTGTCGTGAAGAAAAACATTGTGACCTACCTGAGGCGGCGGCAGCAGGAGAACCATGATGAACAGCAGGACCAGTAGGGCCTCGGGCTGCTGGCATGAGGGCCAGCATCCCCCCAGCTACTTCCCATTCCATTCCCTACCCAGATGTTCCCCAGCAGCAGGAATCACACCCTGTTCCCTCTATTGCTCCTGTCTCTGGCACCCCCCAGTCAGGATGCTGGGCTGAGGATCTCATGGCAGAGACCTCAGCGATGGCAGTAAATACTTCCAATATCCCTGTGTCCCACCTCCACCCCTGGTGGTGACATCTCCTGGCCTCCAGCCTGCCCCCTCCTCTCCACCATCCCAGGCAGTGGGAGGATGCAGGGGCTGGCTGTCCCTGGAGGAGACCACATCTCCATGAAGGCTTGGCCCGAAAGCCCCCGGCTGGGGCGGGCCTGGCCTGACCGTGCCGAGCACGGAGCAGCTCTTCAGTGCATTCAGGCTGCCCGTGGTCCTGGCACACAGATGTGCTGCTCTCCTGGTCGGGGGTGGCCGGCCCCTCACCACCCACCACAGAAACACCAAATAAAGGCTCTGCAAATGTGCAGCACCATGTGTTAGCCAGGGGTAAGGGAGCTAGAGTGGGGGTCACAGTGGCCAGGCCTTGGGGTAGCAGCGCCTGACTGGAGAAACTTTTTTTCCACAGTAACTGCAGACATGGACTTATCATCACACCCAGAATTTGAGGACAGGATGGGGAATGAGTGCAGAGCACAGGTGGGCAAAAGGGGCGGGAGGCAGGACCAGGGACAACCCCCACTGAGGAGCATACTGGAATCCTCTACCTCCTGCTGTCACACCGGTGACAGCCATGGTTAGAGAAACTGGGCTGTTTGTTTTTTTCCCCTCCAGACCTATTTAGTGGAGCAAGATTTGCTGTGTGCAATGTCAAAGACTGTCCCCAAGGTCGCTGCTGCATGGAAAGGCAGAGGGGGCAGCAGAGGCTTCCCTGCCCTGGCAGAGGTGGGGGGCAGAAGAGGGGAGGGTGAGGGGCTGAGCTCAGCACACAGAGGGAGGTGGGGGCATGCACTTAGGGCAACAGATCCTGGGGTGCCCAAGCAAGGGCTGGGGTCCCCTTGCACTCTTGTCTCCGAGCACATGGGGACCAACAGCCCTGGTATCCCTCCCTCTCCCCCTCCCCACAGGAAGCAGCTTTCAGGACAAAACCAGAGAGACTCAGCTACACTTCAGTCCTTAAATAAATACAAAGACATCAATCACCCTCAGGCTGGGCCACAGCTGTGGCCAGCACCTGCCTGTGAGTGTGGGGTCTCCCACCACCGGGAGAGTCCCCACTGTTATCCACTCCTCCAGGGGCTCTGCACTGGGGCAGCTCCTGGGAAACACTGGCTCCTCCTCCCAGAAGACCTGGCTTGGGTCTACAGCGCTGCCAGGCCAGGCCTGGCTCCTCATGGGGAAGGGGATGGCCGCAGGGGACTGACCCCATGCTGGCTGTCACCACGATGGCACCTTCAGTCCCTCCTTCATGATATCCTTGGGGGAAGGCGCTGCTGAGCCCCCCACATGCAGCACATGTCCTTGCACAGGCATTGGTGGCCGGAGGAAGCTCCTGGACACACACACACGGGCACACACACACACCCTACTCCTCTTCCACTGGTGTCGGAGCGTGGCCGGTCCTTGGCGTTAGGGCAATCCGGGACCTGCCTGTTCTGAGACACAAGAGAGGGGTGGCACAGGGTAAGCACAGTTCTTCCTTCTCACACAAGCCCCACAGGAGGGATGCCAGCCGTGGCATGCTTGGTATCCCTGAGCACCAACTGCCATAACTCCATGAGCTGTTTGGGCTCAGCCTGACTTAAGGTGCCGTGGGCATGCTGGCAGGGATGCAGCAGGGACCAACCCCATGGCAACACCATCCCCTCAGCTGATGAGAGCTGGGGGCTAAGGGAAAATGGCCACTGCCTGGAAAGTTGTGCCCCCATCCCTCCCCCATGTGTTTAGCCAAGTGCCCAAAGGTCTCAGGGTGAAGGATGGGCATCCCTGTCAGGGAGGGTCTGAGCCTTACCCAAGTCCTTGGGGACTGGTTTCACCCCGGCCACTGGTTGGGCATTCTGGCTACGAGCCATAGCACAGGGCGGGCGCCAGGGGTACTCGGGCTGTGGGAGGAGATGGAACAGAGACAGGGAATTACCTGGCATGTGAATCATGAGGCTGCACTCTGATTGACTGACAGACAGTGTGTGAAGAGGAAAAGGAGCAGGAGGAAAGGGGCTGAGCAGTCACATGCCACCAGGACCCTGCTCAACTCCCTGCTCTGGGACTCAGTGGCCCTGGAGGCAGGGAGCCCCAGACCCGCCCACATGTCACCCTCTGCTCCCCCTCCTGCTGGCACAGGTGGAGTCTCACCGGGGGGAAATGGTGGAAGTTCTGTCCTTGCGCGTGCTCGGCCGGCATGGCTGGCGGGTATCGGATCTGCTGCCACTCGTCGTAGCCGTGGTACACGGGGTGAGCCATGGGGGGACTGTACTGGTACTGGTACATGGGGCAGGCTGGGCCCAGCGGCCCTGGCCCTGGCTCGGTGTGCAGCCTCTCTCCAGAAGCCTGCAAGGAGCCAGGACAGATGCTGGGGAGATCCCAAGGACAGTCCACCGCCACCCATTGCCTGCAGCCCCCAGCCCCTCTGCCCAAGGAGGGTTTCCTCCCATCCCTACCTGTTTGTGCTGTTTCAGCAGCTTCTTCAGCTTCTCCTTCTCCTCCTTCTCCCTCTGGCAGTCGTCTTTGGAGGCTCGGAGCTGGAGAAAGAGGGGTAAGTACAGAGCCCACCCTGCCACCCCCCATCTTCATGAGTTAGGGTTGCTAAGGGAATGTCTGCACCAGTCTCCCTCCATCAGACTGCCAGGAGAGGTACAGAATTAAAGGAGATTCTCTGGCAGTGACAAGCAGCAGAAAAAACACCCCTCTGGGCTTCCTGTTCTTCAGCCCCTCCTCTTAGATATGTACAGGGACTGTGACACTGGGGGCAAGCATTTCTGAGACACATGGGGTTGATATGGGGCTCCCAGAGTGCTGCTAGTAGCACCCAGTGCTGCTCACCTGGTTGCTGGAGAGGACCAACTGCTTCTGCAGCTTTTCCAGCTGCTGCTTCAGCTCTTCCTTCTCCTCATTCATCCTCTCCCTGTCACTCCGTTCCCGCTGAAAGTCTTCCTCAAAAATTTTCACCTGGCAGGAAGGAACAATGTGGGTGCACCTGGCTGAGGGCAGACACCTCCCCTAAGCAAGCCCATTGCTGTGCTGCCATTCTTGACTCCACCAGCCATGCCAAGCCCCAGGCATGTGGGCTGGCTCCATGGCCCATGGCTGTGGTCCTTCCAGATGAATACCTGGAGGATGCTGAGCTGGGTCTCCAACCCCCACCACCCCAGCCCTGACACCTGCCCATCTGCTGCTGGCATACAGGGCTCTTTGCTGTGGAAATTGAGGACATGTATTTCCTTGCCCATCCCCAGTGGCTCCGTGTCCTGCCCTACCTGCTGCTTGAGTAGCTCATTCTGGGTCAGCAGCTCCTGCTGTGGCAGCTTCCCTGCTGGCTCCATGGCAAAGATGGGTGGTGGAGAGGCTTGGACGTTCAGGGCCTCTTCTAGTGCCTAGAGAGGAAGAGGAGGGAGCAGGGTCAGAACGAGTTCAGTGCCCAAGATGTCACTGGAGGACCTCGGGCATGTGCCCAGCATGGGCAGTGGGTGTAATGGCACAGGTAAGAGGGACAACACACCCTCCTTGAACCCCCCTTCCTTGGAGCCAGAGGGATGTGGTGGGCCTCATACAAGTGGTGGGCCTGACACAAGTCTCTGCCTGAGCAAGAGTGGGCTATGAGGGTCAGTTTTGGATTTGAGAGAGGTGAAGAGACTGGAGAATATTAAAGACATTTTGCAGTGAGGGGTTGTGCCCTGGCCCCCACCTTGTTCAGCCTCTGGATCTCCTTTTCCTGGTATTCCCGCTGCCTGGTGACCGGAGCCAGCTGCTCCTGCAGGAACCGCATCCTCTGCTGCAGGTCCCTCACCTCCATGGCCAGCCTCTCCTTCTCTGCCTGCAGGACCCAGGGTGGGGGGAGATCAGCCAGGGTAGGGCAACAGGGCTGGCAGCTCCCTGTCACCCTTCCCAAGGGACTTGCCTCTTCTGTTTCAATCCGAGACTTGGCCAGGAGCAGCTTGCGGTCAAAATCCCGTTGCTTTTGCTCCCGCTCTGACTCCAGCTCGGTCACTGCCCTGCGGGCCTCAGCCAGCTCCTGGTGTAGGTCTGTGACCTGCCAGGAGGGAGTGGGGACGTTGGCCTGGAAGGACCCACACTGGGGGAAAGAAGGCACAGGCAGCCCCCAGACCTCCCTACAGCATTTCCTCTGAGTCCCCACAGCCAGCACCCAGCAGGAATGTGCCCCCAAGCACCCAGCCCTGAGCACCCAGCCCTACCTTCTGCTCGTACTTCTGCTTCATGGAGCGGAAATGCTGATCCCACTGTTTATTCACCTCCAGCAGCTGCAGGGAGAGAGGGATGGCTGAACAGGAGCCCAAATCCTGCTACAAACCAGCTGTGGTGGTCCCCAGCAGACTCCTGTCATGAAAGCACTTTGGAGACCAGCTGGATGGAGAGTCCAGCTCCAGCAGTGCTTCCCTGCGGTTCTGAAGCCCTGCTCCAGTCTCTCGGTGCCATCCCAGCCCTGTGCCCACTCTGCCCACTCCCCGCCTCCTTAGTGGTGCCTCCCTCCCAGCCTGGTCCTCACCTCCCTGCGCTGGTGCTCCAGGATCTTCACCTTCTTTTCCTTGGCCTCCAGCTCTTCTCTGCCCGGCGCCTTCTCCACCATGGCCCCGCTCTGCTGGACGCGCACGGGGGGGACCCTCAGGGCTTTTGTGGAGGCTGTGCCCAAGGCCGGCTAAACTCGAGCCAGTTCCCCTCCCACTGCCTCCCCCATCCCCTTGAGACCCTGAGAAGTCCTGCTGGTCATACTGGGACAAACTGGGGGCTCGATCAAAATGAGGCCATCTTTGCTGATGTGTCAGCGGGCTCCCTGCCTCCTTCCCAGCCCTCTCCAAGGAGATGCTGCCTCCTCACCTGCTGCTGCTCGGCAGCTTCCCTCTTCCCACTGTCCTGGCTGCTCAGCGTCACCATCCTCCGGAGCTCCTGGTTCTCGCACCTTTGGGCAGGAAGAGATGGGTCAGCAGGAAGAAGCTTCCAGGGCAGCCCTGTCTCCATCCACATAGCCCATCCTCACCTGAGCTTCTCCAGAGCCTGGTTTCTCTGCTCCAGGTCATGCTCCAGCTTGGTGCGCAGCTCCTTGTTCTCACTGTGCAGCGTCTCACACAATGTCTGGAGGGTGAACACTGGCAGTGTGAGGACCATGGCCAGCCCTGGGCTACCCACACCTCCCACCAAGCCACGCTAAGGAGGTGGGTGTCCACCTCAGGGTAGGCATGAGGGATTTGGAGGGAAAAAACACAAGGGGGAAAATCTCCATAAAGTGCCAGGCCAGCCCTCGCTCACCTGCAGGAACGATGTTCTCTGCTCATTCTTGTGCACCTTGGAGGCCAAGCGCTTGAGCTCGGAGGCCATGTAGCCCATGCGCACAAAGACCTGGTCCTTGCTGGCCTCCTTGGCACAGCCACTCAGCGTGTTCTCCAGCTGCTGCAGCTGGGGCAGCAGGTTGGCATCCTCGTTCGGTGGCTGCTCCAAGTCCTGGGAATGGGGAGGGGATCAAGTGTGGTCAGACCAGTTAAAGGAGCATTGTAAAGTTCCTCTTAGGGCAGATCAACTTCATGTCCCATCCAGGGCTGTGGTAGGGAGCTGGGCCAGCACCAAGACACTCTGCAGCACCTCTCAGTATGCTGAAAAACTGTCAGCTTGGCTTGGCAGCCTGAACAGAACACACTCTCAGATTGCTGATAGCAATGGAGGCATCTCCACCCTTGGTCTCCTCCACCTGAGCTCTTCCCACCTGCACCAAGACTAAAAATACCAGCTCCTGAGACCATCCTCTCTACATACATCTGTGCTGGAAGGGGTGGTGGTCTTACCCCAATTCCCATGTTCTCCTTCCACCTGTCCTACTTCTCTGCTCCCTGCTGCTGTGGCACACCAGGCACCAGGAACCCGAGCCCTTTGGCAGGTGATAGTCAAGTGGGTGATGCACCGGATTTAAACAGCAGCTGGGAAAGCCCAGGTCAGGGCACACCCACCAATGTCAGGGTGTACCCTGCCCATGGGGAGTGTCCCCAGGAGGTTTATGCTCCTCTGGTGTGGTTGGTTAACTCCTCCATAGCCTAGGAGGTGGCGCTGGCACACATGGCACTGCTGGGAGGAGCTGGGGATGTGCTGGCACACCTATGCCTGCTCCACTCCCAGCCCCGCTGACTCACCTGCTGCCTGTGGGAATGCCCCAGATTGCACCACAGGCCAGCCCAGTGTGTCCCCAGCACCCTGGCCCCGGAGTTTACAGCCCCAAACCTGCTGTGGGAGGGCATGTGTGGGGCACAGCACAGCCAACTCCTCCCACCCATGTCTGCTGGCTGTGAGCACACGACTTGGACTTGGCTCAGGCACCAGCAGCTGGTGGCCAAGCAGATCCCATTCTGTTCTCCATCAGCTCTTAGCTGCACCCCAGGAGCGTCCAGTAAGACTTGACCCCTCCAAGAGTCTCTCTGGGCAATGAGAACAGGATGTGCAATGAGAGCATGTCCTCTTACTGGTGCCAGCTGATGTTCATTCCCATTGGGCTCCCCATCCTTTCTCCCCTCCATTCCAGCACACAAAAAACCAGAGCAGGATAGGATGGGGCAATGACAGTCAGGAGGGCATTTAGGTGGCAGCAAATGAAGCACACAGAGGTGCTTTGGCTAGGGCAGACCCTGTCAGCAATGACAGGGCTTGGAGGCCTGGTCCTCCCACCCAGTGTGGGCACCAGCTGAACATCAGAGCATCACTGACAGCTGCCTGGGTTGTCACAGCTCTTCCTGTCACTGTTGTCTGGCATCTGCAGACATTGGCATCCCCATCTGGCTGGGGCTGCTTCACTGGTCCCTCACCCAGGTCCAGCCAGGCCAGTTGTGTTTGGGGGAGGACCCTTGCCCAGTTTATCCCTCCTCTGTGCTTTGCCCCAGGGCTTCCTTGACATGGCTCAGCCAGCCCTGCTGGTGCCTGCTTGGACACAGGGCTGAAGCCCTGCACAGCCCCAAACCCCTGATACTGGCCCAACTCCCCACCTGCCAACACCAAATCCTGCAGGCACCAGGGCCACTCACCGCTCTCCTGCCCTCCTGGGGAAACCCCTGCGCTTCGATGGCAACAATCTCAAACTCTGAGGAGGATCCCTGTAAGGGGAGGCAGCCAGGTCAGAGCTCCCCAGGGAATGGCAGCCCAAGATGCCCATCACAAAGAGAGGGACCACCAGGAGTACAGCAGGGGAGCTGACCCCTCCTTTCAGGTTCATCCCCATTTCTAGAGGCTAAAGGCTTCCACCTTTTGCTTTAATTAGATGGACAGTGCCTCCCTCTCCAGCCATGCCAACACCAGCTTCCACACTGAGCAGACTCACACTGGGAGGTGATTTCCGTGCTTCCACGTCCGGCTGGGCATTGCCTGGGGCTGCCCGTGCAAAGCTGGGATCAGGGCCGACGGCTGCGGAGAGGGGAGAGGATGCAGCCATCAGACCCCTGCAAGGTCAGGCACTGATGGATGATTTCTACCCCACCTATGGGGATGGGATAGAAACCTCCTTTTAGAAGGGAGGATGGCAATGGTTTGATACACTGCAGAGATGACATGGCTGCAGGAGACCTTCATTGAAGTCTCTTGCACACCCTTTCCCTTCCCCCAAGCTCAGGATTCCGAGCCATCAGGTTATTCCTCCCCCATGAGCCTCACATCTCCTACCTCCGGTTTCCACCAAGTCCTCCAAGGAAGATGATCCAATCAGCATTTTATTGTCCTTCACAAGGTCCTCTGCCTTCTGTCGCAGCTTGGATGCCTCGACCTGGGACTCCTCCAGAAGCTCTCCTGTTGTGGGCAACAGAAGGATGCTCAGCCTCCTTCCCCCAGGGCCTGTCCTGCAGTAGCCCCATCCACCAGCACCAAAAACCCCATCTGGAAGCAGTACCCAGAATAGTCCTTCTTCATCTGGAAACAACTATTCTGGGATAAATCCAACGGCAAAGCTGGATCAGCGGCTCACTGGTTTCAGAGATCCTTATGCTGACACATAGAGGACTGGTTATAGGAGGCAGAAGGCACCACTGTGGCTCTCAGAGGTCTCCTTTGCTTCCAAGAAGAGACAAATTTAAGCCTTGGTGGTGGACTTACAGGTCCAACCTCCCCACTTTGGGGTCTGCCATGAACAATGCAATCCTCCCCCAATGAGGGGAGGCTGCTGTCACACCAGTGAGTCCCTGTCCCAGGTAAGAGCATGGTGACACAACGGGAATCACGAGGCAGGTGGAAATTCGGCTGCAGAAGCAGGACTCAAAGGAGGAAGCTGGCTCATGAGACAGAAAGCAAAACTGGGGGTGGGAGCGGGGGAAGGCTGACAAGAAGAAAGAGGGTGGCACAACTCAGCTGGAACATTACAACACTGGCATGTTCCTGCTGCCGCAGGGAGCACTCAACACCAGGTTCCTTGAGAAACACCTGGGAAAAGCCCCTGGCCCAACAGCGCTTGCAGGAGGTGGGGATTTTCATCAAAAGCAGAACTGGTCCCAGCACCCATGAACTCCAAGGAACAGTCCTTGCTTCAGCACTTGTCTTTCCAGTCATTTATTCTGACATGAAACACTCCAGAAGTCCAGCAAAATTCTAGTTCCCTCTGCATCACCATGTGAAAAAGCTGACATCCTGCTCGACCCTCCAGGACAGGGAGAGCTTTGCTGCTGCCCCAGTGCCAAGACCCCCAGCTTCTACCAGCACCCTTCCTCAACCAAGCAAGCAACCCCTGGCTTTGTGGGCACAGGCTGGGCTACCCCAAAGGCAAATCTCATCCCCCTGGCACACAGCAGTTACCGATAGACTTGATCCCTTGCATCTTCTCCTTCAGCCGGGCGTTCTCCTCCACCAGCCGCTCCAAGGCCGTGGATCCATTCTCCTCTGAGCCCCCACCAGGGTCATAGATATGATAGGGTCCTCTCCCTTCCATGCCTGCTGTTCAGTCGCCTACCTCCCAGCCAGGCATCCCTGCAAGGCAATGGAGCAAGGTGACACCTTTCTCTAGCTCCAGATGGTGCCACAGTCCCCTGGTCCCAGCTGTATGGGGGTCTAGGGTGCTGTGCTGGTGCCTCACTGCTTGCCAGCCAGACAACAAGTGACCCAGGTGAAGGCACTTCCCTCTCCAGCCCTGCTTGGGGCGAACGTGTGGGGGTGACTCACGGCCATGAGAACTGTCACACGAGCAGGCATCACCAGCAGCCCCACTTGGGGTTGGCTCTCACCCATGCAGGGCACTGGAGTCACAGAGACAGCTACAACCCCTGGTTGCTGCATGCCAAGAGAGATGGAGATGCAGCTCAGGAGCATTCACCCACACCAGAGCAAACCTGGACACTGTCACCAGGGCATCTTGCTCAACACGTGGTATTTCTGGGTTGCATAAAGGCTTGTCAGGGGCTGTCTGGGGAGCGGCAGTGTCTGCAACTCCAAAAGCCGTAACAAGCAGCTGAGGGGAAGTTTGGGCAGTACTGGGGGATGACCCCAGGAGCCAGGCAGGGACCCACTCTGTCCACCTGCTCAGCCAGAAAAACTGGCTTCCTGAATTGGGCACACGAAACATCCAGGCATGTGCCCTGCTGGGAGCAAAGCCCAAGGAGACAAAACACCCACAAGCACTATGCCAATTGTTTTTCCAATCCCTTGCACTTGTGGGTGGCCTAAGGCCTCCCCCTTGCTGAAGTCTGGCCTGGGGACAGCTGGGCAGGCTCCTGGCTCCAGGTCTCACCCATCTCCTGGGGGGATAAAGCAGCAGCTGTGAATCACAGCACAACTTATCAGAACTATCCCCCCTGATGCCAGCTTGTTAGAACATGGAGCAGAGCAGCAGCTGAGAAGGTCCTGGTGCCAGCTGAAGCTGGGATGCCGCCTGGGGGCACAAAAGGAACACCCCAAAGTGCTCTTCTCTCAGCTAAGACAGCTGGGGTAAGCAGGAGAGGGCTGAGAGGAGGCATTCAGAAAGGGGATGGGGGTAGTCTGTACCCGAAACTGTCTCAACCTCAGACTAATGCTCATGCCATGAGTGATCCAGGCTGATCTCCAGTTTGAATGACCTGCCTGCCAGGGAGCGGCAGGGACTTTCCAGATGACAACTGTCACCTGGCAGCATCCACAACTGGAACAGCAATTAATGCCAGCCTCAGTGACAGGGAATTAGGCCTGGCCTCAGCAGCACTCTGCTTCTGGGAGATGCATTGGTGACTCTCATCATCCTCCTGCTCCGTGGGTGCTGCAAGTCCTCCATTGCCTATATCCCCTTTATGGGAAACCAGTGACTCCATCCCAAGCAGCTGGAAGTGCCCCTGGGAGCTGCCCAGCTGTGGTGCTGTGGGGTGAGCTGAGGAGAGGCTATTCCTGGAGCCCAGAGCAGCTGACAAGAAGCTGTGGAAGAACCAGGGCCATTTGTGAGCCGTAGGTCCCAGCGATGGCAGCACTGTCACAGCCTTAAACAGAGGGCAGGTTAGGTTAGGTATTCAGGAGAGATTCTTTACTGTGAGGTGGTGAGGCACCAGAACAAGCTGCCCAGAGCAGCTGTGGATGCCCCATCCCTAGAAGTGATCAAGGCCAGGTTGGATGAGCCCAGCATGTAGCCCAGTGGCTGGGAAATGCCATCACCTGTGCCCATGGTACCTGCCTGGCCAGCCTGGCAGAGGATGGAGATGGTGTCAGAGGCTGGCTGGGGACCCGAGCCTGCTTCTCACTGCTGTCCAGTCACATGCTGCTCCAGACCTGGGGCTCTGGGAGGAGCTAGGTACCAAACCCACCCTGCAGTGACCATCTTGTGGGGCATCTGCATCCTGCACTAAGATGAGCCCAGGTGTGTGCCAGGGAAGGTAGGAAGAGAAGGAAGAAGAGGGAAGAGCTGCCCTCTCATGTGGTACCATCTCCCCATGTGCCTTGGAAGCAGCATGAAATACCAGTCCTCATTCTCTTAATGCCAAACCCCAAACCTAGAGGTTTTCTGCCTTGTCCCATAGCACATGGGAGGTACCTGTCCCCTGTGCACCCCTGCAGGAATCCCTCAGAGTCCAACTGCACTGACCATCCTGCCAAACAGCAGAGCTCACTCACAGTGATCCCATATTCTTCCAGCTGGATGGAGCCACTGCAAGCCTCTGACACTCCCTATTCTCAAGATTCTATCAAGAACTTTTTTACTCAAGGTCTGTACTCTGCAGGGGAGATTGTAGCAAAGGGACCACAGGAGCTGTTTTCAAACAACAGCTGGGGGGAGGAACTGGACTATCTCCAGCTGACCGAAGCACAGACCAGCCACAAATTCACCAGCAAACAATAGCCTGCAAGAGGGAGGGGTTTCCACAGCATTCCAGGCCATCACCGGGGACAGGGTGGGATTTCCTGGAGTGGAGGCACAGTCCAATTTCTGCAAGGAGCTGCTGGAACAGAGAGGTCACCCTGGGGACCAGAGACCAAGTCACTTATCCCAGTCTTGGTTTGTTGTGTTTTTGTTTTTTTTTTTTTTTAAGAGTTCTGACAGGTGAGATTTACAGTAAAAAAACTCATTTCAATAAAAACACAAGTGGAGGAGAGAGGGACATACACCATAATGGTGGTTAGATACGCAAAGAAAACATGACTACCACAAACTCCAGCAGAAACCACCAAACCACCAGAAAACACTTCCGTCTTTGCCAGTCAACGGTTCCTAAGGTGATCTGACAATATTTCGCAGCCCTGAGGCTTGAGGGCCAGGCTTAGACCGTGGCTGCTTGGCTGCAGCTCACTGGCTCCATGCCCAGCTGTCGTCAGACTGCCAGACAGGCACCTGTGGGTGTTGTTGGTTCCATGAGGGACACCAAGACCTTTAGGTAGCAAATTTTCATGGCAACTCAGCAAAAGTAGAGAATGAGATTGTGAGTGGGCACGGGAGACTCATGGGCAAAGATGAAAGCAGAGTGGTGTTTAAATAGCTGTGCTGTGGCTTGGGAGTGAGCTGGAGCTGTCACTGCTGTCACCCAGAACAACACGCACCACTGCCACAGCCATCACTGTACCAGCCATGCAGAAGTGGCAGAAAGATGTGATTCCTACTTTAAAATTACTGAACACTGAAGATACCAAGGCTTAGGATGTGAAGCCTGTGCAGGAGGGGGCTGGCACTGCTGAGGGTTTGCTTTGGGCAGTGACCCCAGGGTGTGGAGCAGCCTCCCTGAGCTGCAGGCTTGGCAGCCCTTCAATTCCCATCGTGTGATGGGAACCCCCTAAGGAGAAGGGGTTTTTCCTTACTCCAGTGCACAACATTCACAGGAAGCCTCCTCCGCACCAGGATCACAGGAGGTGAAAGCAAATCCCTGCAGGCTGCCAGCATAATTTTCCCATCACTGGGGCTGCTGGGTCCCCAGCATGCCTCCTCAGAGGGAAAGCAAAAGCCATTCAGACACCATGGAATGATTTTTTTCTGTTTGTTTGTTTGATCATTTTACTGGAAAACACTGTAGCCCCCAGACTGGTTTTCTTTTACACATGGCTTCAGCAGCTTCCCAGACAAGGAAAAACCATTCCTGGACTGCTGGACTGGTCTCATATGCAGGAAAGCAAAAGTAGAGTTTGCTTTAGGAGGCAGCAATAATGAGACTTTTTGGGCACTGCAGTTCACTGGTCTGGGAGTAATAAGAGGAGAAGAAAGCAGGCATTGCAAGGCTCAGGTCTCAAAGGGAAAGGTCTGAACCTCCCCTTGGCAGTGTGTTCCTTTCCAGCCAGTTTAGCCACAAAGAGAGGGCAGGAAAGGCAAGAGCCTTACCCAAAATACAGCAGGTTATTAAAGACGTCCCCCAGCCAGAAATCCCACTCTTGCCTCAAAACCTTACCTTCCGAAGAGGCTTCATGAAACAACCTGCTTCTCATGAGGCTGCTCACAAAGAAAATAAAGCATTTCCCTGGGTCTGCCAGGTTTACAAACACAGCTAACCACACACAGCTGCAGAGCTCCTCGGGATGGGCTCAAGCTTCAATGCAGGCAGGACATGCAGCCAGGCATGGTGGTGGTGCTCTCCTGGCAGCACGGGGTGGGGAGGATTTATGCAAGACTGTCTTCTGCTGCAAAGACATCTGGCTCATCCTTCCTGCTCCACTTCTCCCTGCAGAGCTCAGCAGCATCATGGCTGCTTGTCACAGCACTCCAAAGCAGAACAAGGCACAGCCACCCCTGTCCTTGTAGCCTTCTCCTTGCTTCCAAGCTACTCCTGTCCAGCTTGGTGTGCTTCAGCCAGCAACAACCCAGCCGACAGGTGATAGCAGATAGTGACACCACAAATCTACACCAGCAAAGTGCCACCCAAAGTGTAAGAACTGCTGCTTTAAAACAATATCTGCAATGCCACAAGAGTAGATGGTTTGGTTTCCCCCACCCACGAGAGTTTTGTACCAGCTGCTGGCAAGCAACAACCCACGGCCCTGTGCTAAATAGGTCTGCCTGGCATAGGTCGGGCTGAAAGGGCGTCGTGGGATTTCTTGCAGAACCAGGAACAATGCCAAAGGCAGCAAAAAGCCTCTCCTGTTTTCTTCTTGCTTACTTCACCTCACCACAGAAACAGCTCTCAAGGACGTGCCTGGTTGGAGCCTTGCTGTCTCCAGAATTCACCCCAGTGCCCAAAGTCCAGTCTGTGGAATGCTTCAGCTGACAGCGCTCTCCGTGAAATTTGCACTCCAAAAGAGCTTGTGGCAGCAGAACAGCTCCCATTCCCCCAGATGGGAATAACCCACCCAAGTGATGGGAATAACCAGCTCAAGGAAAAAGGCTGTGTTTGACTTCTTGATACAGGGGGCAACCTGTGTGCCAGGGACACAGGAACAGGATAGCCAGATCTCTGAGAGGATGCAGACCCCCATGAGTCCCATCTGGAGCTACTCTCACCCAAAAGCAATAGTGACAGGCAGCATATTTTCTGTTTTTTTTCCTCTTTGCCCTGCGTGAGGGTCTTGAATGGAATTGAGGGAGCAGAATGGAATTGAGGGGGCAGAAAGGGGGAGACAAACTGTGCCTCCCTCCCAAAAGAGGAGGATGCTGCCATCCCTACTCCAGCTGTTCGAACCTCTGGATCAATATCCGATGCGGACACACACGGTTGGACCAGGGGGAAAAAGTCAAAGGGAAAAGAAAACAGCACGGACAGGAGGGTCCTCGAGGCCATGGCCGCCGCAGCGCCCCCGAAAGGGGCCCACGAACCGGCCCTGCCCGGGGGGGATCGCAAACCAGGGGTAGTCGGGAGGCAGATGCGTGGGCCCGGGGAAACGCCGGGGTTGTGCAAGGCGGGGCCAGGGAGGAGCGGGGCCGCCCCGGGGCATCAGCACCGCCCGGGGGCTGGGGGACCCCCACCCGCACCCCGCCGAGCCTCCTCCTCTCCCCCCGGGCACCGCCGGCAACACGGACACCCCGCCTGTCCCCCGCGGGGGGCGGTGGCAGCCCCCGCCCTGGCCGGGAGAGGGGAAACTGAGGCACGGCACGATTACCGCGACAGCCCGCGACACCGGGCGGCTCCGGGAAAAATTCCCGGGGGACGGCGCGCCCCCGGCCCCCTCCAGGGTCTCACCCCGACCATCCGAGCGGCCCGAGAACCGGCCAGATATGGGCAACGCGCAGCCCCGATCCCGGCAGTTGCCTCCGGGCCGGGCCCCTTCGCTGAGGCGGCGCGACCCCGGTGCCGGTAAGACCCCGGTGCCCCGGGCAGGGCTCCTGTCCGCGAGGGCGGCAGGGCCCCGCAGCGCTCCGAGCTCACCTGCCGTGCGCCCCACGGCGGGGCCGCCGCCCGGATCGCGGTTGGGGTCGGGATCGGGGTCGGGGGTCTCGGTCCGGGTCCCTCCGCTCCGCCACCAGCACCGGGGCTGGTTCCGCCCCCGGGAAATTCCCAGCCTGACGGACAGGCGGCGCGGCCAATCGGCGCGCAGCAGGGACTATAAAGGGGAGGGCGGGCAGTGGCTGGGGATGGTGCCCGTCATGGCGGAGCCGTGGCCTCAGTGTCCTTTGGGCTCCCTGGGGCTGCACGGGGGTCCCGCCCGCCTCAGCGGGGCTTTGAGGGGCGGCATCAGCCGGCCTGCGCCTTCTTCCTGCGGGAGGTTGCTCTCGTAGGGCGGCGGCGAGGCCGAGCCCTGCAGCGGCTCCCCCGGCTTGTGCAGACACAAAATGGCGGGGCCGAGGGGGCTCCGCGTGTACCCCTCAGTGGCTGAGGGGAGGCTGTGCTGAAGCGCTCTGGTCGCCTCGGCCCCGGGAAGGAGGAGGGTGGTGCTGCCGGCTGGCCGAGGCTGACGTTCCTCTGAGGCACAGAGAATTCCCCACCGAGCCTCCGAGTTAATGTTAAATGAGGGAATTTCATCCTGTAACCGGAGCATGCATTCCAAGGATCCTTTTGCTCTGTGCTGCTGCTGGAATTGTGCCCTGGTGAAGCACCGAAATGACCCAGAGGGGCACCAAGCACAGGGAATATCTTGGTTCACTCTGCTCTTCGGGACGCAGCTTAACAGCTACCTGATTTTCTTTCTTCTGTTGGTTTTGCCACAAGGAGAAGGTGGTGGGTTTTTATTAAATATATGTGTAAATAAAAGCAACGAAGCAGGAGTGAAGAAATCCTGCTGTAGGCAGCTGTGCTGCTCTCTGCCTGTACTCCAGACGTGTCCTCCCTAGGTGACCTGGTGCTTGGTTCATCAAGGTCCTTCACTGGAGATTGAGCTGTTTCCAGCTGCCCCAGTCCTGGCTTCTTACTCAGCTGTATTCACACAGCTCCACCACTTCTTCGGAATTTGATGTTTTGGGTTGTAAAAATTAAAACCCCAGAAATTCCTTTTCCTGACTGCCCTTCACTGGCAGCAGAACATCACCCTGGCAGCCTGGCTGGGTTACGAGAGCTCAGTGCTCAGGGACCCTGATGAAGTCTGAGCTGGGGATGAGAGAGCAGGACCCCACACATGCCCAACATCTTCCCTTTTGTTCCCTGAAAGTCTTGTTTTACCCCAACAAAAGGCCCAGTGCTGTTCTGTAAACCCTCAGAAAACCTGTCTTGAAAGCTAAATGCAGTCCCACCAAAACAGAAAACACCTTGTTTATAAATTAATGCCTCAACCTGCATGAAATAACAAAACCCTGCTTATTTCTTCTAGGAGCAAAAGGGGTGGCTTGGTTTTGCAGCGCCCCAAAAGCTGCCTGCCTTCCCCTCGCTCCATCGCGGGAACTCTCGCACCGAAAAAATCATCGTGCTACTCACCAGGCTGGGTCCTGGAGGGGCTGGGGGGAGGGAGAGCTCTTCAGAGCAGGAGCTCTGTGCCTGCAATCCCCAAATGCAGGAAGGCTGGCCCAGCTGAGCTTACTTTTAGGCATGGAGAAGGGGAATTCCCCATGATGGAGGTCCCAGACAGCCGCTGTGTGGTTTTGATAGGGAGCCAGGCACCACTTAAAGGGCTCTCCTGTGCTGTTCCTCCCAGGGCCCCTTTGTGTCAGGTATTAGTCAGCAAAAAGGTGGGGGGGAGCTGTCGTAGAGGCTGTGATTCACTTTTGGACAACTGGAGAGCCTCGTTACATCATTTTCCTTGCCTGGTTTCTGGGCAACTTCACTGGGATTGCAAATGTGCTTTTCCTCTGAGAAACTGCTGCATCTGGCAAGAGGCATTGTTGTTCCATGTGTATTTCCACCTCATCCTTGTCCCTATCTGGAGTCAGAACAGGATGCATCTTCCTGGGGGAGCAGGGAGGAGCTGGGTCTGTTGATGGAGGTGCACAGGTGATGGTTTTCCTGGGTTGCAGAGAATCCCTGGAAACCGTCCACCAGGAGAACTGGCGGTCAGAACCAAGGCTGGAGCCAACTGGTGCTGGAATAAACACCAAAGCTTTAAATGTTTCTATTTAATAGAGGCTGATTCCAGCTCCCCAGCTCCTTGCCAGCAGGTACAGTTGTACCTGGCAGGGCGTTTGGTCTACACTTGCCAGGTGTGAACTGCAAGGCCTGAAGAGGATCCGGCTTTAGTCCATCTGGTTTGGGTGGCAGGAGTGTGAGCGCTGGGCAGGAGGGTGAGGAGCTGTGGATTTGGGGTCTGCCTGCCCCTGGGAACCTGTGGGTGGCACGCCCTCACTCAGTGCCTCTCTACCTCTCTAGCCAGCTGCTCTTTGTGTTTTTACCTGAGTTTGCCAGCTCAGGCTGGCCTAAACACCAGCATGAATTTCACTATGAAAATGAAAGGCTTTTGGTCCTGCTGGTCTTTCCTCATTCCTTTGGTCCCGCCATACTCCCAGGGGAGAAAACTCCCCTGATGGCAGCTGGGGTTTACGAGCACGCCTGTGTGGCTGTGAGGGTGTGTTCACAGCTGACAGGTTGACACACTAGGGATTTATTTTTGACAGAGAGTTGAGTTCAGCACCTTCAGTTGCAGCTTACGTACGTGAACATGCCCTGATTGCTGCTGTGCTGTGGGAAATGGGCTGAAAAGGAGCACAGGCGGTAGATGAGGGGTGGTGGAACTCCCCTGTCCTCAGGTCCTGCCTGTCTCAGATCAGGTCTGGCTTCCTTGATGTTGATCCAACTGTGGAGTGAGCAGGGTGGGCCCAGTGATGTGAATTCAAAGTGGCATTGGTCCAACAGCTCTTATTGCCCAAAAAATCCCCCTGCCCTCTGTGCTGCTGGGCAAACAGAGCTGGGCAAACTTGAACCCTGATGGGGCGATGGGGCCAGCCAGGACCTGGCTGTCATGGGTGGCTGAGCCTGGAGCTGGCCCTGGAGCAAGGCAGGAGCAAAGCAGGCAGTGGATACAGCTGGTTTGGCACAGCATTCCTGGGCCACTTGTGGGCTCAGCTCTGCAGGGGATCCCTCTTGGATCCCTCTGTCGATGGATCCCTCTTGGCATCAGCAGCTGGGAGCTGCTGTTTGTGCAGTGCCGGTCGGATGCGTCCCGGTGCTCCGGCAGCTAAAGGAAGAAGGAGGCTGACAGTGACGCTGTGAGAGTGAGGAGGAAGCTCTGGCTGCAGGAGGGGATTTCCAGAACATTGTGATCTGCTGCTTATGCAAATCAGAAACTCAAACTAACCTGGCAGGATGGGAGGGCTCTGGGATGGAGGGCAAGGGAGAGGCAGCGGAGGGAGCCTGGGATAGTTGGCTCTGGGAGGGCAGAAGGGAGTGTGGAAGGAATTGAGATACGAGAGAAGGGACGTATTGGGGAACATTCCTGCACCAGCAAGCCTCTGCAGTACCCTGCCTTCATGGGGGGCTGGATCACACCCTGGCTTTCCAGGGATGCTGGGCTTCTTTACCCTCTCACTGAATGAGGGGTGACTTCTTCCTCTGCCTCTGGCATGCGAGGCCAGACTCAATGTCACCCATTTCACAGGAGATCACCACCTCCTGCCATCCTCTCCCTCCTCCACAGGCAGAAGAGGATGGGTTGTAGTGGGACCTGGTGCAGTCCCATAGTGGGGCCAAAAACTGTGGGAACCAGCTCTGGGATTGCTCAGAGGATTTCCTTGCATGCCTTAAGCTTTGAATCATTTGGAATCTCATTGTACAAAACCAGCAATAGGCACAGAGGGGATTTTCCCCTCTTCCTCTCTCCCCAGGCCGTGTCTCATCCAGTGGCAATGCATGAGAACAGGGCTCAGCAGCAGTCATCATGTCCTGTAGAGCTGCTCCAGAGATATGGGAACATAGCTCCTGGAGAGCTCAGCTGTTTCCCAGCCCCAGCTTGCCACCTCCCAAGGCGGAAGGCTGAGTTTCTCCCTTCACAGGAAGGAGAGGATGGCAGGTGGGATGGAAGTGGCTTGCATTGTGTTAGGGATTTAGGCCAGCATCCCATCTACCTCTGTGGCTCCTCCTCTCCAGGGGCTGGCAGCAAAGAGGATCTGCAGTGGCTGACTCAGAGCAGAGGTCCGGCCCTCTCTGCGCAGCAAACATGGGCTTGTGGGGTTTTCTGAATGTTGCAACCTGTGAAATCTGGCCTTGGCTTTGCCTGGAAGCAAGTCCTTGCCCCCGACATTGCTGGTCAATGTGTAAAGTGTAAATCCCAGGCTGTTCCCTGCACTACCCCTGAAAGCTAAAAGTGTGGATGGCCTGCACGGACCTGCCTCCAGCCCTTAACCTGCTCACAGCCTTGCTGATTTTCCCCCCTTTGTTTCCTAGCCTTCCTTGAAATGCTCACCTCCTTGTTGATCGCAGAGGTTAGGCAAGAGATTTGTCACTAACGGCTCTCAGATTGGGTGGGTTGGAGCCAGCGCAGGGAGCAGAGGTGTTCATGGACAGTGGTGCTATGAAGTGAATTTTCTCTGGAGACTGGGGTGCTACAGGGATAGGGATGAAGCTGCTTTATGAGTGAGTCCAGAGGCCATGCTAATGCTTCCCAAGATCCCATCACCCTCCTGGCATTGCCTTAGGATAGGCAACTCTGCTGAGCTCAGGCCAGTTTGTGGTTCTTTGTAGGGCAGACCCAGCCTCACCATGGGGCAGGTGCTGAAATAACCTGTGCTCAAATGGGGTACTGACTGTGCTGAGTACTTGCAGCAATTAAAATACCACTGGCTGTTTTCTGCTCCAGCTGAAACAGCAGCTGCTGCAGGAGATGGATTACTATGGCACTGGAGCAAGACAGAGGATTTTTGTCTGCAGGACTTTTCCAGAAGAGGGAGTTGCTCAAGGAGGAAACTCCATTTCACTCTCCCTTCCTGTGCCCAAACATTGTGTGACTCTGCTATCTTGTAGGAGAAGCCTGCAGCAGGCACCTTGGGAACAGTGTGCTCTGGCCAGCCAGCCCTCCTGGTGGTGGCAACATCTGAGCTGGGCTGGGAACTGGCCCTGAGGGGCTGACTTGTGGTCCTGCCACTCCAAGACATCCAGGCTGTGGGTGGTGAATGGCCCTGGCCATTGGCATATAGCAATCGCGGTACAACCAGAAAATTCACTGGAGTGTTTACACCTGTGCCCAGGGAACATCCACCCCTGTACAAACCCCTCGAGTGTCTGTTTTGGCAGCAAGAATGAAGCAGATGATGGCTCACGTGTTGTGCCCCTCTTCTAACATGTGAGCAGGGCTTCCACCTGCTATGGAGGAACAGAGCTCCACTGCCCCAGATCTTCCTCTCCCAGGGGTGATGGTCTGTCACCCAAGCCTCAAAACTTCCTTGGGCCTTCCTCACTCCTGAGCCCTGTTCCCCACTGCAGGGAGGTGGCCAGCTCTGCTCCTGCAGTCTCTGTGCCGCCCTCGTCTCCAGAAGCCTCTGCTGCAAAGCTCGGAGCTGCAGCGTGGAGCTGCAGGAAGAGACGGGCAGATGAAGGTTGGGGTTACATCCTCCCTTCAAAACAACTTCTGCAGCTGCTTGGTCTTTGCAGCAGGTTCCTGGCCAAGCAGGTGACCCGTAGGCTGCTGCAGGTGTGGGGTATGTTGAGCCCCCCAGATACTGTTTGAACAGGGACGCCCAATCCTACTTACACACAGGGGCTAGACATAGGAACCCAAATCTCTATGGGGAGTATGGGGAGGGTGAAAAAGCTTCAACCAGACTGTTTTCCCCAAATAAAGGTTATTTTGTTACAAGGGGATGTTTTACAGGAAGGCATCAAGGGAATTTTTAGTGGGATAATACCCAGCTGAGTTGTTTCAGCTTCTCTGGTTTGTCTCTACATGTTGCTGCTTCTTGACCTCAGCTGGTTTTGAAGTGTTGTAATAATATTGTGTTATTATTCCCAACACTGCTTTGATATTTTGAAGGTGAAGCTTTCCTCACCCAGCTGTTCTGAGGAAGACTAGGGTATTCACAACTTTTTGTTCTGACTTGGAAACAATTGAAAGTGCTGGAATTTCCCGCTTTTGGAAATTCCAGTTCTTTTCTCCCGAGTGTTGGGGGAAGTGCCAACGAACAGTTTGGGGGTGTAGCCTCTATGGCATGTGCCTTTCGACTGCTTCTTCAGCAGCTTGAAAGCACAGGAAACCGCGTGCGAGGACGGGTGGATGCCATCAAATCTGATTTGTATCTCTGGTTTATGAAAGCATCATCCGCACAACGGCATGAACCCTGCTGGGGATTTTCAGAGGCATGAAGTGAAGCCCTTGGTGAAGTCCCTGCACTGCTGCCAGCCCCACATGCATTTTCAGCCCCTGTCTCAGCAGAAGGGTTGCTTAGAGAGGTTTTGTGGTGTCTTCAGGGCCCTCCCTGGAGCTGGGGCTGGGCTCTTACCTGAGTTTGCCTATGGGAGCAGGGCTTCCCAGTCCCACCCAAACCTGCCCCAGTAAGTCAACTGCTCTCGCCTCAGGGTCAGCAACAGTGAGGTTTTATTTATCAGATTTAAAATTGTCTTTTCCATCTGGGTAAATTCCTTGGTTTAGTGGCATGTTCGGGTATGAATTATTTTGCTTCAAGACAGACAATCTCCCTACCCAGACCCCTCTGCTCCCCTCCCCGAGACTCCCCCGCTTGCAATGTGGTGCTGCTTTCCAGCGCAAAGTGAGTTGTTCTCTGGAGGGAACTGAGTGTCCCCTGAAGCCCCCAAAGCTGCGGTGACATCAAGGCAGTGGCTGTGTGCTGGCTCAGACACAAAGAGCCCCAGCTGCCACCTAGTCCTCCCCACCACAGAGGGCCAGCAGAGCCTTGCGGTAGTCGCCAGAGGTGTCCTTCTGCAAGAGGGAGAGCCATGTCAGAGAACCAGCCCCGGGGAAGCCTGGTTCAAGGTGCTGGGCACACAGGGGAGGCACAGCTCCATGTCCTGGACACCCTGCAGGTATCCCTGCAGCAGTGGAAGATGCCAGCACATCCTCTCTACAGCCAGACCAGCCAACTCTGGGGCTGCTGGGGGCAGTTCCCCCTGCCCAGGTGATGCTCAGCCCTTGTGCCACTTATGGCTCAGGTCCCCTCAGGGCTCAGAGCCAGGACTCAGCCAGGCAAGGTGATGAGCCAGGAGGGGATGTCCCTGTCCCCTCACCTCAATCATGTGGTGCAGCGATTTGTCAAACAGATCTATGAACTCGCCCCGGATGTTGAACAGGTCAATCTCACTCCGAGAAATCATGATCCGGGTCAGGGTCCTCTCATCTGTGCCAGCACCCTGCAAGGGAGAGCTTGAACAAAAAGCCCTGCAGGGACTGGGGCTCACTGGTATCTCCAGCATAGTCCAAGCTGGGGATCAGGCCCACGGGAAGGCCACAAAAATGAGTCTGGAACACTTCTCCTGTGAGGAAAGGCTGGGGTTGTTCAGCCTGAAGATGAGAATGCTCTGGAGAGACCTCATTGCAGTCTTTTAATACTAAAAAGGGGCTTTAGAAAGATGGGGACAAACTTTTTAGCAGGGAATGTAGTGATAGGAAAAGGGGTGATGGTTTTAAGTTAAAAGAGAAGATTCAGAGTAGTTACAAGGAAGAAATCGGCCAGGTTGGATGGGGCCTTAAATAGTCTTGAAGACATCCCTGCTTATTGCAGGGAATTGGATTAGATGAAACTTTTAAAGGTCCCTTCCAACCCTAACTGTTCTGTGATCTCTCCTTGGACATATGCTGGACTTGCTGGCAGTAAGACATCAACCTGACACATCACCTGATAACCCAGATGTTGGTTTGAGCTCAGCCCTCCCTACTCCCTTAGGGACACCCAGAGGACAAACCCCATCCCTTTCACGAGGTTAAAGCACAGTCCCAAAGAAGCCCAGCACAGCCCTCTCCCACAGCCCAGCCCCAGGAGGGTCTGAACTCACCTTCATGGACTTGTAGAGCTTGTCAGCGAAGAAAGCTGGCTTGTTCTTCACACTCCGGACTGCAACACACAGAGGGGACAGAAAGAGGGTTCATGGCACCCAGGGGACACATCACAGCAAGGAGCTGTGGCACCACAGTCTCAGCCACAAGCCCTCCTTGGTACAAGGGCGCAGGCCTGGCCCTCTCTAGAGACCCTGTAAGTGCCCTACCCCATGCCCCAGTGGGAGTCTCCATGGCCCAGAGGCAGCAGGAATCTGCTGCCACACTGCCTAGGCAGTGACAGCTAAAGGGGCTGCCTGCCCTGCAGAGAGCCCTGTCCAGAGGGAGCACTGACCGATGGCCACGAAGGCGTCCCTCACATCTCCCGACATCCGCTTCTTGATGGCGTGCTCCACGTCGTGGTTGGTCATCTTGATGAACTCCTGGAACACTGAGGATGGGGGAGAGGAAAGGGTCACTGCTGAGCTGTTCCACCCCAGCCCAGGGCACCCAGGAGACTTGAGCCTCAGCTGTGGAGACTTCTGGACCACGTGAGACCAGAGCAGGCTTGGGTGACTTCAACAAGCCACCTCAAATGCCAGGCCTCATCCCCACCACTGCTGGGGAGACAAGGCTCAACCTCAGCATTGAGGGGACCCCCATCTCCCATCTAGCCCAAATCCAAGCACTAGTGTTGCAGCTGATGGAGAAACGTGATCCTACCTCTGCGGAGGTGGGGGTAGCTGCGGGTGCAGAGGATACTGAGGAATCGGGTCTCCAGGGAGTCGCTGGAGTCATTGCTGGAGACATCAGCAAGTTTCTGGGAGAGAACAAAGGGTGAAGAGGGAGACATAGCAGAGAGGGACACAGGTGTGAAAAAGCTTTTCCTGGGACAGCCAGTCTTGACTGGAAACCTTTTTGTAAAGAAATTATGAGCATGAAAATAGCTGAGGATATTTCCCCCTAAAAAAGGCATTTCCTCTGCATGGATGTGAAGCTGCACACTCACAGATTATCTCTAAGAAAGATGTTTTCCAGTTTTTATGGAAAAAGCTTTGCAATGCTCATGGTTAAGACTTTTTTTGTCCTTTGTGGAGGATGTTTCAGGGGTGACCAACAGCACCTGAAGAGAAAATTCAGGGCTGTCTGAAAGATACAGAAGCTACTGTGGGCCACAGTAGTGCTGCCCATGAATGAATGGCTACCATTCCTCTCTGGGCATCAGTGAGAGGCTGTGCTCATCTCATCCATTAGGCTGTTGCAGGAGAAAGTCACCCCCTCCCCAGTTGCCACTTTTGGGGAGCCAGGGAAGCCAGCCCAGAGTCCCACACTGCCTGGAACACAGGTCGCACATGCAGGCTTGGTCCCCAAGGGCAGGGCAGGTGGCTTTCTCCCTCTCCTGCCCCACGCTGCAGGGAAGTGCCCTCATTGCAGGTCCCATCTGTCCCCTTGTCCCCTATCCTGATGCAAGGACACCAGAGTCCCAAGCCAGTGAGCACAGCCATGTGGTCAGAAAGGCCTGGCTTGTGGGGCTGCAATTCCCAGCCCCAGCCCTGCACCCCAGGACTGCAGCATCCCTTCAAATGTGCAGAAGGGTGAGGAGCGAAAAGGCAGGCACTCACCAGGGTCTCAGCAACAACCTGGTGGAGAGAGAGAGACAGGAAGACAACAGGGTCAGAAGGTGCTGCTCAACCTTTATTGTTCCCTGACAAAGCAAGGGAAGTCTAGCAAAATCCCTTAAAGCTACCTGTCCCCAGGTCCCCTACTTCCCCATGAGCAGGACCTGTGTCCTCCTCCAGTTTGGCCTCTACACCAGTACCTTGGGAGGTTGGTCTTTGGCCAAACAAAGTGAATTTCCCCAGCCCTGGAGCTTGGGTGCCAGTCTGTTGCTCCTCTTGGAGCATCCTTGCCTGCCTTTAGGCTGGCTCCCACCAGCCTGCCCACCTCTGCCAGTGGGACGAGGGGAGGGGCAGCTTTGCTGACAAAACACAGCGTGGTGCCAGGTCAGGTGCCACCTGTCTGGCTCATCCCTGTGTATGTCATCCCTGGCTCTCTCTGTGCAGCAGGGTGAGGTGAGCAGCAGCACATGCAGCAGGGGTGCAGGCAGTGAATGGGCAGTGATGCCTTAGGATTTTAGCTTTTGTATTTTTCATGTATTTGTAATCCTGCAATGCCTTAGTGTATAACTCTAAACTCCATATAGTGTTAGCCACTGCTTTCCCATTTTAGACATACAAAACAATTCCTCCTGGGAATCAAGGACACTTCACTGTCTCAGGCCCCAAGAAATGTAAACAAGAGAGGTGGGGGCAGCAAACTTGGGGTAAATGACTTCATTACCTGAAGCTGTAATTGGAATATTAACCCCCAATATGCAAATGGACCAAACTTATAAAAGTATGAAAACCTGTGACCTGTCATCATTTTTGGGTGTAGCCCCTGGGGGGGCTACGTGTGCCCTAAATGCACTTAAGGCCCTTCAATAAATATAACCGCTTTTTATTCCTTTAATTTTGTCTAGCCTCTGTTTTTAGGTAGTCCCGAAAAGGCAGGAGCAGAAGTACAGGCAGAGAGTGTGGCAGGGTGCAGGCAGTGCCTGGGCAGAGGTACAGGCAGAGAGTGTGACAGGGTGCAAGCAGTGCATGGACAGGGACACAGGCAGGACAGCATCCGCTCCCTCTGCTGGTGGCAGCCTTGCTGGCAATGCTGTGGTGCTCTCCCGGGCATTGGAACATCCAATGCTGGCACAAGACAGCCAAGCAAGATCTCGGGTTTGACCCTGCACAGATCTTCCCAGCCCCTCATAGAAAAGACCCGACCCTGAGGAGCAGGGGGTCAGGGGACACAGCCTGTGGGTCACAGGTCTCCTGGGACCAGGAGCTCAGCCAGGGAATGGCCCCCACACCTCCCTGCACTGCTTCTGGCTGCTCAGCCTTCCCCTTCCAGTTGTGTCTCACCACAGCCCAGGAGAGGTCTGGAGCACCCCAGTGTGTCAGAGCTGCCCCCTGCACAACACACCGAGGTGAGTGGCTCATGCAGAGCAGCCCAAAGCTATCTTGGAAGCTCAAGAGCCAAATTTCAGCATCAGTGTGTGTTACTGAACCACAGAGTGGCAGCTCTGCACAAGAAAGGCTGCAGCCTACTGGTGGGGAATTCCCTGGGGCTGCTCTCCCCGTCCATGGAGCAGCAGAGCCAAGGGCTTCAGGAATCAGGCATGGGAGCTTTACTTCCAAAGGTGTCATTTCACCTGGCATCTCCTCCTGCAGTTTACAGAGACCCTGGCCCAGCAGCATTTGCTTCCCTGAGAATGTCAGTTCCAGAGCAGGGCACGCAACATCCTCTCCTTTTTTTTAATGCAAAGCTCAGGAGAGCACTGCCAATATGGGTCTTACCTTGGCATCTTCCTGTGCCTGTGTGAGGTTCTCTGGTCCTTCGTCACGGTTGCCCTGTGGTTGGATACAAAAATCATGGAGATGGAGAGGGGACATCTCCTGGGAGAGCCCCAAGTGAGGGGGTGGCAGACAGAGTCCAGCAGCACTGCCCAGCCAGGCAGGGGTGCTGTGTCTTCTCTACTGTCCTCCCAGACCCCCAGCACTGCCTGTGGCAGGGAGAGGAAAAGACCCAGTGAGAGCTGCCCTTACCAGAGCCAGGGAGACGAGAATCCTCTTGAAATGCCCTGATGTGTCAGAGCTCAGGTCATCTTCCAGGCTCTTGTGGTAGGCTGTGGAGAAGGGATGGCTGAGCCCTGCAGCTCAGGTTCCCACCCACCAGTGCCTGTTGTCCCCGTGATGCCCATGGGAAGCACGGCTGAAGCAGATGCTGAGTTCAAACCCAGGGAAGAGGGGATCACCCCAGCAGCTCTAATGCCCTGAGCATAAGCACAGCCTCTTGCTCCAGGTACTCTGGAGGAAATAGGATCATTGTGAAAGAGCTCTCAGGGAAGGAGACATTGACAGCAGAGCTGGGGCATGTCACCATGAGGTGGAGAGAGGTGAGGACCAGCGCTCTGCTGGAGGGACTAACAGACCTTCACAGCATCAAGCCATGGACCCAACCCAGAGGCAAAACTTTGCCTGGGCTCTGGAAGGACCTTGCACAGTGTGCTCTGTGCCCAGAACCTGGGTGCTCCCCCAGTCCCTCCTGTGCCCTACCTTCCTGATAGGCCTGGTTGATAGCCCTGATCTCCTGGTTGTTCCGCGTGGCCATGATTTCGATCAGGACACTCTCATCTGTGCCGGCCCCCTGGAAGAGAGTGCCATGGTGGGTGCTACAGGTGCCAACACCAGATGGGGACATGATGGCACTGCTGTGCAGTGCTAGGCAAGGAGGGGTCCAGGTCAACAACGTGGCAAAAGTCTATATCCAGCAAATTGCCCCAAGAGCTGGTAGGAATCAACATGGAAGTGTCCAAGTACGCTGCTAGTGAGGTCCCAGCTGGTGTGACTGGTGGATAGCAGTGAATGTCACTGGTTTGTCCCTACCCTGGCTCTCCAGTGGCTACCAGCTGGCTGAGCATGCTGGGCTGCAAAGAGGCATGCAAGTCTTGAGTGCAAACCAGGTCTTTGTCCTGGTGCTTTCTTGTCTTTTCTTCTCCAGAGGAGATGAGACCCTGGGGCATGTGAAGCTGTGGGCATTGACAGCCCTGGGCCACCAGCAGTGTGACAATTACCTCCACGGCCTTCCTCAGCTGCTTGGCGTCGTACTGTGGCGGCGTCAGCATCAGCCCGAGGATCAGCTTGGCCAAGCTGCCAGACAGCTCAGACTTCAGGTCTGCCATCAGGTCCTGCAAAAAAAACGTTTGAGGGTTCAGTCCCCAGCTGCTTCTGCAGGGACGGACCAACTGAGGAAACATGAGAGAAAAAGAAGGGGAGGAGAGCGTAGGGATTGGAGACATCTATGAAAACCCTTGGGGCAGTTTGAAGTCACATATTTGGGTGTCTCTGGGGAGATTCTGGCTCTGGAGCCCTCTGTGCAGAGCTGAGGATGGGGCAACCGAAGGGAAGGGACACCCTCGCTTGGGCTGGTGGGGCACCCAGAGTGGGTGGCTGCTGTGACACTGTTTCCCTTGGGGGAGTCATGCCAGGGCATGTGGGTGTGCCCCAGCTGCCCACTGCTCCCTGGGCAGGATTCCTTTCAGTGAGGGGCTGATCTCCATGTGGGAGGGGGCAGGATGTGGGCAGGAGGAAGCAGGGTGGGATGGAGACTGCAGTACCCTGCCATAATGAGCCTTGTAAGCCTTTAGGATCTGTTGCCTCTGGGCGTTGCTCCTCTTGGTCACCACCTCTATGATGGCCCCTTCATCCGTGCCTGCAATGACAGCAGAACCACACTGTGTCACCGTGTCACCGCTGATCATGGGCACATCGCCACCCCCACAAACTGGGTAGGCAGGGAAGGGAGAACTCCCACAGCTCCGTCTCTATTCCCCCTGGGGCTTCCATGCAGCCCTGTGTGGGCCAGGGTGGATTTTGTGCACCAGGAGCTGTTGGGCCTAAACTCACTGTTCCCACTTACCCAGGCCCTTCATGGCCTTCCTCAGCACCTGCGCGTCGCCATCGTCGTTGAAGTCTCCTGCAGGCTGCACGGTTCCTCGCAGCTGTGGATGCAGAGAGGGGTTTATGCTCACCCTCGAGATGAGAGGGAGGGAGGGAGGGAGGAAGGGATGAAGGGATGGAGAGAGGGAGAGATGGAGAGATGGAGAGGAGAGATGAGGAAGAGGGAAGGTGCCACCCAGCAAGCTGAGGCCAAAGCAGGCTCTGTGTTAGTGCAAGCACCTGGGGATCAGTGAGGATCTCCACACCACTGTAACCCCTTCCATTAAGGGGCAAACCATAGCCAGATGAGCAGAGAGCAGGAATAGGACAGAAACAGAAAATCCCTGGAGTCTTGGTGCCCTGCCCAGTGTTACACCTGCCTGCCTTAGCCTGGAACATCTCAGCCTGGGCTGGCCATGTCACTGAGAGACAGAAGAGGAGTCTCTGAAAGGGTGCCCATTCCTGCCCTACAGTTCTATCCTCCTGTGTCCTTATGCTCCAAAAACATCTCCATCCTCAGAGTGTTCATGTAGGGCTCCGGGTGTATTTCTGCATATCCCAAAGCACCCTTTTGTGGGAGTTTCAGCTGCATGCAGGTTACCGCTCCCCATACTGCAGCCATGCCCTGGCCAGCTCTAGGCTACCCCAGGAGGCAGGAGTTCTTTGGTGGGCACTGGAGCCAGGGCTGCATGTGATGCATTGCAGAGACATGCAGGACCCACTGCCCCAAGGCAGGAAGGCTTCAGAGGGAGCAGGGGGTTAGTGGAGCCCACGGGGGGCAGCCAGCCCTGCCATGGTTACATCCTGCCAACCTCGTACCCCAAAACCAGAGAATGGCATTGAGAGAAGCTGGGGAGTGAGAGTCAGAGCAGAGGTGTGGGGCTGGCTGTGCCCCATGGCAGAGAGGAGCAGCCAGGGGTCCCAAGCTGGCAGGCAGCACAGCGGGGGTGCAGGGGGGCTGGGGGTGCTGACCTCTACTTTGACCGCACTAAGCTCCCACATCCGATAGGCCACCTGCGCCGCCTCGGGGAAGAACTCACCTGCAGCACTGCAACGGAGAGCAAGGACAGGGGACAGTGAGCCACAGGGGCCCTGCACCTGCCAGCAGCCCCCCCTCACCCTGTCTCGCTCCTCCATGAGGGGTGTTTTGTATCCACTGGGCACAGGGATAGGAACCAGGTGCTTGCTGTGGGGCTGGATGGGTGGGAATGGGAGGAAATATGTGGTGAATCCCAACCTCCCCCACCAGAGCATCCTCCCTCCAGGGGTTTGGCCCTGCCCTGCAGGGCTCCCATGTGGCAAGAAGGAACCACGACATTGTGGCTGGCCATGCAGAGGGGCCACAGGGCCCCCTGCACCAAACCACAGTCACTGTGGGTGCTGCTGGTCCAGGTGCTCCACCAGGCTCTGACCCAGATGTTGCACCCAGCACCAAGGGAAGGAAGAGGAACAAAGCGGGTGACAATGGTCTTACTCATCGTCCCCTCCACACAGCTTCAGCAGAGCCTTCTTGTACTCCCCAGACGTGTCCTCCTGGAAAAGCAGATGGAGACAGAGGACATGCAGTAGGTAGAATCAAGGTAGTGCCATGGGATGGGCTCATGCAGAGGGGTCTCCCTGAACCCTGTCCTCAGAGATGGACCCCCAGCACAGCCCTCCCAGGGGCGCTGGCATCATGAGGGAGGCAGCATCAGCAGCTGCTTGGAGGGTGAACAAGACCCCCAGCACTTACCTTTATCATGTTGTAGAGAGATTTCTCATACTTGGTCCTGAACACCTCCCGGATGTCCAACATGTCGATCTCGCTGCGCGACACCATGATGCGGATCAGCGTGTTGTCTCTCGTGCCCAGACCCTGCAATGGACCAGCTCCACATCAAGCCTGGGATGGCCACAACTCTGCTCAGCTCATCACATGTTGGACCCTCTGTGGTAATCACATATCCTCTGAACAGAGAGAGATCTAGCTCTCCCAGTATTTTCCTGGGAAACTGTGAGAAGCTGTGAGAAAGCTCAGAGAAAGAATGAAAACAATTATTATCTCTCTTTCTACACAGGTTGTTTATAGATATGATTTTCCAGAGTGTGCTATTCTTAGTTCACCAATAGTGTGGGAGGTTTTTGCTTTAGGACCAATCAAGTGTCAGCTTAGCCAGTCGGGTTATAAAAGACTCGCTAATTTCTATTTAACACCTTCTGTTCACTTTCTGAAGACTAGAGTCTTTGTTCCTGTCCCTGACTCAACGGTGACAGCCCTCTATCTGATTTCTAGCCAGCCCCAGCCCTGAGGGAATAACTCCTTTGGAGGGAAGGTCACATAAGTCCTGCCTTCATGGACCTGTGTCACCCTGCTCTCCAGCAGCACCCCGTGGCAAGGGGACCCCTCCTCTGGCCAGATCCCTGCAATGCTGGGGGGACCCTGTGGGTAAGGGGAAATCTACTTACCTTCATGGCCTTGTAGAGCCTTTCAGCAAAATACTCTGCTTTGCTTCTGATGCATTTCACTGCAGAGAAATTGAGGTGTGGTGAGGGATGCCAGCACCCAGCTGCACCAGTGCCCCCAACCTCTGAACACCCACACCCCATGGGAACCACATCCAGCATCCCCACCCATCCTGAAGGAGCCTCCCTGAGCCCCCTGATACCAGGTACAGCCACAGCCCTGACCCTGCTGGCCCCAGTCCTGAGCCCTCCCAGCCGAGAAGGGCAGTGGTGTGTTTTTGCAGAATCCCCACGTGGGGCTGGCTTACCCACGGCCAACATCAGCTTCTCAAAGTCACCAGAGAGCTCCCCCCGGATGCTCCTCTCAATGGGCTTCCCAGCAATCTTCAGATATTCATCAAAGACTGCGGGATGAGAGCAAGGAGATGCCTGGAGAAGCTACTGAGATAGCTTCAGGCCCACCCTGAGCTCGCAGGTGATGCTCACCCAGGCGGAGATGCTGCCTGCTCCTCCGGCCAAGGATGTAGATGAACTGGGCCTCATCTGTGCCCCATTTCAGCTCGCCAGCTTCTAGCAGGTCCTGGTGGGATGAGGAAGGCGGCACAGCCTGACTCAGGGTGCTCCCCTGGCACCCACCCACCTTTTGCAGCCTAAATCCAGATGTCCCAGTGCCCCATCCCTGCCCAGATACCACCTATGACAGTGACCCACCAAGCCTCACCTTGGCATCCTGCTCCACCAAGTCCTCACTCACCACATCATCCTCTTCCCTGGCACCCTGTGGGAGAGAGATGGGCTCAGCCCTGCAGGGCACAGGCACCCACCACCTACAGATGCTGGACAGAGGGACATACCTGAAGCAGAACAACGAGCATCTTCTTGAAGTGGCCTGATGTGTCTCCAACGATGTCAGCTTCCAGGTCTCTCTCATAGGCTGGTGGAAGAGGAAGGGAAGAGGTCGGGTCTGGAGACTTGGATCCCTTCACCTCTGCCCTTTTTGTGGCCCAAAGGGACACAGGGCAGCCCCTGCCCTTCTCAGCCCTCACCATCTTTGTAGGCAGCCACCAGGTCATGGATCTCCTGGTTGGTGCGGGAGGCGAGGATCTCAATGAGGCACTTCTCATCTGTGCCGACGCCCTGCGGGCAGAGACACAGCCCCATGAGAACTGGGGCTGGCTGGGGTGCCCTCAGAGGGGCCCTGGGCAGCGTGCCCACCCCTGGAGGGGTGCCCACCCCTTACCGAGATGGCATCTTTGATCTCTTTGGCATCTCCATAAGCTGGGGGCCGCATCAGGCTCACGATCAGCCGCTCAAACTTCCCCGTCAGCTCGTACTTCAGGTCTGCAATGAGGTCCTGGTGGAGGGGGAGAAAGGGGCTGGGGGATCCTTTGCTCCACAGCATCTCCAGCTGGGTCCAGGGAGCAGTGGGTCCCTGTGTGGGCTGGGTGGTGGCAGCCACAGCCACTTTGCAGTGGGGCCATGGGCCAGGGAGTGCTCCTGACTTTACCTTCCCATAGAGGGACTTGTAGGCTTGGCAGATCTCCACCCGCTGCCTGTTGCTTCTGGATGTGATGAGGTCAAGGATGGCCTCTTTGTCACTGCCTGTGGGGAGAGCCAGGAGTCACCACAGCCACCCTGCTGTGCCCAGAGCTGCTCTGGAGCTGGGGCAGGGAGGACAAGCAGAGCCAAGCTGGCTCCAGGGAGGAAAGGAAACCAGGAGAGCTTTAGCACATTGCTAAAGCACTCAGTCAGCTGAGAGGGGAAGTGATGCAGGACACCCAGCCATGCAAGGGTCAACCAGGGAATAGGGGACACCAAGGAATAAGGGACACCAAGGGTAGCCCTGGGGCAGTCTGGAGGAGCATCCATACCAAATCCCTTCATGGCATTGTACAAGGCCTCTGCATCCTGGTTGGCGTCAAAGCCCTGGAAATCCTTCACTGAGCCCCTGTAGACCTACGGGAAAGGAGGGGAGAAGGTACAAGAGGAAGGAGCAGCTCCAGTGGGATGGGGGAAGAAGCTGAAGCTGAGCAGGATTGAGGTAAGATCCGTTATGGCTCAGGCTGCCCAAGGCAAAGTTCAAGCTCAGACATAAACAGATGTTCTCCTCTGCAGTTGTTTCCTTTCTGTTTGCTCTCCCTACAGAGGAAATTAATTTTCCACTGCCTGTTGCAAGCAAGGAACCACTCTGGATGCTGAGGTTGCCCAGGCTCTGCATGGCCTCCAAGCAAGGAGACAAATTTACAGGCACAAGTGGGCTGCTAAGTGGAAAACACTGAGAAGCACCAGAGCTGCCAACAGTTTGTCCTGCTCCAGCATGCACTCCCACGGGGCCCAGGCTGATCCAAGGGGCTGGAGCAGAGACCCTGGGTATTGGGAAAGACTTTCCAGAGAGCCTAAGAAATCCTGGGGGTTGATATGATCCACTTCTATCTGCTCTTCTGCCACTTCCAGACTGCTCAGGAATAACACCTCCAGAGACCTCAGGAAAAAGGAGGGGCCGAAATCCCCCTTCCCAGGTCAGCTTTGTTCAGGGAATTCACCCCACGGGAGCCTGGAGCTGGACCCTGAATGAGATCAGCACCACCCTGGGTGGAAGCAGAGGTGAAACCATCCTGGCCCCACATAAAGAACTGGGATACATCCCCACCAGGGGCACAGACTGGGAAGAACTGAACAGCAGCATTTCTTTAGCAGTTGTGCTGACAAACAGGAGAGCTGGGAGCTGAGCTGGGGCTGTCAGCTGTGCCAGCACTCTGGGAAACTGAGCATCCTCCCCTGGCTCTGCTTGTACCACGTGCCAGCTGGGTATGTGCACCTCCCTGGGCTCATCTGCTCAGGATCTGCTGCACGGCTTCTTTAAGATCCTCAGGAGCTGTAAAAGGCCCAGGCCTGCTGCCAGCATGGACATCTAAAGCCAGCATATCCTTGGAGAAGATGGGCATCGATGTCCCTGACCCAGGAAGTGCCTCCAGGAAGGAGCCCAAGGAGATGGACTCAGGGCAGCTCCACACCCACCACTCTCCTGGGTCCCATCCCAACATCATGGCACAACAGCTCTGCTGCACATCTCCCCCGTCAGAAGCAAACCAGCCTCTCTCCTCCTGTTTTCCAGAGAGAAACTGGGCACATCCCACAGGCCCTCTTGGGAGGAGCTGCTGGCATTGGTGTCCCCTGTGGCAGGGACCAAGAGGAGATGCTGCCCTTCCAGGGAACCAGGCGGGCACGGGGCAGATCGTATTGCAGGTGATTCATCAGGACAGCTGGATTTAGCCCCACTTCCCGGCAGCTCCCAGACCCTCCTGGCTTGGCACAAGCTGCTCCCACACACATGCCTTGCAGAGATGGAAATAAATTGCAAGGCAAAAGAGGTGCCTGGAGGCAGCAGGACTGAACAAGGGTGGCTGGAGAGTATTGGAAGTCAAGATGTTGGCTTTGGTTAAATGGAGAGGAAGAGCAGGGCTGTGTTCCTGCCTGCTGAGCCATCGAAGCATGAGCTGCCTGCCTTGCTGGGGCAAGGGAAACTGAGGCAGGAGCTCAGTGCTCTGCATCACCCCACACTCCCTGCATTCTCTGTGGGAATGAGCCCCAGGGAAGTGCAGGAACATCAGTTAGGATGGAAACAGCATCCTGCCCACCACATACTCTTCATACCCCCATCCCACTTTCCATCCTGTTTCAGCTGCCAGGGGCCTCCTGCCTCCCCTCCTCCAGCCTCTGAGTCATCCTGGCCTGTCCGGGACCTCCCAGCTAAAAATAAGCCACACTGGGGCCAGGAGGGTGGAAGCAAAATTCCCAGCGTGGCTTCGCTCTCTTCCACCCCCATGGCTGCTTGGGATCCTGGACTGCTGCAGAAACGTGCTCACCTGCACTGTGCCTCAGTTTCCCCACCTAGAGCAACCACTGCCTTAGCTGGGCAGGAAGCTTTGGGTAGTAAAGTTGGAGGAAATAATTGCTTGATTTCTCCAGGGAATGGAAAGCAGAGCCTGGCCCCAGCAGTGGAGAAGGGAGGCTCTGGGCTGGGACTCCTCCCCTGCCAGC
Organism: Vidua chalybeata; assembly: GCF_026979565.1. NCBI lineage: Eukaryota > Metazoa > Chordata > Aves > Passeriformes > Viduidae > Vidua > Vidua chalybeata. The sequence continues at coordinate 12,099,903 of NC_071544.1, forward strand.
AGGCAGGCTGCACTGAGCCAGCACACCTGCCCACCGAGGCAGGGTTTTCCACCCACACTGAGATGTTTTCCTGGCTGCAGGGGAGCACCTGCTCACCCAGCTGCCACACCGCACCAGCCCCAGTCTGGAGTGGGAAGTAATCCAGGCTGGGTTGTGGAGAAAGGCCCAAACAGGGCTGCATGCCTTGCAGCATGCTCAGGCGGGAGTTTTCTCCACCAAATGCCCAAATCCCCAGTGCAACGTCTCTTCTCCTCCCCTTCCCACGGCCCCGCTTCTCTTCCCCATCCCACTGTGGTCCCAAAAGGATTTTTGTTCCTTGCTGTTCCTGCTCCCCAGCCCAGCACTTCCCCCATCTGCATCACATCCAGACAGCACTGGCTGCAGAGGCAGGAATGTAAACAGGCTCTGGGCAGCATGGTGTCCATGCACCTCACCACATCCCTGAGGCTGCTGGAGATGCTGCCCCAGCTCTGGGGTCTGCCCTGGACCCACCCCTGCCGTGTGGAGGTCACTCTTACCTTTCCTTGGGGTGCCATGGCTCCCAAGCTGGAAATCACTGGAGCGAGGGCAGGGAGGAGCTGTGGAAGGGAACAGAAAGGTCACTGTGAGCCAAGGCCCCTCTCTGCAGGTTGTGTTAGTTCAGGGAGGGTTTGCTCCCTCCTGGGGGGTGGTGCCCATGGGAGAGCACTGCCAGGTGCTGCAGGATGGATCAGGGAGAGGGGCTTTGCTGGCCAGCCTGTGGTTACTGAGCCTTTGCTATCCGGCACTGAGGGGACCCCACAGGCCAGGGGCAGCGCAGAGCCTGCACAGCTTCCTGTCAGTACCAAGAGAAACCAGAGGGGAAAAAATGTGCTGAATACGTGGAAACGGGCTGAGCATCCTCTGCAGGGCTGGGCCTTCTCACTGCACCCTTCAATGTCCCTTCTGCCCCCCTGAAGCCCCAGGCTCTGAGGCCAGCCCAGCTTCAGCAGCTGCTGGGGACTTGTCTTTGTCTCACGGTGCTGGGCAGCCCCCACAATATCCCCAGAGCTGTTATCTGAGTTTCTGTGCAGCAATCAAGGCCACCACCAGTCCCACACATCCTTGGAAACCAGGAAACACAGCTGGGTTTCCAGGGTAACTTGCAGGTTGTTTTCTAACACCAGCACCATTTATAACTGCAACCCACTGCAGTGTGGGCTCTCCCCACCCTCCCAGAGAAAGTCCCCCAACAGCGCCATTTGCTCCGAAGAAGTTGGTAGAGGGAGAAAAACAGCTGGAAAATGGAGCCCGGCCATGAATGAACCGCTGAGCGTCAGCTGAGGCCAGCCATGAGGCACGGCCCCGCCTGGCTCCTTCACCCTCCCTCTGAGACACGTTGCAGAAAGATTCAGAGCAGAGCAGGGCCACGCTGGGGGATTTCTGACCCCAGAGGAGTTCGGTTTCATGCCACGGAGCGAGCAGGAGAAATCACATGAACTTCCCTGGCTTGGCTGCACATCCCTGCAGGAGCTCCCATGCAAAGGGAGACCCAGCCCTGCAACCAATCTGTGCAGCCGAGTCCCCCTGCTTGGGTACAGGAAGCTTTTAAAAGCACCCACAGGCACCGCGGTTGAAGGGAGAGAGTTGTGCAGAAACGCAGAGCTGCTTTCACCTCCCCTTCCCCCTCCAGCTGGGGAGGCTGTGAGCCTCACCCCCTTCCGTGGCTGCTGGCCGGGGGACAGCCCCCGCACGCCCCACACGCAGTGGGGCCGCACTGCGGCCGGATGCTGGGTGGGTGCCAAGGGATCCCACCCCGGCACAAGCAGCCTGTTAGTGCCACCTTGGAGCCTCTACAGGAGGCTGTGTACCCTCCTGGGCGGGGGGAAATCCCAGCATGGCACAGCCCTTCTCTTTCACGCCATGCATGTGGCAGCGGGGCTGAGAACACCCAACTCATCTCGGCAGTGGTGGAGAATCGCCGACCACACCCAGTCCCCGACCTGTCCTTGTAGTGCCTCGTCCCTGTCCCCCGCTGCTGCCGACACCTCCGCGGGTCCCTGGAGAGCAGCCCCGGGAAAATCCCCGGACAAACACACCCCATCCTCTGGGCAGCAGCGGCCCAGCATGGGGGTACACCTGCCCCCCACCCAACAACGGAGAAACGTGGGTTATGGGGATCCCGTGAGAAATCCTAAATGATGCGCACAGCCTTTGTGGAAGCCTCTGTTTGGCCAGCAGTGCACCTCTCCAGGCTCTCCAAAGCCCCCCCACAGGTGTGAGCTCAGGGCTGCACCCCAAGAGCCCGACTGGCTTGGGGGGCTCCCCCAGCACACAGGCCACAACACCCAGTGCCCCGCAACCCGCTGTCCTGAAGCAAAGTGAGCTTGCCCGGCTTAAAAGAACACCGGACCATCTTCCTGATAGGGCTAGGGACTTCCCCAAAACGCCCTGCCCCACCCCACTGCCAAAAAGCCTCCCAGGCCTTCAGGAGCTCCGAGCCTCTGGGCAGTCGTGGGCTGCGTTTACCTGTGCAAAACTTGGTGGGTACCAAAGCAGGGGGGATCCTCAGCGTGGATCCCGGCTGGAAGGAGGGATGGGTGGCTGTTTCCGCAGCCGCCGCAGCACCAAAGCACGGACTACATCCCGGCCGGGACACACCCAGCGGGGCCCGCAGCCCCGCCAGCGCCCGCCTCAAAAAGCACCCACCGGCAGCGGAGCCCCCGGGGGCTTGTCAAGAAGGAAAGATTTTTCTTAAAAAGAAAAAAACCCAGGGATTCCCCCTGCAGCCACCCCTTAGAGGGAGCCTCCGCTTGCACAGCTCACCGCCCAGCGCAGCCTTTCCACGACTTTCCTCCCCCCAGGCCATTGCGGAAAAAAGCGCCCGGCCCCGTCGGGCGCCCCGGTCCGCACCCCTCAGCCCGCAGCCCGCGGTGCCCCGGCCCGCAGCGGGCACTGACCGGCAGCGCGGAGCCTCTCGGGTGCGCTCGCAGGAGCCGCCGCGCTCGGGCTGTTCTTGTGGCCGAGCGCTCGTCCTTGGCGAGCAGCTGTTTCCTCACGGCGAGACGTCACCGCCCCCGAGTCCCCGCCTGCCATGGCCAGGGCCACATCCCACCCCCGGTGCCGCGCCAGACCTCCGCCGGGTGCCCGCGGTGCGGCGGCACCCAGTGTCACCCGCAAAAGCACCCTGCCCTGCCCGGCTGTGGGGAAGGGGGTCTCCTGGCACAAGAGCCCCACTGGTGTGTGCAGGGGCACTCTGCCAGCAGCGGTGGCACGGTGCCACACGCACACTGCCAGGCAATACCGGTGGTTGCATTTCAGCTGCGGAAATGTCACCCCTTCTCTCCCCCCAGCTGTGGTTTCCTGGTGAACGCCAGGCGCAAGGTACCCCAGTGCCTCCCGGTCCTGCCGCCAGCCACCTCTGCCTGCACCAAATCACCCCAAATCACCCCTTCCCTGCATGGCTGGGAAATGTCCGTCCCTGACTCTCTGCAGGAGTCTGAGGAGGGAAGAACGGCCTGGCCTTGGTCCCCCAGGACCCGCTTAAGGAGGGAGGTGCTGACCGAGGCTCTGCAATGAGCACCCACGGGGCAGGACCCGAGCTGGCGCGATGAGCTGGTTTTCTCCCCAGGCTTCTCTTCTCATGCTGCAGACACGGATGAGATGCAGGTTGAGTCTCTCCAGGATGCTCCTGGCAGGCTGTACCGTTGTTTGCACTGCCCTGAGGCCGTTTCCTTCCCTGCCTCACCCACGTTTAACCCGGCTCCTTCTTCGCCACCACCCAGCCGGCACAGAGAGCGCGGCGGGGCTGGAGGAGCTGGCGGGGCATCGCAGGAGCCACGGGCGGTGGAGTCTGACAACAGCCAGAGCAGAAAACCCCAAGGGACTCCTGGAGATGCTGAAGGCTGCTGGTGTGTAACTCTTCAGGCATCCCAGGCCTGGGGGTACCCACTGGCTTGAGCATCTCTCTGGGGCTGCAAGGCAGCTGAGCTGCTCAGCCCTGCCTGTCTGGGGCAGCGTGGACCCCAGGAGGGCTGGCCTGCAGCCATGGGGCTGTGCTCCCCTGGAGGAGCCCGGCAGGGTGAGACCCTCACAGCCGCCCAGCACAGGCTGCTCCTTCCTGCCCTGCCCTGTTCTTTCCTCAGAGCAATGTTCCCTTGGGCTGGCACTGGTATCTGGAGACCTCGCTCATGTGAGACGGCGTGGGTGACAAGCACGGCTTTGTTCACCCTGTGCTGCAGCGTGGGACAACAGCCCTGCTCTCCCTGGCTGGTGTGCTGAGCCCCCCTGCCCCAGAGCTGCTCACAGTGCCCAGCAGCTCACAGGGTCTCTAGATATGGGGCTGCCCCACAGAGCCAGGCAGCCCCTCAAGGCAGCCTTGAGGTTGAGTGTACATCTATGCTTTAGATGCTCTGGATCCTTCCTTGCTTTACTCCTGCATGGCTCCTGCTCCCTTCCTCTGCTCCTTGCAAGCTGAAAGCCACAGGATGAGCTGAGCCACAGCCTGAGAGTTTTTTCTCAAAATACTGTAAACAGACTCAGCCTGAGCGCTATCTACAATAAAATCAAAGTTAACTCTTCACACCAAAACACTTCTCCCAACCTGTCCTCAGAGCCCAGACTTGGTCCTCTTCTCCCAGGACGCTGATGACCAACCAGGTCACCCCATCACTCCCTCCATGGCCTCTCCTTGCCAGGAGCAGCTGTGCAGAACAGCCGTGCTGGTGCCCAAGGACACTCATGTGCCTTAGTGGCCCCAAGGAGCCTCACCTGGGACCCCCAAGCACACAGCCCAGCCCTGGACTTAGCCCTGCCCCTGCTTGCACTCTTCTGCTCAGTCCCTGTGAGCTGCACCCCAGGAATGCCCAGATACCAGGAAAGTGCAAGCAGCCTCAGGATTTTGCTTTGGGGAGTTTCAGCTGGACATGCTGCTGCGAACATCCCATGGAGCTGGGTCTGTGCTCCTCTGCCTTGCTGCTGCAGTCCATTTCATCTCTCTCTGTTCCCCAGGGGCAGCTGGGTCAGTCATAGCTGTAGGTGCATGCACCCCTAAACCCCAACCCAACCTTATTACTGCTCCTCTCTGCCTAAATTTCCTCCAAAACCAGCTCCACAGACTGAGATGTGGGTCCTGGTGCAAGGAGCAGGAACAGAGGGAAAGAGTTCCCTCTTCTACCTGCCCAGGGAGCTGGGAAAAGTCAATTAAACTCCCTCAATAATGCCTCTGAGCCTATTAGCATTGCAGGCTGTGTGTATGATTTGGAAGGCGTTGTGGGAAAAATATTTCTGCATAGATTTCCCATTGTGCAGCCCGGAGCGGTGGTCAGCGGGGGGAGGGCCAGGGTGCTCCCAAAAGGGATTTAAGGGGAGAGCGTAAGGGGGGCATGCCTGGTGCTCCTTGTCCTCAGCAGCTCGCCGCTGGAGCAAAGGATGGCTGGGGTGAGTAATTTGTTTGCAGGAGAAAGGAAAATCGCCGGGGCGAGGTGCCCTGGGCGGGACTGGGGTTGTGCAGCGGGTGGGCGCTGCTGGGGGGGTGGCAGGGCGGCGGCTCCTCACCCCCAGGGCACAGCATTTGTCCTGGAGAATCGGAGCTCCCTGTTCCACCAGGAACACCTCATCCTGCGGGTCTGGGTGCCGGGCAGGGCTGTCCCTGTCCCCTCCAGCTCCACACCACAGCAGGGATCACATGTCCCCTGTGCTGCAGGGATGTGCACAGGGTTTCCAGCTATGTAAGTAGCAGATTATGGCATTTGGAGTGCGTGGCACGGCTTTTGCTTTGCTGTGGGATAACCTGGAGGTCCTGGCAGCACCATGGGATGTGAAGGCAGGTTCTCCAGTCTTGGAGCTCCTGGGAAAGGATGTGCAGGATGGGGGAAGGCACACAAATCCCAGACATGCCATACAAAGCCCACCTTCCCCCAAGCACAGATGTCACACAAATTGGGGTTTCTGCCAGGCTGACATCCCCAGTGGTGCCCCCAGCAAACCAAAGCACTGGCTGATGGCCCAGGGGATCCAGTCTCCTCCTGAGCTGTGCCATTGACCCACAGTTACCGGTTCTGTGGGAGCATCTCCAGCTGAGCAGGTGGATCCTTCCTGGTGCACTTCAAGGCAATTTCCAGGAGCAGAGCATCTCCCATCCTTCCTTCTCTGGCATGGGTTCTGTATTTCAAATAGTTTCAGTGTCAAAGCTGGGATAATCCTCACTGTGTGTCCCTGCTGAGGAGACTGCTGGAGCAACACGACTTTCTGAGCTGGCAGGGGACATGTGTCCTTGTCCTCTCTCACAAATTGGACAGAGCCAAACAAACCCCAGCCAGGCATAGCTCCACTTGTCATTGGGGATGAGAGAGCAGCACAGCTGCTTGAGCCCCATCCTGCTCCAAATGGGCTGTTTTACTGGCAGGGACAGAGAGCAGGCAGCGCCCAGCGAGTCCAGGAGCACTATGGATGGTGGGAGCTGCAAGCCAACCACTGAGGCTGGGTTTGTGTCACATTAGGGTGGTCAGTGCCCGTGGGGCAGCAGTGTGCTCACGCCTGCTGCTTTCCTCTCCTGCAGGTGCCGTGCTGGGGCCGCCTGCGCTCTGTTCCCAAGCTGCTTTCCCGCAGGAAGCGAGTCCCAGCCAGCTCAGAGGGCTCCAGCCTCCGCCGCTGCCTCTCCACCGTGGATCTGGTTGCCTTGGGAGTGGGCAGCACACTGGGGGCTGGTGTCTACGTCCTGGCAGGGGAGGTGGCCAAGACCAGCTCTGGCCCGAGCATCGTCCTTTCTTTCCTGATTGCAGCCGTGGTGTCTGCCCTGGCAGGGCTGTGCTACGCCGAGCTTGGGGCCCGCGTGCCCCTGGCTGGCTCTGCCTATCTCTACAGCTACGTGACAGTGGGCGAGCTCTGGGCCTTCCTGGCTGGGTGGAACCTGCTGCTGTCCTATGTCATCGGTATAAGGCCCTCTTGATCCCTCCCACCACTGTGTTGGTGGCTTTGCTGGGTCTCCTTAGACACCTCACAGGAGCACCAGAACACAGCCATCACCTCTCCCCAGGTACTGCCAGCGTTGCCCGGGCCTGGAGCGCTACCTTTGACCAGCTCCTCGGCAAGAAGATGGGGAGGTTTTTGGGTGCTCACGCAGCCATGAGCTCTGTGGGGCTGGCAGAGCACCCAGATGCCTTTGCTGCTGGTCTAGTGATCCTGCTGGCAGGTAGGATGCCTCCCCCTGTGCCACCCTCCATCAGGTATGATGAACTCCTCACCCCACTGCGAGCTCTTCAGGATGGGGCTGACTCCTCTGATGTCTTTACCAATTCCCTGAGCATAGAATGTGGAATAGAAAGGGAATCTGGGGAAATCTGCAAGTTGTCCTGAATTTACCACTGCCCCCCTTTTCCACCCTCCCCAGTAATGTCTACCCTGGTGTCATCCAGGGGGCTCATCCAGTTTTGATTTTTTATTCTCCAGCGCTTCTTTCCTTTGGAGTGAAGGAGTCCACCATGGTCAACAAAGCCTTCACAGCTCTCAACGTGCTCGTCCTGCTCTTTGTTACAGTGAGTGGCTTCATCAAAGGCCACATGAGCAACTGGAAGCTCAGGGAGGACGACCTGCCACAGGCAGCTGCCCAGGAGGCTGGGTATGAGGGGCTTCACTCTCCCCATGCTGCCTTCAGAGTGGGGGGGAGTCAACCCCCCAGTGCTTTATCCAGGGAGACAGCACTTTCTCCGTTCTCCCTGTTGGCAATGTGTCAAAGAGACAAAGTCCTAAGTCCTGCTGGGTTGATGCTGTGGGTTGATCGGGTTGGATGGACTGCGCAGCTTGACCCCATCCTGGGACCCCATTGCACTGACCTCCCTGCACTGCCTGACTCTTCCTCCTCCCCAGGAACCAGTCCATGGCCAACAACAGGACCAGTGCCTTTGGGGTGGGAGGCTTCATGCCCTATGGTTTCACTGGGACCTTGGCTGGAGCCTCTACCTGTTTCTATGCCTTTGTTGGATTTGACTGCATTGCTACCACAGGTAAGTGAGGTGGGAGTGCTGCTCCCTGCAGGCTGGGGGGCTGTGGCAGTGACTGTCCCCACAGTCCTGGGAACTGGTGTGAGGCTGGGAAACAGGCACATTCCCAGCTCTGTGCTGCAGCCACTCTCTCCTGCCCTTTCTAAGAGTCCACGTGGAATGTCTGGGCTAATCCTTAAGCAGAGATATTCTCTATCCCAATATCCCTGGGACAGAGAATGAATCTAGTGGTCCTTGCTAGAAGGTCTCTGTGTTCTCTCTTGGGGGGATATAGGATCTTCTCTCCAGCCTGAGCTGGGCTCTTAGCATGCCATGCACTTTAAATGAGCCTCTGTTCCTACAGCTGAGCTTGTCCTCCCCAGGGGAAGAAGTGAGGGACCCACAGAGATCCATCCCCATGGGCATCATTCTCTCCCTCCTCATCTGCTTCCTGGCCTACTTCGGGGTGTCTGCTGCCCTCACCCTGATGATGCCCTACTACCTCCTAGACACCATGAGCCCACTGCCAGTGGCTTTTGAGTACATTGGCTGGAGCAGTGCAAAGTACGCCGTGGCTGCGGGGTCACTGTGTGCCCTGACCACCAGGTGAGGGGCGTCCTCTGATGGCATTTCTGTGGTTCAGAGCAGGTACTGGAGCTGTAACACATCCAGGAGATATCCCCAACCCCTTTTTCCCAAACTCCTCCTTGTCTTTCCTGTTTGTCCAAAACCCCTTCCACACAAACCCTGGTGTTCCCACCCTGGCCCTTCCTGATCAGGGAGAGCAGCCAAACCCATTGGCATGCCCCTGAAGGAAGTGGTCAGGTGGTACCATGCCCAAAAGAGTGAGCTGGGGTGTTCTGGCATGCACAGGTGGCTGCAGACATCTCTTCCCTGGCACTGTCCCTCATCTGATGGTGAGGAAGGTGATGATCTTGGTAGATGGTCTTGAGAAGGTTTTGGGCCATAGAGATGAATGGGAGCTCTCTTGGAGGGGCAAAAGGCAGGATGGCACCTCCTGGATTCCTCCCCTCTTCTCGCCCATCTCCTCCCCTCTCTCGTGCAGCCTCCTGGGCTCCATGTTCCCCATGCCACGGATCCTGTATGCAATGGCTCGAGACGGGCTCCTCTTCAAACCTCTGGCCAAAGTCAGTCGCCGTCAGTGCCCAGTGGTGGCAACTCTGGTGTCTGGGGCAGTGGCAGGTGGGTGAGTGCTTGGGTTACCCTTAACTGTGAGCAGGCCTTGGGGGGTGTCCTCTTTGCCTCTAGCTTGACTGCAGGTGTTAGAGCCATGTCTCTTCACCCAGAGACAGATCTCCTCACGGTGGGTGAGGACCATTTGGCCTTGATGGTGTCCCAGACTCTGGTTCAGCCTCTCTGCACTGCCAGGCAGGAGGTGTCAGGATGCTTTGTGCTAGTGACCAAAGCATCACCAGTTCATCGAGGTTCTGTTGCAGTGGCTGTTGGGGGGACATGGGGAGGTCAGGAGAGTATGACTGAGGTGGGCACAGCAGCACTGCCAGCTCTGCCTGGAGGCTGAAAGGGCTTCTCTTCCCCACAGCTCTCCTGGCCCTTCTCTTCGACCTGAAAGCCCTGGTTGACACCATGTCCATTGGCACACTGCTGGCCTACTCGATGGTGGCTGGCTGTGTGCTGCTGCTCAGGTGAGACTGCTGGGGACAGGGGACAGGGCTCACCCAGCTTCTGATCCAATGTCTGCTCCTCAGGTATCGGCCTGGGCCCAGCCCTCGGGACGCTCCTGTGGGGAAGGTCCCAGCTGTGCAGCTCTGGTGGAACCACCTGGTCCGGCCGCCCCCCCATCCCACCCCTCGCTCCTCTGCTGTGGTGGTCTGGGCTCTGGCAGCTGTAGGTGTGTCTGGGAATGATGGATGGGCTCTGCAGGGAGCTGGCCCGCGGGGACCCATGGGGGACATCCCTGCTGGAGCAAGGGCTGGCCTGGTGGAAACCACCCAGCTGCAGATGCAGGGGCTGCCTGGCTCCTTCCTGCTCTCACCCCACTGCCACACAGCTGGCTGCCCCAACGGCAGCTCAGGAAACCTCCTGCTCCCTCTGCTTCCCAGACTGGAGAGAAAAGCTAAACCCCCCATGAGAAGGCACCCAGCCGTGTCCCCCGGCTGTCATTTGTGCCACCATGGCAGCGTGGCAGAGGGATGGGCCCAGCCCAGGGAAGCTGCCCTGACACTGTGGTCCCTCTGCAGCCACCCTGGCCTGTGCCCTGAGCTGGGTGAGCGCTGCTGGGCTGCCCTGCCTGCAGGCTGGGGGTGCCTGGTGCATCACAGCTCTGGCCCTGCCTCTCCTGGGGATCCTGGCAGCAGCTCTTCTCATCTGGAGGCAGCCTCAGAGCCAGGACAAAGCACCCTTCATGGTGAGCACCCAGCCCAGCCCTCGGGATGTACCCAGGAAGAAGGACCTGGGGCACAGAGAGCAGGCAAGTGCTGCAGCCCTGTGGGGAAAGGGTGCCATTTGGGGGTTGTCCCTCAGCTTTAGGTCAGGCACATCTTTGCTGCATCCACATTAATAAGGTACTGCTGGAGGCAGTGTGTAGCTCATGGGGTTTTCCACAGGGACCACGAGGGTTCTTCCCCCCATGACCTGAGGGCTGAAGGGGCATCTCCCAGCTGACCCTGCTGAGGAACCAGAGCTGCTCTTCAGTAAAAAGATATCTGGCCTTAACAACTTGGCTTAATTTTACAAGTGCTTTACTGCCTCTCACCTCAAATCCTGCGGTACCTCCTGTGCAGTGCAGGACCTGACAACTAAAACAGCCTCCACAAGCATCCCTCTCCAGCACAGGCTGCAGTCCCAGCTTGGATCTCTGAGCCTCACAGCCAGGCTGGGCTTCCTCTTGCCTATGGACAGCTAGCCAAAGCAGCAAAGAGCTGAATTTAGCCGTGGAATTTACCCTTGTGCTCCCTGCAGGTTCCCTGCCTGCCCTTCCTGCCTCTCCTCAGCATCTCCATCAACGCTGTGCTGCTGGCCCGGCTCAGCGCGGCCGCCTGGCTGCGGTACCTGCTCTGGATGGCTGTGGGTAAGCACGGCCACTCACGGGGCCCCAGAGCTGGCACCAGCCCCTCTGCGTGGAGTTCTGGTGGTTTGAGAGCCCGTGGCACTAATGTAGCTCTGAGCAGTGGTGGGGAGGGAGGAGATGATGACCTTTGATGTCCAGCGGTGGTGGCAGCACCGTGTCCTCTGATATGTGCCCAAAGGGGCCAGCACTTGCTGGCTGGGAGGGGAAGGAAGAGAAACAGTCCATACACACCCTATTCTGCCCTTTCCCAGGTTTCCTCATTTACTTTGGCTATGGGATCTGGCACAGCACTGAGAGCCACTGGCCCGAAGGGACAGGTCCCCGGGAGCTGCCGGGAAGCAGAGCCAGGGAGGTGGCCCTGGAGCCCCGTGGGACTGCCCTGTGCCCATCTGCCCCAGGGCAATAAAAGGACATGGCTAGTTCCTGAGTGCCTGGCTCCCTCCATCCTGTGCCCAGGGGGCAAGGAAGCCCCTTGGGCTGTGGGTCCTGTCCCACAGAGGGGACCAGCCCGAGCTGCAGGCGCTGCTTCCCCAAGCCTGGTGAACTTCCCTGAGCAACCCAAATCCTCACAGCGAGCCCCTGCAGACGGAGTTCTGTTTGGAGAGGATAAAGCACACAAGTGGTTTTGCTGCTGTTACTGGGCTGTGTTTTTGGTTTTTTTTTCCTTTGAAACCTTTCCCTGCAGTCCCCCAGAGACCCCCTTGCCTTCGCCCACCCTGTTCCTTCAGCTGCTCACAATTAGGTAGAGGCTTTTTGTGCTGCCCTGACCCTCCATTTTGTCTGGGCACCCAGGACCTATCATCCCCCCCATGACTGCCAAGGTACTGCCTGGTCCAGGCTTTTCCCCTTTCATAGTGTGCAAGTCCTTTTCTGCACTCATTTATTCCTCCTCCTCAGTTCCCAGTGTCCCCTTTCCCAGAGTCAGGCACATTCTTCCAAGTCCCACGCAGGATCTGCCTTTGGGGCACTGGGACGTGGTACCAGGTGTCCAGAGCAGGATCCCAGATCCCACCAGCCTCGTATCCCCTTGTCCAGAAATCCTGATCCCTTCAGCCATAACCAGGCAGGATTTGCTGGGCTTTCCCCTGCTTTGGTGCTACAGCACCTGGGGGAGGCACAGATGATGCGTGGAGCAGAGGATGCCCTGGTGGGTGGGACATGGCTCTGACACAACAGGCTCCCCCATTTCCCCCTCTGGCAACCCCATGGAGGTTTGTGGGTCAGAGCTGGATCCCCCATCCACGTTGCCTTCCTGGCTGCCCATTCAGCTGCTGAATTTCTGATTAGGGTCAGCACAAAGGAGGGAAGTGACTGATGCAGTGGCCCTGATGCTGGGAGGGTCTGGGTCTGCCCTGAGCTGGGAGCCCATTGAAATGAAGGAAAAGAAGGAAGGAACAGGAAAATGGGGATCAGCCTTAAGGGCCTCATGTGGAGTTTCCTTGTTGAGTCTTTGTGGTGCCAGCTCCCACCCTTCCCCTTCTTCCCACTGTGTGGGGTGTGGAGCACACAGCCCCACTCTGGGACACTCCTGCACCAGTCCCCCAAACCACTGACATGGGACTCCTGAGGCTGCTGCTTCTTACAGATCTGTAATCATTACAGGCAGCAGCACCTTGGCTGGTGCACACACACACCCACAAACACACAAACCCACACACACCCACCCACACACACGTACAGCTCTGGCTAAACAGTCCTGGGGAGGGGACAGGCCTGTGACAGCCCCAGAGCAGAGACTCCCATCACACTCGTGCACCCAGGGGAAAGTGCTTGTGTGCATCCAGCCCTGACCCACAGCCATGCTGGCAGCACCTTCCCTGATGGGGATGCCCTGCCTCGAGCAGAGAGATGTGACCTGCCAAAGCCTGCTACCCCCTGGGAAGATGCTCTGCTCCCTGAGGTGCAGCTCCAGCCTCTGTCCAGCTTTTGTGGGAGAAGATGGGACTGGTGGTGCTGCTGAGGGGCAGCAGGGACAAGTAGGGCTTGGGGTCTTTGTGGCAGTCAGCTGGGACATGCAGGAGCTGTACCTGGGAGACATTTGCTGAAGGTGGAGGAGGTGATGGGAATAGGAGGGCATGGGTGGGAGCCCTGCCTGGTGAGGTTAACATCATGTCCCCAGTGCCCTCCTCATCCTCCCGGTGCTTGTCCCCCTCCTGTCCTAGTGGCCTCCTCATCCTCCTCATGCCCTGGGGCAGCACTGGTGCTGTTTATACTCAGAGCCAAGCGCTAGGTCAGATCCGGCCCAATGCAAGTCTGTCTGTCCTGGCTGAGCCCTTTCAGCCACAGACAGCCCCTCACCAGAGGAAGGGGCGCAGGGACTGCGTGGGTGGGAGGCCAGGGTCCCTCTGCAGCCCCACACGGGCTGGGGAAATGCAGGCGTAATCGTCCCATGAAATGCTCCATCGCTCTGGTCCGTGAGGCACCCCGAGGGCTCGGCCAGCCCGGAGCCCTGCCCCGACTGGGGGGCACTGGTGAGAGCAGCCCTGGGCTCACAGGGCTGCGGGGCAGTCCCCGGCAGTCCCCGGCAGCGCGCCGTGCCGTCGGTGCTACGTGGCGATGAGGGGCACCTCGCCGGTAGCTATGGGGAAGGGGGTGCCGTCCCCGGCGTTGAGCACACGGTACAGCAGCTCCTCCTTCTCTCGGCGAGCCTGATCCAGCAGCTGCGCCTCCTTCTCCAGCGCCCCGCGGGCGTTCTGGAGCTCCTCGGACAGCTGCCTGCGGGCAGAGGGCACAGGCTGCCGGAGCCGCCCCTCTGCTCCCCGCAAAGCACCCGCGGCAACACAGGCTGCCACCTGTCCCCTCACCGGAGATGCCACCTGTGCACGGGTGGGTGGGACTTACCTCGCCATGACCAAGTGGTTCTGGGTGCGGACTTGCAGGTCCTCGTTCTCCTGCTGGAGAGTTTTCACCTTCTCCTCCAGCAGAAGGTTCCTCTCCTCCTGGAAGGGGGCATGAGGGTGAGGAGAGAGCTGGGAAGCACTTCTGAGCCCCCTGCCACTCCATTTTGGGTGAAATGCTGACCTGGTGGCATTGCTTCCCCATCCCTCCCCCCACAGGAAGAGAGGAAGAGGGCTCCATCCACCTTTGCTCCAGCTGCAGTTTCTGGGCAGAATTTAGGTGGATAGAGGAGCTGAAAAGAGGAAAGCCCACCTGTGACCCTCGCCCTTTCAACCCACCACGGTTTCCAGGTGCAGCAGCTTCTTGTCCAGGCCATGGATTTGCTCGTTCTTCATCTCGATGACGAAGTGCAGGCTCTCCAGCTCCTGCTCCCAGAAGGGGCTGGGGCTCCCGTGCTCCTGCAGGGCCATCACTTGTGTCCAAGGGACCTCAACACCTCCCCAGGGCAGGCTGTCCTCAGCTGTCCTCCCCCCTCAGCTGTCCTGTGCTCCCCTCTGGTTCCAGCCCCACCCTGCCAGGGTCCATCAGAGGCCCCTTGGCTTTGGGTCAGCACCCCATAGCAGGTCCCCTCCCTGACACCCCTCCCTGCACCTGGATGTGCTTCTTGTAGTCTGTTCTCAAGAGTGACTCCTCCACCCGCTTCATCCTCTCCTGGAAGGATTTCAGCTGGGAATTCAATGCCTGAATTTTCTCCTAGGAGAACCAGGGAAAAAGCAGAATGAGAGGTATCTGGGATTTCTTTCTGAGATGGGGACTGCTGGGCTGTGGTACCCAAATAACACCAGGGCTGGAAGAGCTGGCGTGGTCCCCGAGCACACCAGGCACTGAGGTGACCACTGGAGAATGTGGGGCACCATGGCAGAACCAACAGGTGGTCCACAAGCCCCCCCTCCCCATGGATTTCTCTGCTGATACCTGTAAGGCTGCCTCAGACCTGTGGTGGGACTCTGTCAGCAGCAGCTTCTCCTGCTCATGTGCTCCCTGGAGCTCTGTGGAGGAACATGAGCTGAGTGCCACCAGTGTGGGGACATTGGGGCAGCGGGCCCCACCTGAGCCCCACAGCAGTGGAGAGCAGGGAACAGCATCCCCATGACCCCACAGGCAGCCAAAGGGACACGGCAGTAGCGGGGAGAGGGGAGGGGAGCTGCAGGGAGCCCTGCTGCCCTGGCACGCACCTTGCAGGGTTTCTGTGTGCTCTCTCCTCAGGGCATCAAGCTGTTCCTTCAGCCCCAGCTCTTTTCCCTTTTCCACCTGGGAAACAGTTGGATGAGAAATCTCAGTGCAAGGGATGCAGAGCTTCAATGCTTTGGGCTTCCTTACCCTTTCATAGACCTGCCCTCCAAAAAATGGGAGAGCTCAGCCCAGCATGTGCCAGGGAAAACCAGGCTGGTGACATGCTCCATGCCCAGCTGCTGCCTCCAGCAGCACCAGCCCTTCCAGCTCACCTGGATCTCAGTGTCCTGGGAGATGCTCGCAGTGCCTGCCTGGCCAGCATCCTGCAGCCGCTCCTCCTCCTCCTCCTGGCCTTGGAGGAATCTCGCACTGTCCGTCCACTCCTCTGCCCGCGCTGCCTTCTCCCCATGCTCAGGAAGCAGGGAGGCATTGGCTGCAAGACAAACACGGCTGA
Organism: Vidua chalybeata; assembly: GCF_026979565.1. Taxonomy (NCBI): domain Eukaryota; kingdom Metazoa; phylum Chordata; class Aves; order Passeriformes; family Viduidae; genus Vidua; species Vidua chalybeata. The sequence continues at coordinate 12,115,414 of NC_071544.1, forward strand.
AACAGCCCTGGCTGCCTCCCTCTGGCTGGGCTGCCTGCACATCCTGGGCAGCTGAACCTGCCAGTGCCGTGGGCCGGGTTCAGCACTGCCCTCTTCCCACTGGAGAAACACCTCCCTCCGTCTCACTGGTCCAAATTAGCCCTAATTGGGATGGTGCTGGCAGAGCTTGTCAGGTCTCCTTTTCTGGGGATGACCTGTCTGACTGAGAGGAAGGGATGCCGCTGTCTCTGGGATGCTCTGTTTGCCCTCCTGCACCAGCATGCACCTACATCATCCTCATCCTCCCTGGTGCCATGCTGGGGCCTGCCCAGTGCTTCCTTAATATCGCTCTGAGAAAGCAAAGCAGTGGGAAAACATATTTTTTTCTCACCATTCTGTGTCTTCAGGGCCGAGAGCTCCTGGGAAGCCAATCCCCTCTGCTGCTGGGCTTTTAGCTGTCTCTGGCAGAGAGAGAGGAGGCTGGAGCAGGGGGGAACAGTCGGGCAGGTGGCTGCAGGCAGAGAACACCCTGTCCTGAGCCTGCATCAGCTCTGCTAAAACACAGGTCCTCGGGGAGCAGCAGTCCCTCCCAGAGCCCTGCCCTCTCCCAGCACCCGTGGGTGTGCATGTACTGCCCATCAGGCAGCCTCAAGCTCATGCCAATTCCTTCCATCCCAGACAGTTCACCATGTGGCATTCAGCTGGAAAACCTGGGGGATGCCACCCTCGCTGACATGGTGCTGGTGCAAAATGGGCCCCAGAAGCAAAACTTTTGGTGGGGGAGAGCAGGCAGCACTTGGCAGGACTCCAGCTTTGGCACTCCTTTGCCCCTCTCCTCCTGTCCTGGGATGCTCAGGTCAGTCTGGTCCCTGGCACCTTGCAGCTCCCCAGACACACGCCTCTGCCAGGGCCTTAGACAGATGGGCTTTGACACAGCTGGAGCAGGAGTGAGAAATGAAAAATAACCATAAATCAGGGACGATACAGCCCCTGTGCAGGGCTGGCAGCAGGCGAGAGCAGGCGGCGGCCAAGCAATGACCTCAGGAGCGCAGGAATGTGCTGCACAGCCCCGCACTCCCGCACGCTCCCGCTGCTGCCACGGGGCTGAGATAACCCAGAGCCGGGAGCTGCCTCCAGCAACACAGCTCCGTGGGATGCCTTCCAGCCCTGCATGGGTTTAATTTAGTCACTTGGAGGGGAGAAGAGGAAAAAAAAAAAAGAGTGGATATATTTTTATCAGTTGCTGAAAGATAGAAGCAAATCTTGCAGGCTCTCACGGCTCGGCCTCGCTGGTGCAAGGCAAATGTGGTCCCTGATGCCCATCACTGAGCTGGGCTTCTGGGTATGGCATAGATGCACGAGAGGCGAGAAAATTCACCTGAAGACACGGTGCTGCCCTCCAGCCCCCGGCAGAGCTGTCCCTAAAAATCCCAATCCCTAAGGAAAGCAGTCCTGCTGCCTGCGGGACCCGCCGGGCCGGCTGCTCCCCGGCTCGGCCCCGCGCACAGCGGCGCGGCCAAATACAGCCCGGATTAGAGAGCCTGGCTTGGGAAAAAAGCAAGGGAAAGCAAAGAGACGTCCCTGTCTCCGCCTCCACTGCAGCCCCCCTTCTGGAGCGGGAGGGAGGCGCAGTTCCAGAGAGCAGGAGAACTCCAAGCCTCTGGGAAGCCACGGCTTTATCTTCCCTTCTATGGCATGAGCAGCCACAGCGTTGAACGTGGCCCAGGCGAGGGGGCGAGGAGGCACCCGGCAGAGTTCACGGGGCTTGTTCTCCTTGTCCGTGTAGTTCACCCTGAAAGCGCGGGGTGCTCTGAGATGCTGCTGAATCCTGGCACACCTGACTGCAAGGAGTCCCCAGGAATCCTCTCCTGTCCCCTGACACACCTCATGCCAGCGCGCATCTCCCTGGTATTTAACGTAGCAGTGTCCTGTGATGGGTTTTGAAGTTCGGGGGATGGGGGGCAAGGGAAGAGATGAATGAGACAATCGAGGCTCTGCAGCCATGAGGGCATCATAGGAGTCCCAAAAGGCCTCCTCCCCACACCCCATATCCTTTTTTGCACTGCAACAAAGCAAAGGCTGTGTAGAAGGTCCCTCCTGATAGGTGGATGACACACGCCTCAAGGGTTTTGGATGATCTCAGCAGAGCTGAGAGCAGGATGCTGTTACCACCTCCAGGAGGGACCCCAAACCAAACCACCTCTGCTGCATTTGTCCTGCTCACTGGCATAAGTGATGCCTAAGGACAGAGAGCCCAGGGCTGGTCACCTCCATAGCACAGGCACTGTCCCCAGCACACACCCAGGGAATCTTCACCTCTCCCGCACACCCCAAACCCAGCAGGATGGGACCTCAGAGCCCTTCAGCCTCTAAAGGAAGATGATTTGAGACACCAGCACTGAACTCAGAAATAGGTGAAGCAAGGAACAGGTTCACCAGCATCAACAGACAAATCTAAATACTTGCCCTGAGGCTATGAGTGAGGCATCTTCCTACCTCTAGGAGCAATTAAAATAGCGTCTAGAGCTAATTTTAGTCATAAGCACTCAATTGTCCTTTGGAATAAAAGCTCCACCTCGGGGGTGAACAGCAAAATTTGGCTGAAAGCTCTGAAATATGGAGGGACTTTCCACTGTCACTTCCAGAGAAGCTTTGTGGCACCCGAACCTCTGGTATCGCCTGGCGCATTTTGGAGAGCTGGAAAATCATCCTGGAATTCACAGTGTGTGCAAGGAGCAGGTTGGGAATTGCTCCAGCTGGAACAGCTTTGGACAGGGGAAGAAACAGCCTGATACATCCTGCAGGTGGGGGCCATCCACAGCGTAGCTTATCCTGTAAGTTCTTGGAAACCTCTGCCAAAAATACCTTCCAGCTATGAAAAAACCAAAAGTATCTACATTCTTAGAACTAAATATTTCTAATAGTCTGGAGCAGAACTGTTTATGGATGGATTAATAGGGATTTCCAACAGGACCTGAGTCATCTCCAAGGGTTCTGAGATGAGGAGCACCAGTGCAGAGCAAGCTGGCACAGTGTGGGCAGCCGAGGTGGCTGCAGCCTCTGCTTCAGCTCGTGGTGTGAGGTGGGGTTTTGGACTGTATTTTTCTTCCTCTTTTCCTGTTTTACAAGTACATTAAGCAATTCAACCATGCAACCTAGCAAAGGAAATCACAAAGAGGCAGGAAATGAGTATTTAAATCCTGACTCTGCTCCTGGGGAGGAGGCTTTGCTTTGTGGCTGTGGAGTAGGGGGCCAGGATTTGGTCCGTGAGTGTAACACCTCCCAGACCTGCAGCAGATGCTCAGTGCTGCCAGAGCAATGCTGGCAGGTCCGTAGGACCTGTCTTTAACCCTGCTGCTGTGTTTCCTCCAGTGATGGTGATGGTTGTGTTAGGAGGTGATTATCACCTCTCCTACAGTCAGATCTGTGCCGCAGACCATAGGCAAACACTTCACACTGTTGACAGCCCCGAGTTTTGCATTCTGGCCCTTCCCTGACTCCTGGTGCTACCTACAGTTCCCAGCACTTCAAAATAAATTCACCCCAGCCCTGGAAGGCGGCCAAGCCTCAGCCCCAACCTTTTGGGAAGGCAACTTGGCCTCTCTCACGCCAGGAGCGTGACCAAAGCATGAGTGGCCAAGCACGGGTGGATGGAGCTGAAGGGGAAGGAAACCCCAGGGGCAGCGCCCGCAGCTCAGGGCTGGGTTTTCTCTGTGCCTCCCTTATCACCCTGCTGCCTGCAGACTGGTGCCAGGGAAGGACGAGGCTGCCAAGGAGCCTCCCCCGGGGCACACACTGGCTCCTGGTATGTCATCCACCCACCAGACCCAGCCCAGCACCAGCTCCTCAAGGTCACCTCAAAGCTGGGACTGGCCTCAAAAGCCTCTGCAGCCCCCAGCCCCATTAGAGTCCCCAGCCCCATGACCTGCACATGGCTTCTGGCTGGGCTTGCCCTGGGGTTTGAAGTCTCCCCTAACCCCAAGAAACCTCAAGGGAGCAACTCTGCAAGTCCACCCATCAGCAGTGGGAGGTGAAGGTCTCCCATCCTGCCTTTTGGTACTCTGGACATGAGAACATGGGCAGGAGTGGCCTCGTGCATGCCCTTATGCCTTTTAGCCATCATGGGGATTTTAGGTGCTGCTTTCAGAATGACTTCCAGTCACAGCAGCAGGGCTGTTTATGGGTAATGACTGTTGGGGAGCAGTGACACAGGGCTGTGCAGAGGAGCTCGAGAGCGGGCAAGTGCAGGAAGGGAGACGTCTGTAGGCAAATGACAAATTTCCGTGTTTCGGTAAATGTGGGGCTCTCAACACCTGGGGCCTTGGGGCTGTTTCTCCTTGTCCTATGCCTGTTCTTGAGAGCTCTTAGAGTCACAAACCAGCCCAGAAATATCTGATCTTATAGGTCATAGCAAAGAGTGGGATTTTTTCCATGATGTGGAGAAGCGACCAAGCCTGCAAGTGCTGTAAATAAAGGCACTTGTTGGCTGCAGGGCTGTGTGAGCCCCGTGCCTGCTCCCCCTGCACATCCAGCAGTGGGTTCTGTGGTCCCAGGTGGGGACTCTCACAGCTGGATCTGCAAAGGACCACCTGTGCTGGGGGCACAGCAGCACCACGGGGTGTTTCTGCCTTCCCTCCTTCCCTTGCCACCCTCCAGCGATCACAACACCCAACAGCAGTAAGCACAGCAGTAAGCACAGCACATCCGATAGCAAAAACATCCCCCGAGGTCAGTGGTGAGGCACTGGGGCAGCATGAGCACATCAAATAATAACAACAGTAATGATAATAACAAATCAGCAGATAATTTCAGACCTCACCAAAGAGCTCTTCAGTACAGAGCAACGTGCTGAGATCTGAGGGGACTCAGAGTGCTCCCCCACAGGAGTGTTCCCCTACAGGAATGCTCCCCTACAGGAGCGATGCCTTCAGCACAAGGAGACACAGCCTTTGGGACGAGGGAGGATGCTGTGGGAAGCTGGCAGAGGTCTAGCTGGGGGAACCCATGCCTGTCATCCATGGGACCAGCATTTCCAACAGGCATCATCATCCCAGATCCTGCACCCCCTTAATTATAGAATTTCCGTGATGTCGGGGTGAGCCTGGAGAGGTGCAGGAGAGTGGAGGAGGGAGCAGGAGAGCGGGTGGCTGCCACTTTCATTGTCCCCGCTGCCACCTCCCCCACCCCAATGCCGGTGGGGTCCCACGCAGCCGGGGACAGCCACAGCACCCGGCACCACCGCTCCCCGGGACAGGGAGGAACCCACGCCGGGCGCCTCCAACACCCCTCGTCCCCAGCAGTGCAAGCAGGACTCCCCGCAAACATCAGCCCCACGCGAACCCCAGCTCCATTGAACCCCGACAACGTGTGCACTCGGTCCCACGAGAGCCCGACCCCACGCGAACCCCGACCCCGAGAGAAGCCCAGCCCAAGCCCAGCCCAGCCCAGCCCAAAAACCCCCGCAGCCGCTACCTCGGCACCGACGGGGCAGCAGCGCAGGGCGCTGCCGGTGCAGCCCATGGAGCCCCGGCGGGACCCGCTCAGCCGCGGGGCGCGGGGCGCGGCATCCCCCGGCGAGCGGCACCGGTCAGGGACGGGACGGGTTGAGCCGCCCCAGCTGGCAGGCAGGAAAAAAAATAATTAAAAAAAAAAAAAAAAAGTAATAAAAACGTCCGGCAGCTGCTGACAGGCAGCGCCGGGAGAGGGTGCTCTGCACCCCCGAGCCGCGGGCAGGGCCCCCGGCCGCAGCCTGCCCGCCCCCGGGGCTGGCCCTGGGCCCCCTCCACCCCGGGGTGTCCCCGCCCTGGGCCGGGGTGCTTCGGGAATGCTCTGTCCCACGGGCCCCCTGCACTGAGGATGCTCCGTTGTGGGTGTGGGGTAAGAAGAGCAGGGCCCCTGCATTGGAGGTGTCCTCTCCTGGGCGAGGGGAAAGGGGAACAGGAGCCCTGCACCAGAGCTAGGGTGGGAGCAGGACCAGCTGCTCAGGGGGCTTCCACTGCTGAAGCCACCCCAGCCCCCTTAGGAATAGGGATGAGAGTGAGAAAGCAGAATCCATCTGGCTTTTGCCATCACCCCATCAAGTTTCAGCTTTTGTGGGGGTACTTGTGGAAAAGTGGTGGGTTTGGGGTGCTACTCCTGGCAGGAGCTCTGCTCTGGGGTCATTGTGCTGGCTGGAGGGGGCTTTCAGTGTGATCCATATTGCCTGAGGGACTGTATCCTGTCAACCCTTCTCTTGAGCATCCCAAACACCCCAAATGCTGGGCCTGGAGCCAGGGTGCCCTTTTCCAGGGGGAAATCCTACACTTTGGAAGTGGGTCTTGAACATGTAGGGACACACATGGATTTGAAAGTGTCCCATCTAAAAAATAATGCGAGGAAAGGTATGTTCCTCCAAATGTTTTGATTTTAATGATTTTTAAATGTTTTTTTAAAATTATCTTTTTATACATTCCTGAGCGACCACACATTTTGACCTGAAAACCCATTGGTGCTACCCAGAACTGCTGAAATAGGAGTGTTTGAACTTGGTCATGAGGCCGTGCCTGTATGGAAACATTGCAAGTTTTTTGTCAACAAGTTTCTATTCTGACATTTTCCAAATATCCCCTGGGAGAAGTCCAAGCAGCCTGCGGCTCTAGGGATGCCAACACCTTGGCATTTCGCCTGGGCAGCGAGGGAGTGGAGGTGCCTGGTCGTCCTGTCACGTTCGACTTGGAGGTGTTTTTCTTGCCCTGGTAACCCTGGCACCGGGGAAATTGTGAAACACCACTTGGATGGGAGGGTGGGGAGGACGAGGGGCAGGCCCACGTTGCCCCAAGTCTCCCGGGGACTGGTGGGACCAGTTGCCTGCGTCCTCTTGGGTGGGTGCTGCTTAACCTGAGTGAAGTTTTGTGAGTCACAGAAGCTTCTGGCATCAGCTCCCACTGCTCAGAAACCACCGAGAGAGCGTCTCAGTTCTTATCTCTCCCAGCACTTCAGAGTGGGGCAAGTCTCTTCCCTGCATGAGAGTACTTATTTGGGCTGAGTAGATCGTTTGTGGGATAAATGCGCAAGGTGCTGGTCTCCACCTCTCCAGGGTTAATTAAAAATCCCGGTCCAGACTTCAGAGACTGAAGGCCTACAGGGGGAAGCGCAAAGCACGTGCAGATTTCCAGACTGAATTTGCATTGCTGGGGCCAAGGCTGCAAAGAGAAGCAACTGTGTGGGCAGCTGATGAGGAGTCTGTCCAGCTGCCATCACGTCTTGCTGGTGCACAAGGGTCCAGTAGTTTGCACATGTGCTTGTGGAAATTTCAGCTTTTAACTGTGGGGTGCCGAGGGGGTGCTTGGGGAGCCCTCATTCCACAAAGTGGGGCTCCAGGTAGGATTTCTCTTGACAATGATGGAGAAAAAACAGTTTGGTCACATCAGGCTAAGGCATCGAGCCAGCAGGACAGAGCTGGGGCTTGGGGATGGGTCTGTGCAGCAAGGCCAGCTCCAGCACCCCCATCCCCAGCCTCTGCTGCAGGCTCTGCTGTGACAACCCTGTGCTTCTAGGAGAACCCCTGCCTTTTGGAGACATGGCTGCCCAGACTATGTTACATCCTTCCTTCAGCCTGTGGGTGCACTTGTGAGGCTGCCTGCCAAAAGCCCTGCCTGTGCTACCCCAAACCTCTCTTATTCTAGCTTGATTTTAGTAATTCCTCAATTTCTCCAGTCTTTCCTATAGAAACTGCATAGGATATGTGCCTGCAGACCGGTCTTTCACCTCAGCCCTGCTTTATCCTCCTCTGCCCCAATATACTGAAAACTTGCTCCCTTTTCAGGGCAGCACTTAAACAGCCAGGAACTGCTCTGTTTGAGCAAAGCAGGGGCTTTCCATGGCATCCTAGGGGTAAGCAGAGCACCCCGGGCATCTGGAGGCTGCATGAGGCAGCCTGGAGAAAAAGGGGACTGTGGGAGCAAGGCGATTTCTGCCCAGGCAAAGACAGGAAAGCAGAGGTGGTGTTGTGCCACCACCTGAGGCAGCTTCAGCTTGTTTTGAAGTTTGCTCTAATGTCTTTTTTTGGTGTTATCTTGATCTCTCCCCAGGAATGACAGCAGCTGGAGACATCTCCAGGGTTTTGTCTAGAAAAGTGAGACGAGGAGGCTTTATCACATGCTCGGCTGAATTGCCGTAAATGGGATAACAGCTGGAAAGCCGAGTTAATTTGTACCAATGGTCATTTAAAGTGTTTGCCAAAGCTTATGGATAAGAAAAGCATTTGTGCAAACTGTTTAAGTGTCTCTTGTGGCTCTCTCTCTGGTTCCAGTACGGACTGGGCACAACAGGATGGGTACAAGGGTCAGTGCCAGCCCGGCATGGTCTGTTTGCAGAGTGGTTCTGTGAGTGCAGATGGGGTCATTCAATTTTTTTTTCTTGTTTGTTTATCTTATTTTCAGAAACCTAGTCTGGAAAAAAAAAAGAAAAAGAGAGGTGGAGGATATTTTTCTGGAAGGTTTTTGGGTGATGAGCTGGCCTGTGGTGATGCCTGATGGTTCCTGGTAGAGCTGCAGCCCAATGGGTGGACAGATAGTGGTCGTGGTTACACCTTTCCTCCCTGCTCATCATTTGCAGTCTGTTTGCTTTGGTAAATGAGAGGTAATGAAGTGCTGGCTGCTTTTCTTCATGCAAATCCGAGGTGTTTAGCCAGGTCTGCTGAGACCTCATGACTTGCTCTCAATTTTGCATGGATGAGATAGTTGAAAAAACTGTTTGAATTGGAGAAGTTCTCACATGTGTTGGAGACCAAAAAAAAGTCACAGGCTCTTTTAGTGGGGATTTAGGTCACACATGATTCTGCCTTGAGGTAGTGCAACGATTTCAAGTCATTCCTGTCCCTGCCTGTGCTTTTCCAAGCAAAAAGATGTGGGTTAACCTGTTCTCGCAGTCTTTTATTCTCCTTTTTCCCCCATGGCAAAATGAAGTGGAAAAGGATGGGAATAGGGAAGTGAAACCTTCACTCACAATGGCTGTGAGAAGCAGAAAAGCATTCGATGCCAGGGCTCGAGGTGAGGGGCTCTGCTCCCCTCCCAGCCCCAAACACAATGCTTCTTCTGTGCCTGTGCCTCTCCCCATGCATCCCTATCCTTATCCCTGTCCTCCGGCTGCTCCGGGGCCTCAAAGTGAAAGCTAATCCCAGGGGATAACTTTCCGCCCCCCTCCGTTCCCGGCTGGGAGGAACGGGCTATTTATTCCTCACCCTTAAGCCTCGGCAGTGGATCAGCGGCGCAGTTGTCGCTGCCGGCTCGGGGTGGGCAGCAGCATCCACCACGTCCCCTGCCTGCTCCCACGCCCTGCCTGCAGGCTGCCGCCCGGCCTTGCTGCTAAATAAGGACGAAAGGCTAAAAATAGAGCTGAGACGGGGGTTTGGACAAGCCAGGCAACCCTTCCCAGGGCTGAGAGCAATATGGGGAGGCCAGGCAGTGTCCGTGTGCAAGGGAGAGCAAAGCTGACTGTGGGGAAGGGTCTCACAAGTGGCTCCTGACCGTGCTGTGGCAAGGGGGGAAGATGTGAGACCTGCCACACTTGTGTCCTCTGTGCTCAGTTGGCTCAGTCCCCTCTGCAGGATAAAAGCATCTGTCCACCAAAATATACGGGAAAATCCATGCCACTCCTGATGGAGGGGTACCCGTGTGACTCTTCCAGCATGATGGGGGTACCCGGGGCAGCACTGTCTGGAAAATGATCCGCAAACCAGGGGATAGGAATGGAAGAGGGGATGATAAATCCAGCATTTTACATAGATGGGTGGTAGGGGTACTGTGGCAAACTGCCCAGGCAGGAGCTACCCGATGCCAGTGTCCCCTCCCCCCTGCTCATTCACATCGGGTTTGAGGGTCTCAAATATCTGAAATATCTCAAATATCTCTGCTCTTCAGCTGCCACCTGCCCTGTGCCGAGCGCGGGGGGAGCGTGGGGGTCCCGGGTACCGACCAGAGGGTACCGACCCTCGCACAGCCGGGGCACCCCCGAGCGGGATGTGAGGAGAGCCGCAGCCCTGGGTGGAGGGGTGGGTGGTGGGGAGATGGTCGTGCTTCCCCCATCGGAGCGGGAGATGTGTGTGCCCCGGGGTGGTTGGTGCAGCTCCCACCCCACCCCCCCCCCCCGCTCCAAGTGCCGGCTCTGGGAGCTTGGGAAAGCGGCGCTTCCCGTCCCAGCATCCCTGCGAGTCCAGTCCTGCGCTTGGCAGCGAAACCGGGGAAGGGAGGGGAAAAAAAAAAGAAAGCAAAAGGGGAAGGGAAAATGTGAGCGTCCTCGGGGGAGGGAGGGGAATCGGGCGGTGGGCCGGGCTCGGAGAGAAGGCTCATCCCCTCTGCTCGGGGCTTCATAGACCGGCCGCTGCCAGCCCGGTCCCGCCGAGGTCCCTGCCCTCCGCTCGCCTCCCCACCGCTCGGAGCAGTTCCCCGGACGCATCCCGGACCGTTCCCGGCGCATTCCCGGAGGATGCTGTGCGCGGGGCTGGCGCTGGCGCTGTGCGCGCTGCAGCTCGTCCCGGCCGCGCTCGCCGGGCCGCAGCCGCAGCTGCTGGTGGAGCGCAGCGGGGCCCGGCGGCTCAGCAAGGTGAGGAGGGACCGGACCCCGCAGCCCGCAGCCCGCAGCCCGCACCTCTCGGGCACGGAGGGGGCTGCCGGGGGGACTCGGCGGGGTGGAGAGGGGGAAGAATCCGTCATCCCGCTGGGACTGCAGGAGACCAGGAGCATTTCCTATCCCGTCAGGGTGGAAGGTCGCTGCTGGGCGCGTCTGTGGTTGGGCAGGGGAGTGGGGTCCATGGACCCCCTGCGGCCCCGCAGCCCCCGCGTTTGGGAGCAGTGCTGGAGGCTGGGGGCAGCTCGGAGCAGGAGGGAACCAGTGTTTACAAACACTTTTCAACGCAAAAACCCAGCGGCCTCGTCCTTCGGCTGATCGTCTCCCGGCTCTCATTTTGCTGCTCCATGAATCTTTTCCAGCCCATGTTCTTCTTCCCTATTCCCACGGAGTTCTGGGTCGGGCTCATTAACACGCGCTGATTAAGACACAGCTGATTACCACGTGTAACTCTCACGCGGAGTGAACGGAAATATTGCGATTTATTTTCCAGGAAAGCTGTGCTTGCCCGAGGGAAGGGGCAACCGGTTGGGAAGGCTGGAGGGGGCTCGGCGGGCAGCAATCTGCAGCCACACACTGATGCTCAGCTCGCTGGAGCCTCTTTGCCTGCAAACTCTCGGGCTGGGGGCTCCCAGCTCTTGCTCAGCGTCGGGGTGCAGCCTACCCTTGTCCCGGCTTGTCCTGAGCCCTGTGTCCTGCCCTGGGCTGCTCCCGGCGGGCGAGCAGCATGGTGGGATGGGCTGCTCAGCTGCGTGGGCTGCGCTCTGCCCGCTGGGGCTGCCGTGTGGCACCAGGCAATACAGCCTCCACCGGTTCTGCGGCTGCGAGCAGGCAGGGAGAGCCCCACGTCATGCCATGGGGACATGGGATGCTCCAGCCAAACCTGCTCGGGGAGGGAGCTGGGGCTGTCTCTGCCATTTGCCTCTGGCAGGCTCAGAGGTGGCTGTTGCAGACAGTGCTGCTATCCCTCCAGCTTTGAATCCAAGTGTCTTTACTGGTGGTTGCTGGAGAGGTTGATGTGACTTGTAGGGAACAGGGGAGATGTCCCAGCATGACTCTTAACTCAGGACACATAAGTGATGTCCCTCATTCGGGTGACATCTCCTTACATGTG